>NC_065530.1:39722797-40322797 GCF_020184175.1 Aphis gossypii | reverse complement strand
TGCCATAATGTTAAGAATACAAAATCAAATTATGGTTTAAAGGATTTCAAAACGATATTGTAAGTAAATAAATTGTAATACCCAAAATTCTACAACTATAATACTTCTGTGTAACCTCTTTTTTTTATAGTTACCAATCGTAAATAATTTGAAATATTTTGAATTTGCATTACTTTTGTACAGCAGATTTTTGTTGATAAGAATTTTTCGTACATGTTTTAAATTTAAATTTAACTGATTTTTTGTGGTTTACTGTTATTTTTTTAATTTACAAATAAAAAAATAATTTTTTTTTTTGTGTAACTTAAATTGAATTTTTCGTCGGAATTTAAACAAAACTGCGTAGGTAATACAGGTTAATGAATAAAATATAAAAATAATTATAGGTACTTAAGACAATTTCTTTCAAAACACCAAGCAAAGAAAAATAATAAACTAAAGAAATAATGTATTCACTTAACTAATAATATTACAATATTTTAAATATCAACGCCGATGTTTACAATTATTTATTATTTATATACTAGTAGGTACCTACAATGTTATTCCGTATTGTTGCAATCACGTTTAATAAACCTTTACTCCTGTATGACACCATCGTTATCCATTAATAAATATAGTATTTACTATATTATAATTTATTTTTATAGTTATTATATTATTAACAATCAGGGAAATATTATTATAATTCCTATAAAATTATAGAAATTATAACTCATAACTCATATAAGTATAATATATTATATTTATGTAAAAAAGAGCTTAGCCCGTAAAAACATACAATAAATTAATTAAATAGTGGATGGTAATTATGACACAATACTTACTCAATTTAATTATAAGGGTCGCTTGTTTTATACAACCACTATACATATTTAACAGTTAGGTATCACAAAAGTCAATAATAAAAAAATAAAGTACTACAATTATAATATTAATTACAGATTTAATTTCTAAGTACGTCCGCAACATTGTTAATTATTGGAAATTATTAGTTAATGATCTTCATGAAAGAGCTGATCACTTTTTACATTCAGCTTTGCAATTACACCGGCCTGTATAAGGTATTTAGAGTTGTGATACTGAAATCCAAATGTATTATAATATAATATGTATATATTTTAAAGTTGTTCGTACTGGATTAACATTTTGTAGGTATTCGTGTATGACACAACACTCTACTCTACTTATAGAAGCTTTAAATACTCGTAGTTCTAAGTTATAAACTAATTATTATAGCTAATACTCGTACAAAATTAAATTTTTATAAAATTATTATTTTCAGACATTTATTCTGCTTAAGAGTATGACAATAAAAATGTATGTTATCATTAAAAAAAGTAAAACATGGCAAGTACGATGACGATAAAAATGTAGAAAAATATTGCTTTGTAATTATTACATTAAAAATATGTAATAATAATATTTTAAAAACTGTTAATATTTTTTGATAAAATCAGTGATTCTAAACGAATAAACTTGTATATGAACATATTATTAATAGTAACATATTTATTTCATCACAGAACTTTCAATAATATTCATTAGTAATGCAGACTCATATGTTAATAGTTATAGTGTAAGGTCCTTGAGACCCGTGACTACTGAAATTTAATACATTTAAGTATCTGTCAGTATTGGCAATGTTTTCAATTGAAATCGGTATTCTTTATAAAGTCTAAATGAATATTATATTATTACTACCTACTTTAATCTTGTGTGGTGATGGAAAACGTATTAAAGATTCAGTGAAAAGTCATGTTACAATGTTATTTTAATATGAGTTATTATTATCATTTATCACAAACATATTATTTGGAATTGGATGAAAAAAGTAACTCGATTGTTTTTTGACTTACGCAGTTACGTGTGCCAACATCCAATCATCCAGGAAACATGTTATTCCAATTAATTCATAGTTATTCCACACGTATATTTGATAACTAACAATAATTTTCCATAGTTAATATTATAATATTTATTTATTTATAGTAAATAATATATTCAATGTCATTATTCTGGGTACATAATTATAGATATGTCATTTTTTCTAAGGGAGGTTTTTCAAATTTTGCATCGTATATAATTAAAATAACTTCAATAAAATTGTTTAACATAATAATAAATATAATATACTTTAAGGGCAAGTTTTCTTATTGAATCATTTGAAGAATTAAATTACAACACAATTATTATCAGTTGTCACAAATTTATAATTAATTTCCTGTTAATCTTGAATACATTTTTAAGTTTTAACTGTTTCTAGTAAGTATTTTAAAAAATTGATTTTATATAAATCTAAAATTTTAAAATTGACTCCTATGAACCAAAAATCAAAAGAATTTTAGATCAATAATGTCTATTGATGGTATTAGACAACTCTTTAGGTGATTTAAGTTCAATCAATATAGAACGTAGATGAGTACCTGGTGTATTGAAGCGTCTTACTTCGTTGCGTAAATACAACCAAATGACAAATCTCTAAATAAGTCATTAATATCGTATGATTGTTGGTTGTTTGTTAGTTATCATTATCAAAATTCAATATATTAAGTAACATTTTATATTTGACCTAGTGGAAAAAAATCTTGTGTTTCATCAGTCACATTAAAATCGCTATGATAGAGGATATATTCTCCAGACGTTTCACTTCTTCATGATGACTCTTTGATTTAGCTGACATGATTGATTTTTCTTCCTGGATTTGAGCCAGTATGGATGTAAAATATTTAAAGGGTTTAATAAAAACTTTAAATATTAATTCTAAAGAACTTCTATCACATTTTATGGAAGTTAAATAGGACTCATCCGTCATGCCTAGTAACTAGTTACACTTTTCTTTATTGATTTCAGTTTATTTCAAATTTTAAGTAGAATTATCTCTTTTTATTTGTTTAGAATTCTCGGGTTTTATTAATGCCTAGTTTAGGAATGTTTAAAAATTAGAAAGCCCTATTCGGTAGATGGATACTATAACTAAGCGTAAGTTGTATATTGTGTAGATCTAAAACAAATATACGCCTTAGTTTTGCGAATAGGCAACACAGAGTACTCATAAATAACGTATACCAGCGTTTAAGTTAAACAAAACTAAGTGAACAATATTATTACATTAAAAAATACTATACATAAAATTACATACACACAGTTGAATGATCACTGGTGATGAGTGGGGGTGGTCGAATATTTCATATTCGGATATTCTCCATCCACTTAGGCCTTAAGTTATTTATTGTTTTTTTATATTTTATACTTTATAAAAACAAACAAATTGTATCATACGAGGCGTGTCCAGAAAATAAGTTTACTGAGGCTCTCACGGCAATAGGGAATAATTGTTTACTATGTTGGCTACTGGCTGTATAGCTTTACTCTTAACCTTTAAAACAAAATCAGAACGAGTTCAGTACGTTGAAAACTGTGGTCACACGAATTTTTCTTGTTAAACATGTCGATCGAGTCTGCCGCAAAGTGCGAAATCGAGTGCAAGCCTCCAGAGAGTTTTTGGAACGCTATGAACTAGACGATGATAATTTTCTCAAGTCTATCATAGTTGATAAAACTAATACTTGCAACATTTTTTTTTTCTGATTTTTATATTTTGTATAAATTAAGTCTATTAATTGCAACAAAATATATAACAAAGTAATGCAAGCATAATTATTATTTATTACAGTCACTCTTTAGTTAACTACGAACATCTATTATATAAATAATAATTCTTACACACGATTAATGAAAAAAGGAAGTTTGTAATCCCAATAGCTGCTTGACTAACTTGGCTTGATTACATAAAAACTTGTACAAATAATTGAATGTATTATATTATTATAGACACCAAGCATTTTCAAAATTGGTCTCAATGTTAAGTTTTTAAATTGAATTATTCAATAATATGGATATTGAATATTTTCGTGCAATAGTAGAATTTATAGTAGGATAGAAGATGGTTTTAACAAAAATTGTATTTTATATTAATATACTCGTGTATAAGAATATTATAATATACAAACAAGTTTTTTTTTAATTTATTTAAGTAAATATTTAGTTATTACTATAATATTATCTGACACATCTAAGTAAATGAGACTATAATAATTTTTTTCATTAGATACAACTGTGTTAATAATTTTATATTACTCTTTAGTGTTTATATACTTATTCATAAAACCTGCGAATGCCATGCATTACCTAGCTATTACTATTGCAATACACTATTTCAAAAAATAAAAAAATGTTCAATAAAGTCGATGGTTCAGTGAATAAAATAAAATTAACTACCTATTTATAATAGATAATAATATGCTGTTTATTTATATTTTGAGTAAAAATAAAATGCATACCTAAGTAAACTATAAATAATATATAGTGGCTGAATACAAAAAGTGTTCAGCACTTATTCGAGCTATATTGCTTTTTATTATACGAATCTTTATTGATATAATAATTATTATTAAATAACTTAACACATAGTTTGTAGATATTTATTTAAAATGTAATTACTTCATCGTGTAACCGATTAGTTAATGGGTATCCGGGCGAGTGCACGTGATTCTGGATCAAAGACGTACTTATAAGGGAGGAGGGAGTTAAATAATGTCATATTTGTCATTCATTATATACCTATTTGATTTTTTTTTTTGTTTATAGATTTCTCATAATTTATTGTTAATAGAAAAATGAATAATAGACGAACGAACCGAAATGCACGAATTGCATTATATTAACTTCGTGTAATCTTTTTTATATAACTTAGAGTTATAAAATATTGTATTACCATCTTGTATTCTTAATCATATATGAAATATGTTCACTAAATATTTACTTAATAATTTTATATGCATAATAAAATTATCTTAATATTCTGACTCTTTTTTTTAGCTATTTTAAAGGTATTTTTAATTTTAAATTCTCTTTATTTTTATTTTTATTTTTTTTATTTATAATTATCCTTAGGTAAAATTCATGAAAATTTAATATGGAATAAGGTTTGTAATAAATTGATTATTTGCCAATTATAAAATATCAAAAATACGCGGTCTTATTTTATTATTATTATTTTTTTTTTTTTTAACCATTAATAGTTAAAATAAAATTGTTAGTGAATAAAATAATTATAAAACTCAAAAATTGACAAATCATTTAGGTATAGTTAAATATTTCTCGTGAACATTTATTATAAATGTTAGAAATAGGTTAGGTTAGTAATAAAAATAAAAAAAAATAAAATCACCTGGAAAAAAAAGTCTATGAAAATACTACCTATTAAAAAAATATTCAACAAGTTACGTACATATTTGTTGGATATTTTTATAATATATGTTTATTATGGTTGGGTTCCACTAACTTGTGCTGATATCTTAATAAGGGTGAACTAATATTAGATACATTAATAAAATTTGGCACTCGTGGTCAATTTGCAGTAAGTAATAAGAACATTAATCAAAGTTCTTAATATATAAAATCACTAAATCAGCGTAATGTACAATTTCAAAAAGAAAACCTATTTTCATGATTTTATGTAAATTGTGAAATTGGTAATGCAAATTCACGTTAATTTCGCACTAATTATCAATAAAATAAAATATCAATTAATTAATATTATAATTATTATAATATGAATATTTTTTTGAATGAATGTTGACATCTTGTAGGCCAAAATGTTTTTCTAATAAAATAAATGTATAAATTCTTTATCTCTTAAAAATTGTAAAAAACATAAATCTGCAATTAGATTAAAATTAACTATACAATTTTTATAATTATAAACAATAAACATGTATAATAGTCTACATAATTAATGCTTACAATGTCACCGTGCTTATAAAGTAAAAACCAGTGTTTTTTTAATTACTATATACATTAAATATATCTGAACAGAATTCTATTATAATTATTGTACGATATACTCGTTCAACTCACAGATAACGACCTCATTATACAACCTCGGGCACAACTCGAGTAAATCAGATATTGTGTATATTATTAATAATTGTTGATCATGATATGTAGTAATATTTTTAAGAGTATTTTAATTTCATTCACTTCGGAATAAAATGTAAACAAACGGTATAGTAATATAAAATATTATAGTAAACATTTTGAATATTATTGGCGGTAATTATATAATTTGAACAAACCTTGATTTAATATGAATTGATTGTTATGGGAAAAATCTAATCCAAAAATTAATGCCTTGCAGAAATCAACTGTTCAGTGTTTCAGTGAATCTATTATTAAATTTTTGAATCTTAGGTATAAATACAACATTTTATGAACTTTTAACAACAAAATAATTTGTTCATTTTTGAGTTTTTACGAATTTTATCAAAATTCTAACTTTAAACGTGTATAAATAAATATTGTGATTATAAATTTTCGATTTTTTTTTAATAAAAAAAATTTGAAACTTATGAGGAGTTTTAATTTAAATTTTAAAACATTTCTAATTTTCTAATAGTTTTTAATCTACATTTATAAATACTAGTGATGGGAACAATCGAGAGAAATTACTCAAAATACTCGATTGTTAGATTTAATCGATTGTTTCGATTGTTTTGAAAACTCTCGAGTGATTCTCTCGGTATCGAAATCCATTAGAGTTTTGGAAAAAATATAAATTAACATTTCCCAAGTTATATAAAATAAGCATGAAATATTTATGTGTTCCCGCAACGTCGGTTCCTTCTGAACGAGTCTTTTCTAAAACGGGTCAGATAACAAATGACCGTCGAAACAGACTCTCGCCAAAAAATATAGACTATATAATCTTTTTAAATAGCAATTTAAATTTGTTTTGAATTCTGGTACAAATTAAATAGTTTTACAAGTCGTACAATTTTTTAATAAATACCTCGAAAATAGTTAAAATATTTGAAACTGTTATTGTTAAAAAGTATAATATAAATATTTTTTTTTATATAGAAAGATAGAAGCATTAACAATCTGTATTCAATTTAATATAATGGCAAAAAATTGATAATATTATAATATATAAGGCGTGATGACATGATAGAAGAAGATATCCATTGACACTACTTAAATTATTTTTATTTTTTTTCTATAAGATGAGTAAATCACGAGACCAATTTCGTTTAAGACATTGAGGAGAATTTTCGGGAATAGTGATGGAGGACAAATTGGAAATTAACGGTTTATGGTGGCTGTGAGTGTGTGTTAAAATTTAAAATGTAGATATGGGGAAAAGTTGGTAGAGGGCAGATGTTAAAGTCGCTATGTAAGGTATGGTTAATAACAAGGCTTTTGTTATTAGCCTTGAATTTATGGACTGAAAAGATTGAAAAGTATTTAGATTTGATATTTTGGCGGCATACCCAATAATAAAGTTAGATACTATAGGTTATAGAACAGCAGGTTGAATAACTTGTTTGTATATGAGTAGTTTGTTTTTGAATTTGATGCTTGATCTAAGTAGATGTCTAAATTTATATAGTTTGAGGTTTAAGGACCTTCTTTTGATTTTTATGTGTGTTGCCCAAGTTAGTATTTTGTCGAGATAAACATCTAAATATTTGAATGAGTCTTCCTTTGGAATTATATTTTTATTTAAGAATACTTGAGGACTGCCTTTAAGATGGAGAATAAAAGTAAAATAGGTATAAACATTAAGTTAACATTTCAAGTATCTATATTCGTTTTCAAGTTACATAAAAAATAAAATAATATTATTGTCAAAAATTAGATTTACATAAAAATTCCTGTACCTATAACCTTCTCATTAATTTTTATTTGTTTTTCCTAATTATAAAAATAAGTAATGGGAATTTTTAAGTTTGGTCTCTCTAAAGTACAAAATATTAGATTTAATTTTATTTTCAAAAAGACTTCCATTTTTGAAAATCAAAGCGTTTTATCGACAACATATTGTGAAGTGCTCATCCACAACAGAAAAATATAAATCATTGTAAAATCAATACATTCATCGCTCCACCAAAATCTTAAAAAAAAAATATTAGTTATTTTAGTTTTATTCTTTAAATACCCATATTATTACGATGATAAAACATGTGAAAAAAATCAAATTATAAAATGAGAATAATAGATTTTCATACAATATACTTATTACTGGGTAACAAAATGTCTTAAAAAGTATAAATACCCTCCAAGCTAACGAGTGTTTGTCGTTAAAAGAATCGCCATGTAATTTAAATTTAATTATTTTTCCTCTTATTATGCTGCAGAGGTAGCGCGTCAAAGAACCGCTTTGAACTTTGAAGTTGGCCCTATCCGCGAAGTATACCTTTATCACTGCAAACGGCTATTCTTTTTAATTGGTTGGTATACACGCGTATTTATTATAATTGCCTTACGTGTAAACCGAAAACTTAAAACTCTTGTACAATATTGACCGTGACGTTGTTCATTGTTAATACAAAAATGTATATGTATCTACGTATATATATGCAATGAAATGGACTTTATTTATGAAACCTTTCGAGTTTTTATATACCATATTATACTCTAAATGCGCAACACTTAAACCTATGACCGCGTTCGACTGGTGTATTGTCGAAATCTTACTTCTCTAAACGAAGTTCAAATCAACAAAAAACACGATTTGGTATGAAAATGTAACAATTATGTATTTTTAAAATAAAAATTAATTTAATTATAAAACAAAGAAATTATTTTTAAGTATGGGATTATCAAAAAAATCTTATAGTTATAATTATTAAAATATATGTTTTAGCAACATGATTTAAAATATACATTATACTTTAGATCGTGTTCATTTATTAGTATTGTTTTGTGAATATCTACAAAGATAAGTAAATAAAAATAGGAATATTTTCCATAGATATTTTTTTTATTTATTTATTTAATCATCATTCATCAGTAAGCTCTAAAATGTATAGCAACTAGAGAAAATAATTTTTATTGCATTTTACGTAGGTACCTATATAATAATAATACCAGAATTTCGTCTATCTTTTTTAAAACAATTAATTACCTACATGACATGCATAATTGCATTTATATAAATTTATCACCCACTCCAACCAGAACTTAAAAGTTACTCATCGACATCTTTGGTTTTCACAAACGGATGTGCTCTTTGTATATATGGTTATATCAACACTATAAACCACCAATAATTTGTTTTTTTTTCACGGAGAGGGAAATAAAGCAAGCTATGTACTCCTTTTAATGACAAATATAACTTTTTGTGCAGGATGAAATATTATTTTTTGATAGGATTTTTCCTAACCATTACAGTTTCCATGGCAACAAATTAATAACAAATATGAAATTAATATTAGGTACTATAATAGTCTAGTAAATCGTTTATTTGTATGCTCTAAAATATTGTATACGTATTTTCCTAGCGCACAAATAGTTTAGTGTCGTTGTTTGTGTTTCCACTCTGTCACTATACGTATATGGACATTTTATATGGGGAAAATGGGTAGGTTTAGGTAGGATGTATACTGTATAGGCGTATATTTAAAGAACAAATAATAATTCACTATTATTGTCTTTCGTTACATAAATTAACTAGATTACTGCTTTTTAAATTCTGTATTATCTGACTTTGATCGAAAAATTAAAAAAAAAAGATAACACCACACTGTTGTATAATATATATATATCCACCTTGATTCCTATTTTCTGATATTATCTACCTAAACAGCAAAATGTTTGGATACAATTATGTTGCTTGTATAACTCTATTCGACAATACTTTTCAATAATACATCTACTTTTATGCTACTATAATATTAATATGTTAACGATTGGATACAAAAAATAGTTCTTGCGTGTATCATAATATTATAATAATACCCAGATAACATTATAATTTATATCTAGTACCTACCCAGGTTACCATTATAATAAACAATTTTCAATATAATTATTATTTACGTTATTAAGAAAAAAAAACATATTAATAAAATCTCGATACAGGAGAAATCGGATATTTTGTAAGGTTAAGAACGTAAAATAAATGATTTTCTATATAGTGAAAAAATATAAACTATAGCACATTATTTAAATATTTAATTATTTTTTTACATATATTTAAAAAAAATAAAGAAATTTTTCTAAAAAATACTGAGTTTACGTAATCTTTGGAATTGCAGGTAACCATTCTGATTGCGTCTCTTATAAATCTTTTATAAGTGTACCTACTTCGTACCGATAAAATTAGTATTTTTAAACATTAATAAAATTGGAATAAAAATTTATAAAATTGTACCTATAATGATTGAAAAGTAATCAACAAATTTACGTATTTTAGAAAAAATATTACTTAAAATATTTGAAACATTTACATGCGTATGCAAACGCGTCTTTCAGTAATGTCTTCACAATAACACACACCGATGATGATTTACTACAAACACATTTACACAACACATACTGTGAAAATTCACTATTTTGAACTTTTTAAAAACGGTCGATATTGAATTCCACTTGTAAAACATAATATTATTATTTCCTGAAGTCAACGATAGTTGACTGTTTTTGTAACCAAGGTAGTCTAGTCTAACCTTGATCATAGACTAGCAACCTTGAGGTTCAAACTGTTTCCACACTTAAGTTCTCCAACAACCGTATTTATGTTTGAACATCAACTGTAAAATAATAGTTCTATAAAGAATATTTAAATTTTACATTCACATTCTGGGTTAAAATTTCGCGAGTCATAAAATAGAAATTAATTAAGATTAATAAAATTTAACACGTTTGGGTGAAAATAAAAACTGACGTATATCATACAATTTTCGAACTGGCAATATAGTAGCATCATATAATATAATATTTATTGACTAGTTGACTTAATTTATTCATAATTGTTTTTGTGGAATAGAGTTTTTGCGACATATCACTTGAATCACATAATACAGTTTAAGTATTTTATTATATTAAATATTATAATATAAATTATGCCTACGACCAGGCGCGTGTGACACAAAATATGTTAACGCATTGGCACTATAGACACTGTGCCTAGGGCCTACGGAAAATTGTGGCTATGATTTTATTGTAAAACGCAAAATTATGGTAAAATATAAGGTGGTTTTGTTTTATAGTTTTTGATAATTTTTAGTTATATATATTTTGGAATAAAACGATTTGATTTGAGGATTTTCTAAAACTGTTATCATATAAAAAGTTATAAAAGTTTAGATTTGATTTTTATGCTGTAAATGCTTATTTTTATTTTTAAAAGCTTAACACAGAGATTCCAGACTTTTTCTCCCAATGAGAAGGTTTTTTAATAAATTAAATACTTGACAATGGCCCTGAAAAGGCTAGGAACCTAGGGCCTACGATAATGTTAATCCGAGCCTGATAATATACCTATTTGGTATTTTTTTAAGGAGGACTCATTGCAAGTTCTTTTATAGATAAATAGCAGCCAGAGGCGAGTACTAGACTTATTTTACGGCAGTATGATTAGGTCTAGTCCTATACAAAATTGCATAATATTAACTTATATAATTTAGATATAGGTACCGATAATATACCGTCTACAATACACACTCAGATGCATGGTTTTACATCCTCATTGATGATCAATTGTTGATGTTTTATCACGATTTGATCATTGAATGATATACAAGAATAAAATGGTTTTTAAATTATTGTAACGGTACCCGCAATAAATTATTATTTATTATTGTCATTACAAGTCGATAAATTTATTGTAATTTATAACATACCTACTCATTTTCTGATTTTCTATTATTTTCAATTAGGAAACAACTCTAAACTGTCTGTGTATATAAATTCAAACTGATTACTTTTTAAGTGGTGTCTGTATATCTTATACGCCAAGGCAATTCGATGGCCATAGTATTTTCTACTAAGATATACATATACCCATCTAAGTTAAGGCTTAAAAATTGAATACAAGTTCCTTGAGTAATTCATACTGAAACTTGAAAGTTCAAAAATACTTCAAATATGTAAAAAATAGCAAAATCAAGTTTCATAATTAAAATCCTTGATACATAAAACAAATTTATAGTTCATTCTGATATTTCTACTATATCATATAATAATCATCAAATGCTATAAAATTCAAACCCTGTATATTACCTACATTTTTACTTTTTACGTGTATAATGTATATCATATATTATTCTTATATTCATATAATCATATAAATATTGTTACTTATGTATCTTAAAATTAATAACAATTTATTTTTCGCATTTTTGACCACATCGTCTCGAATATACCAACCTACTGTGCGTTGGTTTGTAATACTAAATTACTTTAATAATATACATTTCAACCTTTGTCAAACGTGAATTATTATTTAATATTCATTATACGTATATAAACTTATATCTGGTTGGCGGTTTGACTTACAAAAATAATAATTTATGAAAACGGCTGCACATTTGCCCATCCGTTTTTAGATTCATAGCGGAACAAGTTTAACAAAATGTGTTTTTTGTTTTCTAGTACCGAGTGTATTTTTTTACCATATAACATCAGTACCCGATTTTTTCCCGATTGTTTTATGGAAAATGTAAAATACAACATATTTTATACATAATAATATTATTATATTGTGTTTCGCAACGTTTATTCGTTTTAAAATATATATCCTAGAGGAAAATACAACACTATCATAATGCCATAAACATCTTTGATTCTAACTTTTATTAACACTTTTCCTATAAAACGATTTTTTTTTATTGCCCATTTTAATATTACGCAGCATAGAAGTTTCACAGTATAGTTAAATTCATGCGGGTTGCAATTTATATAATAAAGACAAGTGCTGTCTGTAACAGTGGCCTTCGACCCAATCGTCCGAGATTTTCGAAGCTGGCAGCCTAATACAGTGCAGTCTGTAGTAGTAGCCTTCAACCCGATTTTCTAAGATTTTCAGAGCTGCAAAAACAACAAGAAATTAATATAATAATAACAATAATAGGTACTTAATTTCCCTAATATAAACGTAAAAAAATCTAAGGGCCCAAAAGTCTAAAAAGGTTTTGGTTTTACGATACTTCATTATCATTTCTATTGATATAATACGGTATATATTATGTAAATTATTATATAATTTATAATAATTAAATATTACATTAAGCAAAAAAACATTTTATCAACATACCGTAATAATATACTAAAATTAAAATAAATGGTACGATACATAGCGTTAAGGTTGAGAGATCGTTTCCACTCAGAATCGTTTTTCGTATAATATTATTATGTACCTATATTATGAATGACACCCGGAGTGGTGTTGGACAGGTGGTGCAAAATGCAAATGTACCACCTAAGAAAATATACCCCCCATGACTTATATTGACTCTAAAAGTAATTTGCACCTAATGAACTACAGCTCTGCGGGTGTCCCCGATTGAATTCAAATTTAACGCCTTCAAAATAGTGACCTACTGGACACCTTATGTTTAACCGAATAGTACCCATTCATATATATATTTTTTTCATTTAATCTAGTATTTCTAAACCACACTAGTGTGTCGCCGGATAAGTCCAAATGTGTCATTAAGTTTATTAATAAATGACATGAAACGAACAAACATTTTTGATACGACTTACAAAGATTATTATTTATTCGATGTAGTTCCTATGATGATTAAAAATAAGTTATCTATTGTCAAAATGTATCATGTTTGCGCTCAAATCCAAATATCTATCATGTATAGTATAATAAAATAATATAATAATAATATTATTATATTATAGGCTCTCTAGTCTCTAGTAGTACCTACTCATTTATAAATAATAGCCAAATTGTTTTCATAAATTATCAGATAATCTTATAGTGTAATGCTATTGTACATTGACATTTTTCTCAACGACTCAACTTAAAACAATTACTCGTTGGCCGCTGTTCTACAACAGAAACGTCAATAATATAACTGTAAGTAGAGTAAATAGGTACCTAACTATATTTAGGTAAAAATATAATATATAATATATATATATATTTTTTTTTTTTTTAATACCCCATATATTTTGTTATTGGGATTATTGGGAGCGAAATCACTCAGCAAGTATATTGTACCCACAATGAAACTAGAACTTATAATATTTTAATCTATATTAAACTATTTTACTATATTAGTATAATACTGTTATAATACTTAATAGGTACCTATATTACAAACATGTATATTATGTATAATATTGACATCATGGTAGATTATAATCTATACCGTGATAGAGATTATCACTATGATCAGAGACCACGTAGTGATAATTTAACCCCCGACATTGTGGACTAAGTATTACGCAGCCGTAAAAATATTTTTACTCTTTATGATTAGGTACAATATACATGTAGGTACCTTTTACAATAATTACATTTTTTTAATATTGGGAAAATGAAATACCTGACGTGTGGATATGGAATATAATACGAGTATTCCGTTGATAGGTACTTAAATATTTTATTTTTTTAAGTGATCATAATAATATGCTATAAAAAAAAAAAAAAATAATGATTTAAAAGTTTGTTTTCACAATAGCATATTACATAAAATAGAACATACCTACATCTATTTAATTTGCATCATTTATTTTTAATTTAAATTTTATAAAGATATAGTAAAGCGTAAAATATTAGTATTTTAATGATATTAGCTATTTTATGCAATTATTGAACTATAATATAGATAGATTTTTGCCATGCATTGTAGGATTATGTAGTAATCCACTAAAATTATAATATTATTAAAAATATAAATAGACATATATATATATTATACATAATATATGTACAATATACATACATATATTTACATATTATAATATAAGCATAAATAATATTAACTGTATTGATTATTATTAATTGCGTTTTATCAGACTATCGTTACCATATTATTATGAATAACATAATATTATAATAATGTTAAATAATAAGATTACTTAATGTATTGTATATTAACATTTTTGCATAAAATAGTGAAGCGATTGCTTGTACAGTTACCATTATTGTCTTTGCAATCAGATTTAATTAAAACATAATACTTAGGACTTGTTATTCCGATTTCCCAACACAGTAAACACTCCCACAGTAGTCACATTATAATAACTAAATAATTAAATTAAATTGGTACTACCTTTGTGTAGTAAAAAATATTCAGTGTAATATTTTGCTATACACTCATATTTCGTGGTGTAAGATTAAAAGCTGTGCATAACACATATTATGTAAATTACTAATAATAATAATAATATTGTACTAAATACTATGGTCATTATAATTTACTGGTATACCTACTGTACAGCATGGAGATAAACGTCATTATTTTTAACGATTAAAATCTTATTCTAAACCGTTTTTTCCGGAGATGTTATATAATTTATTTATATTATTATCAGGACCATATTTACGCACGGACAAAATAGACATTTGTCCTGGGCCCACCGGTGACTATCATTAACTATGTAGGTATCTAATAAATTATTTTGTTAAAATAAAAATTTATTATTTTATTACGAAATTAATTGGACATAAAACGTCAAAATATTATCAGACAAGGCGAAAAATCCCGAAAATTAATTATTATCAACCGATTCCATCAAGTCTCGACATCAACGAGGTTACCGAGGAATAATCAAATATTTCAAATTCAAAAATTCGATAATCAAACAAATAGATACTAATTTTGGTGTAAATTACAAACACTAGGTACTTTCGACTATACCTACGGTGGTGCAAATTACACATCTTTAATTTGGTGAAAATTACAAAATTCCATATAAATACCTTTTACTAAATCCCCTAAAAGCACATTGCGTATAAAAAATGATAATTTGAGGAATAGTTACAAGTTTCTATTAGACAATATTTTTGATTAATTTAAAAAACCAATGCATACTACAATTGTAATATTAGAAGTTCAAATACTAGATGATAGAAGTTTAATCATTCATGAAAAATAAATAAATTTTTATCAAAATGGAAATAACACACGTTTTGCATAGAAATACCAATCTTACTATATTTGATTTCATTACATTAATTTATCATAATGCATAATAATATTGTTTTATTTTAACAAAAACCATTTTTGAAATTTGTCCTGTCATCTAACGATCAATTAGTGTACCAGCCGAAACATGAAACATTAATATTTGAGTTACTCAATAGATAGCGGTGTAAATACATTTTTTTCATCATAGTTGAATTGTTATTGGTACTTATTATTATAATTTTAAATTTTTACGAAATCGCTTAACGACAACAATTTATTCTAAAACGATTTTCAATATTTGTTATTATTCAAAAAGCATAAGTTGTAGATAATTAAAAATTTCACCATTTATTTTGGTTGGTGTTCTGTTTACATAATTTAATCTTCAAAATATTTCGCTTGTTTTAAGGCTATTTGTAGGAATTTAAAATATTCGTTTTTGTTTACTATTTTTTTTATAAATATCGATAAAATCTTTTTAGCAAGTCAAAATACTTGAAAATTCAATACATAAAGTATACCTTATAAGTTAGTCTTATAGTGATTCAAAAACTATAAGATACATAGGCACAATTTATTTTTATTAGCGTTTAAAATTTAAATATTGACAAAATTA
The DNA here is from genome assembly GCF_020184175.1 of Aphis gossypii. Classification (NCBI taxonomy): domain Eukaryota; kingdom Metazoa; phylum Arthropoda; class Insecta; order Hemiptera; family Aphididae; genus Aphis; species Aphis gossypii. The sequence goes on along the minus strand of NC_065530.1, from coordinate 40,306,243 downwards.
ATCAAAATCATGAATAGATATTTGAAAATTATTTTATTGTTAAATATTTATAAAATGTTTTGTATAAGTAGTTAAAAGAGCTATAAGAGTATAAAATTTTTTATAAGTTTGGCTTACAATAAATATTAAAATAATGCCAACGGCATGTAGTGTTCACAAGCGGTCACCCATCCAAGTACCACGTAAGTTAAGAAAATAACCATAGATAATAATTAAAACGGCGAAATTCAATAAATAAATTAATATAATTCAAACCAGATAACAATCTACTTAAAAATCTTGTTACTGTGTACGGTGAATACATTATTCAAAAGATAGACGTAAATACGTAATGAATCGATAACAAATCGAGAATGATAACGAGAAAAATAAAATATGATAAAATATTATTGTATTTAAAATATTAATTATATTTATAGCCGTTTAAGATTTTCGTATTGACGGTAAAACTCGATAAAAAAAAATTTAATACAAGATCACATAAGAATGTAGTACTTAGGATATAAATTGAAAATACTTTTGATTTTAGTCAGGCGTTTCAATGTGTAATCAAAGAATATTGTACTTTGAAGTTTAAACGTATATTATTATATTTTAGTTATCTTTAAATCCAATTAAATTATTGGTAAATTTCAAGTATAAAAACAAGTATAAAAAAATCGTCATATATCATGTTAGTTAATAACACAAATTATTAAGTGGGGAATGATTAATTATAATATAACGATATGTAGTGGCCCTGAAAAGGGCCGTTTTAAAGTGATGATAATTGGACAAATTATGCACGTTCTCCGCGGATACGACGAGCCAATTGGATGTCCTTTGGCATGATCGTGACACGCTTGGCGTGGATGGCGCACAAGTTGGTGTCTTCGAAAAGACCGACCAAGTACGCTTCGCTCGCCTCTTGCAACGCCATGACGGCAGAGCTCTGGAAACGCAAATCGGTCTTGAAGTCCTGGGCGATTTCACGCACAAGCCGTTGGAAAGGCAATTTGCGGATCAACAGTTCCGTGCTCTTTTGGTAACGACGGATTTCACGGAGAGCGACTGTACCCGGACGGTAACGATGTGGCTTCTTCACTCCTCCGGTAGCTGGTGCGCTCTTGCGTGCGGCTTTGGTGGCCAACTGTTTCCTTGGGGCCTTGCCTCCGGTGGATTTGCGGGCTGTTTGCTTGGTACGTGCCATTGTTGGGTAATGATTGTGTGTTGCTCGGACGAACTGTAAAACACTGATGGTCCGTTGCGACGAAAACCACCAGTATTTATACACGAAACGGATTCGTATCTGCGGTTCTCATTGGTCGGCGCGTGAACGGATAACCGGAGAGGGGGGAAATGGAATGGTGCACTTCAATTGGCCGTGCGCGCGCCGTAAAACGGATAAATTGAACGTCGATTGTAACTGCGTCATCAGTTATCGTTTAACGATTGTCATACGAGTTTTCAAGTGAACTTCATAACAATTATCAAAAATGACCGGACGCGGCAAAGGAGGAAAAGGTCTTGGAAAAGGAGGCGCCAAACGTCATCGTAAAGTATTGCGTGACAACATCCAGGGAATCACCAAGCCCGCAATCCGTCGGTTAGCTCGCCGTGGTGGTGTGAAACGTATATCCGGTTTGATCTACGAAGAGACCCGTGGAGTTTTAAAAGTGTTCTTGGAGAACGTGATCCGTGATGCAGTCACCTATACCGAACACGCCAAGAGGAAGACCGTCACCGCCATGGACGTCGTCTACGCGCTGAAACGTCAAGGACGTACCTTGTACGGTTTCGGAGGTTAAATACCCACATACACGCACACGTATACCTTTTAAAAAGGCCCTTTTCAGGGCCACCAACTATAATCTATTAAGCTATGCATAGCTTTTATCGCAGGCCTGCTGGCCTGTGTTGACTGAAAATACATTTTTCTTAACGAAAAACATCGTAAAATTGTTACCGTGGTTACCGAAAATAAAATAGTAATCGGTATTTTTAATTTACCAACAAAACAAATTTATTTTGTCAAATCTTGAGATATGCGGTGTTGCAGTTTCAGCGACGATATACAGTTGCTATATACAACGCGTGCAGTGTACACGTCAGGGTAATCTCGAAGTTATAATATGAAAAATAAAATATTATATTATATTATTAATTTTTTTTTTTTTTTATTAAATTATATTAACTTCTTATTTATTTAATATGCAATGGCTTTATTGCGGCAGTCCCCGAATGCCACTTGACTTTTTTTTATTTATTTTTTTCTTAACCTTATTTTTACAGAGGCCACATGATTATTTCTAAAATTATAGTATTCTTTTGGTCTGAGATAATGTGTTTATATGGTAATAACGAAATCGTTGGTTAGGTTGCCGACTACCGTATTATGTGCACAGATTAATAGAATAAATCAGCGGTTCTCAAACTTTTTTTTTCGTACCACTTAGGTGTATTATTAATCAGTCATATACCACTAATGAATAAAAGTAGGACAATCCAAATTGTACAATTAAATACTTTACTTTTTAGTAAATACACGTATTTTAAATAATATGAGTATATGACAGTAAAATACTACAATATAGTTGTTTTTATTCATTAGTTTTTTAAAATAAGATATGAATTAATTAACAAATTTCAATGAGGTCAGAATCGAATATTTATTTTTAATTTTCCGTTCTACCACCATTTGACCTTACGTGTACCACTATACCATACCACAGTCTGAGAACCGCTGGAATAAATTGTTGCGAGCTGGTGTGAGTCTAATCATATACATTTTTCTTATGTTCTACGTACATCTGCGGTTCTTAACACTCAACATAGGTAAGTCAATACGCGACAAGGTATAATATTATTAATTATAAATGTTATGTTATATCTAATTTGTAAATTGTAATATAAAATATTAAAACGGTTATTATAATTTCAGTTATGATTACATGAAATATAAAAAAAACGTATACGAGAAAAAATTGTAAGGGTCCGTTATCTACAAAAATTAAGAATTACTGTTATACATTACATTATTAATTAATATGACGTCTTGTGTATTCTATTACGCATTGATTAGAATATATTATTATTGTAACTACAATATTTTATATAATGAGAACTGGTACTACTTAATGATAATCTACATATACATTTTAAATACCTACTTCAATCTAAATCATTTTCATTATATCTTTCGGTAATGATACATACGAGTATCGAATTAGATATTTACGATTGATATCAGTCATTCAGTTGTTAAATTTCGAGACACATTTCAATAACAAATAAAAATTGATTTGCACTATAGTACACACTTATAACACAAAAATAATATGTGGAAAATAACATCTGGTCTTTATCAATGTTAATAAAACATTAATAATATAATATTAGATTTAATGTGAATAAAGGTTATTATGTATTTTTAAGTAGTACAATGTGCGGGACCTCCCGGTTGCAAACAGAAAAAAAAAGTACTAGGTACATTGGTTTATCGATATTTAAAATTATGTTTGACACGGGTGGTTTTCGATCTTAAGCAAGTATTTTCCAGTGAATGTTGCTATTTGTACTACCAACACTTACTTTAAGGAAATAATATTGTATAGTATTAATATTGATGGCCCTGAAAAGGGCCTTTTTGGTTGGTTTGAATGTTGTGAACAGTTAAATTTAAACTTTCTTTTCGGTTTTTTTGGGCAAAAGAACGGCCTGGATGTTGGGTAACACACCGCCTTGGGCGATTGTCACTCCGGACAACAGTTTGTTCAATTCTTCGTCGTTCCTGATGGCCAATTGCAAATGTCTGGGAATGATACGCGATTTCTTGTTGTCACGGGCAGCGTTACCGGCCAACTCCAAAACTTCAGCTGCCAAATATTCCATGACGGCGGCCAAGTACACTGGTGCTCCGGCTCCGACACGTTCGGCGTAGTTTCCTTTCCTCAACAGACGATGGATACGACCGACCGGGAACTGGAGTCCGGCACGGGACGACCTGGTCTTGGATTTACCTCCTTTGGATTTGCCTGCTTTGCCTCTTCCGCTCATGATTGTAAATTTGTTTGACTGTTTTCGACTGCGTTTCAAAACTGAATGATGAAAAATATAGGCTGGACGTTCCTTATATAGCCGCGAACTAGACAACAGTACTGCGATTGGACCGATTTGAACATTATGACGATGCTACATAACACCGTTTGCTATACAACTACTACAGAACGGTGTTGTTTTTAATCGACACAAATGATGATGTTGTTAGTGGAGAAACTAATATTCTTTACGATAACATAAACACTGATGAACTCAGTTTGTTCTGTTATACTTGATAAGCTGTCGACCAATGAACAAACGACGTATTGCCCTTGATTACTAATATATACCATCGCCTTACTGCGTATTCGCATCATTGTGATATCGTCTGTTTAACGTTCAACTCGCAACGAAAACATATAGTAATCAAAAATGGCTCCAGGAGGAAAATCCGCAGGCAAAGCAATGAAGAAGTCCGGCAAGGCGCAAAAGAACATCACCAAGTCCGACAAGAAGCGCAAGCCCAAGAGGAAAGAATCGTACGCCATCTACATCTACAAAGTGTTGAAACAAGTACATCCCGATACCGGTGTCTCCTCAAAGGCCATGAGCATCATGAACAGTTTCGTCAACGATCTGTTCGAGCGCATCGCCGCCGAATCCAGTCGTCTTGCCCACTACAACAAGCGCTCGACCATCACCAGTCGGGAAATCCAAACCGCCGTCCGTCTCTTGTTGCCCGGTGAATTGGCCAAGCACGCCGTCAGTGAAGGTACCAAGGCTGTAACCAAATACACCAGTTCCAAATAATTTCCCTTTGCTACCGATTTGACAATTTAAAACGGCCCTTTTTAGGGCCACCACTTTTATTCAATTTTGTCTATAAAATTACCTATAGCAATATGCATGTCCTGTTATGTGTCACATATAATTGCTTATGTGACAAATAGCAAGTGGCCCATAATATTTATATTAATTATTATGTAACCCCTAACTATTTTTAATTTTTATGTATCACATAAATTGTGTCTTGCATAATCGATATTTGTGTATTCCATAGTTATGTAAAAGTGTATGAGACCATAACCAAAACTAATTGACCATTGTTATCAGTGTTACCAAGTTCATATTGGCGAGATAACGAATAAAAGTAATATTTTAAAATTTGTATAACTATTCATATTATTTCATTTAGTACAGGTATGTTTGTTGTATTAGTAAATATAGGCTATAGCCTGCAGAATATCAGTTTTTTTTGCGCTACATGTTATACATAAATAAAATATTATCTAATAATTTAAATTAATAATATCACAAGTACCTACTAACTTATTTTCAGTACCAAGGCAAGCATAAAAATATTTATTTTATGTTTATTTTACTCAATCATTTGTCCATTCCAGGTATTTATACTTTTTAAACATTCCATCTATTTCATAATTCCTTTTAACCTTCATACATAATCAAAACGAATTAATTTTAATTTTCAGATAGGTACATTATCAAAAACTTTTAATTGAAGGTTGTTAGCCAAATGTGTAGAAGAAAACGAATTATTTAAATTTTAAAAAGAAAATCTTTTACGAAAAATTAATAAATTAAAAGATCAAAATCAAATTAATATGTATACTAATATCTATTATATATTTTAAATATTTTATATTATAAATAAAATATAAGTTCTAAGTCAAATGTCTTATTCTTACTTATTTCTCTAAATTTATTTGATAACTTCTATATTACTATTTAGTTGAAAAACCTAAATACTTTTATCAATAATTGTAGTCAATATCAATAAGTATTGTCATTGTATTTTTCAAACGGATCCTTCTTATTACGAATATACTTTCTTGGAATTTGTTCAACATCAAATTCGTCGAAATATTCATAAACCATTTCCACATAATTAACAAAGTTATTAAAATCGTCCATACTACTATATTTTTATAATACAACTATTTGAATTTTAACTTTAATTTAAGTTCATATTGGTGAGATATTGAATAAACATAATGTTTATTATTATCCAATTTTGCCTATAAAACTAATTGATAAATGATAATATTAAATGTTCTACCTATCTATATTATACTGAATAATATTGTAGTACAAAGTAAAATTGTTCCATTTTTATTTTATCTTCCATCATTTTAATAAAGTAAATAATATTATTCATATCATCTTCTAAATTACCTATTACCACAATACTTCATCCTCGCTTTCTTCAAATTTTGAAATATTATCATTATCATTTTGCTATGTACCGTATTTGTGGATGAATAAAAACAGGATTACACCTTTCAGGTATAATATCTCAAGATCTAAAATATGTACAATGTATTGAAATTATGTTATTTGTTTATATTTAATGTGATTAATGTTTATATTTTAAAATTATAATAGGTAATTATGTATAAATATATTTATAAAAGACTGTTATATTTATTATTTTTGATTACTGGTTAGGTAAAAGTAGGCGAAAATAACTATGATTATTGTTTAAAATCACATTATTTTTTATAGGCATTTAAAGTTCAAATTTTTACGAAATAAGTCTTATATAGATAAAACTCGATGCATCATAGGTATAACGGTAAAATGTTAAGTGCGTTTGAGTTTTAAAGGTTTATGAAATTGCGTAACTATATAACGATTTATCCTCAAACGATTTTTAATATTTGTTATTATTCAAAAAATATAAGTATACTTGAAAATTTCACCAGTTATTTGGATTGACATTTTCTTTACATGATTTTTAACTTTATTAATATTTCGCTTATTTTAATGCTATTTATAAGCATTTAAAATATTCGTTTTTGTTTAGTTTTTTTTTTTATTTTATAAATATCGATAACGTTTTTTTGTCATAGTCAAAATACTTGAAAATTTAATACAAAGTTCCTCATAAATTAGTCTTCTTATTCAAAAATTATAAGAATACATAAGTATGCACAATTTTTTTTATTAGTGTTTAAAGTTCAAATATTGACAAAATTCGAATATTTGCAAATTATTTTGTACTTAAATTATATTAAAAATATTGTACAAGTAGCTAAGAGTTGAATATTATTTGATACAAGATTTTCTATAAGTTTGGTTTACAATAATTATAAAAGAAAGGCTTATGCATAGTCATTTTATGTGTCACATAAATAATATGCTTTATGTGACACATATTTTTATTAAACAATTTTCTCTTGCATCGTTATATTTATGTGTTACATAGGCTTTAAGCAAACACATAAAGTTATGCGCTCAAATTCCGTCCCATAATTCTCAAGTGATACATAAATTTATTACTATATATTATTTATATTATTTTTTACCTGCTATCAATATTTTTTGTGCTCAAAATACCTATTTATTATTAGGAAAAGGTGGCATCAAAATATAACAAACATTTTAAGTGTAAAGAAGAAATTAAAAATTTTATCCAATGTGCTGAAGATAACTGTAACAACTTAAACAAATGTTTAAATATAATATAATATAATATATTATTGATATATTATAGTATCAAACTATTAAATAATATGTTAAATATACTTTAAATAAACCTAGACTCAGTCAATTTACCATATTACCAGTTATTTAGATAATACCTATTTAGATAATTTTACCAGTTATTTAGATTGGCATTGTCTTTACATGATTTAATTCTCAAAATATTTTGAGGTTTTTTTAGCTATTTATAGACAACTGAAATTTTCAATTTTTTTGAAGTGTCGATAAAATTGTTTTGGCTCAATCAAAATACTTGAAAATTTTATACAAAGTTCCTCATATGTTATTAAAAAATTATAAGAATACATAGGCACATTTTTTTTTTTTATTAGCATTTGAAGTTTAAATTTCGACAAAAATTCGTCAAAATCATGAATATTTGTAAATTATTTTGTAGTTTAAAATTCATAAAATTGTTTGTATTTATATCTAACGTTAAATATTCTAGACTGACAAATCATCTCCGTTCAGAATCGTTTTTCGTATACAATGATTCCTATCATTGCATTCAAATTTAACCTACCCTAGTCCGAGGTCCACCCCACCCCCTAATGTACAGCAGAGCGTTACCCACTTGCCGACTTTTTTTTAAAATGTTGTTATAAACCTTCACCGGACTTTTTTTTACTGCGATTCGTAACTTACGTATGATATTATCGGAACGCAAGTAAAATTTATCGTTAAAAAAATTATTTAGATAAACAATATACTTACGTTAACATAGATGTAATTAAAAATAATAATTGCATAATAGGCGACGGCATACCTATTAAGTTGCCAAAGCCTTTGCATTCTTGATCGTAAGACTGACAGTGTGAGTTACTATCAAGTATCACTGTATCAGTATATATAAATATATAAGTTACAGTGTACCTACCTATAATAGTTTATTATTTTCTTCGTTTTGATGGGGGGTTAATAAAAAAATTAGTATGTTAGAGAAATTGGTGGTCCTGAAAAGGACCGTTTTAACATAAGGGTGTGTGTGAGAAGTGAATATAATAATTTACTTCTTCTTGGGAGCTGCAGTCTTCTTGGTCGGAGTCTTCTTTACTTTGGGTTTGGCGGCGATCGGTTTTTTTGGTTTCGCCGGTGACTTCTTAGGCTTGGTTGCTGCTTTAGGTTTAGCAGCAACGGCTTTCTTGACTTTTTTAGCTGCTGGTTCGCCGGCTGCGGGTTTCACTTTCTTGGCGGACGTTGATTTCCTCTTTGTAGCTCCCGGGGCTTTGACCTTCTTAACGACTGGCTTCTTCTTCTTGACTACAGCGGTCTTCTTTTTAGGTTTAACCTCGGCCACCGGTAGTTTGAAGTGTCCAGACGCTCCGGTGCCTTTGGTCTGAAGGACAGTGCCATTAGCGACGGCGGCTTTCAAAAATTTCCTGATGAACGGTGCCAACTTGGCGGGATCAACTTTGTAGTTGGCTGCCAAGTATTTTTTGATTGCTGGCAGAGACGATCCTTTCTTCTCCTTAAGCTCCTTGATCGCAGACGTGACCATCACCGATGTGGTAGGATGTGTCGCTGCGGACTTTTTCGCTTTGGCAGCAGTGGCCACCTTCTTCTTGGCCGGGGATTTCTTCGCGGCTGGCGATGCGGCAACTGGTGCTGGAGTGGAAACGACGACGTTGTCTGTCATGTTGGCGTAGTTGATTTTGTAAGTTGTAATATCTCAGAAAACACAAAAGATTTACGTATGGCTAGCGAACGAAATGGTACGCGACTATATACACCGTACCGTACCGACTAGTAAACCGTTGTGATTCACGTCGTCGACGCGGTTACGGTTGTACAAACATTTTTCACGATTTCTCGGCAAATATTTGTCGTACGAATCTGGTTTTGAGTTCTCCGGAAAGCCAACTAAATTTCAAAAGATATATAATAACTGTTTCAACGCTACCCGGTATCAAAAAACCACTACGGATCGTTATTCACACGCTTCCGACCGTATTTTCGTTCACCATGTTTATTGGTCTATCGTATGCCCGAAACCAAATTAAAATGTACAAAATCCCTTTGAACACATTCTATACGAGTTTCCTAACACCTAGGTGTTTTCAGATTGACAGTTGACCCATATGCCGATGAACGGTGGCTTTTCAAAATTGACGATTTTGGGTTAGTCTTTCGGCACGGCGTCATTAACGTTTCTACCATTGAAATGTTACGTGGCTGACTTTACCTATAAAATATCTAGTCTAAATAATGTTCAACTTAAATATTTAAAAAAAAAAAATACTTACAATTAGGTATACATTATAAAAGGATTTTGGTCAAAACTCGATTTTAAATAAACAAAACCGGTATAACTTTGTTTGACAACATCAATAGTCTAAAACCTCATACATTGTAATGGTTGTACGCCTTAAAAATAAATATATATTTTCCTTAAAGTTAATTTATAAACATTTTTCTGTTCTAGACAATACTATTATAATAGTTTATCATAATGCAGCTAAACTCTAATCCAGACAATAATACTGTATCGTACATAATAATAAATTATTAATAAATGTCTATTCTATTTATTGCAGAATAATTCAAAATATTATTTGTTCACTACCAAATCCGCGACTGACCTAATTTAATAATCTAAAACACATAATATTGTAAATGTTCATCTTTGATTTCTGTGGGATTGGACACGGGTTATAATAAATAATAAATATTATTATATATAGAATTAGGGGTCTGCTGTGCCTTGTTTCCTGAACTGTTTTGATAACTTGCTGGTAGAATCGTAGCCACATATTTTGTAAAAACACAATTGATAATGTTTAATAAAACAAACATAAGTATTACGTGAATTCTAAAGATAACTCAACTAATTAAATTGTATTCTAATACCTACTTCCTATGTTATGATAATGAAATAGGTAAACTATTTAATTATCCAATTATTATTATTATTATTATTATTTGATACTTATAATGCAATGCCACAGAGCGTCTTTTACTCAAACGGGACATACCTATTTTGAGGGGGTAGCACGAAAAAATAACCTAATGAATAAATGGATGGGCAAGTAAGGACGATTATAAAATGTATTTAATTAGGTACTATAGGTAGTCTATAATAGTGTATATTTCTATCATATAATAATATTAACTGTTGTTATTCAATTATGTGTTTGTGTGTCATAGTAAAATTGTCGCACGGAACATTTGATTTTGCCATTTAATTGGAAGAAAACACCCATCGGTTTGGACATTGATTGCCAAAACAAAAAATAAATTGTCGACAGAACTTGCTCTGCGAATTATAGAAGAGTCCAATACAAATTTTTAAAAATCTAAAACCGTTCAAAAAAAGATTTAAAAAAAATATACTTCAATTCAAGAAGACAATTATGAAACATTAATATTACATATTATATTGTATTATATTTTTACATAATATTATTGGCATTGTAATACAAATTTATTGACTAAAAGAATTGACTGTAATTTTAGCGCCCAGACTACCTGTAATTCAAATTATGTTATTGTATCGATAAGTCTTCTTACCGCTTCGCCACCAACCGGTATACAAATTACAAACACGCATTCACATTATTATTCTTTATTCGTTTTGTCTAATTTTTGTATTTTTCCAGCTATGAATTGTAAATTATTGTAGTTTTTAACGCAAAGTGTGCTAATCGTTCTGTATTTTTATAGGTACTATGTTTCATTGAAGTACATAATATTGTTCATTATAATATCACTGTTTTTTTTATACATTGCGCCAATCGTCAATTTGTATACTGTTTATTTTGTGTTTTATATGAAATATATGTAAGGTCTAATCAAAAAGTATCGAGACTCCTATTTTTCGACCTAACACGATATCTCAGTTGTTTCTCAACCACCCTATAAATGGCAGACATGGAGACTGGGATAAATTACCAACGAACGTAGGAACAGATATGACCGAAAAATTTAGATTTATTTTATTAATTATTTACCATATCTGTGTATATTAATTATAAGATATGTAAAAGTATTTTATTAAAAATTAAAATGTTTAAATAAATTTATAACGCATCGGATAAGACGTATAAATATGTCTTCTCTTATGTAGTAGAGGCATAATAAGTAATAACCAATAGTTTTTACTGTAGTAAAAAATAATTTGTATTACCAATTGAAATAGGATTATTTAAAATTTGGTTTTTAAGAGGTTGCATGATAACTATTTCGATAATTTCCATCAATAGATATTTTACCCGATATTTCGTTCAGTATTAAGAATTTAATATGGGTAATATCTAAACAACAATTTAAAAATTTGTAGTGGCCCTGAAAAGGGCCGTTTTAAATGGAAATAGTTTAATAATCGGACGATTTAAGCACGTTCTCCGCGGATACGACGAGCCAATTGGATGTCTTTTGGCATGATCGTGACACGCTTGGCGTGAATGGCGCACAAGTTGGTGTCTTCGAAAAGACCGACCAAGTATGCTTCACTGGCTTCCTGCAGAGCCATAACGGCGGAACTCTGGAAACGCAAATCGGTCTTGAAGTCCTGAGCGATCTCACGAACCAGGCGTTGGAAAGGCAATTTGCGGATCAACAGTTCGGTGCTCTTTTGGTAACGACGGATTTCACGGAGAGCGACTGTACCCGGACGGTAACGATGTGGCTTCTTCACTCCTCCGGTGGCTGGTGCGCTCTTACGTGCGGCTTTGGTGGCCAGCTGTTTCCTCGGGGCCTTGCCTCCGGTGGATTTACGGGCGGTTTGCTTGGTACGTGCCATTTTGGTTAGTTAGCTGTGTTGCTCGGTAAAACTGTAGAACACTGATGGCTCGACAAAACGTAAACCACTAGTATTTATACACGAAACGGATTCGTATCTGCTGTTTTCATTGGTCGGCGGGTGACGATAATCGGTAAGTGGGAGAAATGGAATGGTGCACTACGATTGGCCGTGCGCGCGCCGTAAAACGTATAAATAAAACGGCGTTTGTAAACCGGGCATCAGTCAACGTTCAACGTTCACAGTAGCAAGTATTGCAATACTAAATCTACAAACTACATAAAATCAACATGACCGGACGCGGTAAAGGAGGAAAAGGTCTTGGAAAAGGAGGCGCCAAACGTCATCGTAAAGTGTTGCGTGATAACATCCAGGGAATCACCAAGCCCGCCATCCGTCGGTTAGCCCGTCGTGGAGGTGTGAAACGTATCTCCGGTTTGATCTACGAAGAGACCCGTGGAGTGTTAAAAGTATTCCTTGAGAACGTGATCCGTGATGCAGTCACCTACACCGAACACGCCAAGAGGAAGACCGTTACCGCCATGGACGTCGTCTACGCACTGAAACGTCAAGGACGTACCTTGTACGGTTTCGGAGGTTAAATATTTACGTGCTACACCTTATACATTTATTAAAAAGGCCCTTTTCAGGGCCACCACTTTTCATAAGTATTTAATAATTATATGCACAATTAGTAGTAGAAACTAGAAGTAGCTACTTCAAAAATTGTGTAAAGTCTAAGAGAACTGTTCTTGGAATTTGATGAATTATCACTTAGTAAATATAAGCTTACACCTTCCCTTCCGGTCATATCTTGTAACTGAATAAATGTAACCAAGATCAGTTACATTTACTACAGCAAGAACTCCATAGTCCATACATAAAGAAAAATGTTAAGATACTTAAACATCATTATAATATATTACGCATTAAGTATCATAGAAGTTCAGTAATTCGTATACACATTTTTATTGTACCATAAACTTATATTATATTCTATACTTCAAAATATATGACGAATAGGTTGTTCATTTAATATCTCTTATACAACTGTCGCCTTCTTATTATTTGATAATTATATTTATCTTTGAAGAGTACTTAATTTTAAGAGTATTTAAATATTCAAAGGTTTATAGTAATTTTACTGTTGAGTTATTGAACTGCAATCCACCAGTGATAAAAATAAAAAGATTTACAATACTATACCGCCGAATATGATACCAGGCAAATGCCTATCAAAATTATTATCTTGATAATAACTCATTATATACATTCTTCGAAGAATTATCTAACCTCGGGCTGTAGTGATTTAGTTATCATGATCAGACATCGTTTCCTGTATAATATAATAATCTGAGCCTAACAACTACTCTAAACATGGTACTCATTACAATGTGTATAATTTATGTTTACCACCATCGATAAAATTAAAAATCTTACACGACAGGATAAAAATATGTAGGTTATTTTGATACTATAATCGAATGATATAATTATTTCGAATAATATTTACAGCGCGACAATTCGAATTGAACTGTTCGATATCTACGTTTATAATAGGTTTTTTTAAATTCATTTTATATTTTATTATTATTACCAAAATATCAATGTACATTTATATGACTATGTGTATTTATGAAACATTTAAAAGTGTTTTATTAAAAATTAAAACGTATAATTTATTATATAATTATAACGCATCGAATATTATTCAGTACAATCACGGTAATACGTTTACTGTAGTAGAAAATAATTTGTACCTATATTTTCTTACCAATTAGAAAAGATTATTTAAAAATCTGGTTTCTAGCGGTTGTCCTAACTAATTCGATAATTCTCATTCAGGATACTACTCGGTTTTTCGTTCAAAAACATTCGAGTGTAGGTATTTCGATTTCCAATCATTTCGATTATGGCATCATTAATCATAAGGCACAGCTCCTGCTAGTCTACCATTATTATGTTGACGGAGTTAGGAAAAAATTAGCACATTTAGAAACCCCACCAACAGTGTAATTCTATAATAGGTTAATAATTTTTTAATTTTTATATATGTGGTGGCCCTGAAAAGGGCCGTTTTAATATGATAGGATTTGCTCGGATAATATTTAGACTTTCTTTTCGGTCTTCTTGGGCAAAAGAACAGCTTGGATGTTTGGCAACACACCGCCTTGGGCGATGGTAACACCGGACAACAGTTTGTTCAATTCTTCGTCATTTCTGATGGCCAATTGCAAATGTCTGGGAATGATACGCGACTTCTTGTTGTCACGGGCTGCGTTACCGGCCAACTCCAAAACTTCAGCTGCCAAATATTCCATGACGGCGGCCAAGTACACTGGTGCTCCGGCTCCGACACGTTCGGCGTAGTTTCCTTTCCTCAACAGACGATGGATACGACCGACCGGGAACTGGAGTCCGGCACGGGACGACCTGGTCTTGGATTTACCTCCTTTGGATTTGCCTGCTTTGCCTCTTCCGCTCATGATTGTAGTTTCGATAAACGACTGTTCGGTACCGTGTACGTTGATGGTGTGTGTGCTCATACCGATATGGCAGCCGTTATATAGTCGAGAACTGGAAAACATTATCACAATTGGACAATTTCAAACGGTATGACGCTATAAAACGACACCGAATACATTGACACTACTATCGAAACCATGTCGTTTTTGATCGACATCATCGCGGTATTTGTTACTGGAGAAACGAGTATTTTTATTAAACACATGACCGCTGTCAAATCCTATTTGATCTGTTATACTTGTTACATTGCGGCCAATGAACGAACGACGGATCACCTAGTCTTAGCTTTATATATCGTCGTTTTCGCTCCACCGGTATCATTCGTGTATCTAACGTCGTACAGTTAACAAACACCCTAAACCAAAAACCAATCAAAATGGCTCCAGGAGGTAAATCTGCAGGAAAAGCTATGAAGAAGTCGTCCGGCAAGGCTCAAAAGAACATCGCCAAGTCCGACAAGAAGCGCAAGCCAAAGAGGAAAGAATCGTACGCCATCTACATCTACAAAGTGTTGAAACAAGTACATCCCGACACCGGTGTTCCTCAAAGGCCATGAGCATCATGAACAGTTTCGTCAACGATCTGTTCGAACGCATCGCCGCCGAATCCAGTCGTCTTGCCCACTACAACAAGCGCTCGACCATCACCAGTCGGGAAATCCAAACCGCCGTCCGTCTCTTGTTGCCCGGTGAATTGGCCAAGCACGCCGTCAGTGAAGGTACCAAGGCCGTCACCAAATACACCAGCTCCAAATAATTCATATACGCCATTAATACATTTACTAAAACGGCCCTTTTCAGGGCCACCACATTGCGTTTAATACTCTTACCTAATTTAATTTGAATCCGGTGCCGACAACTACTAAAAGAACTAAGAAGTATTTAACTTTATTTCCTATATATACGATTGCGTCGCAAGAAAAATTGTTAAAACGATTTCGGAACGCTTGTGAATGTAAAAGTATACCTACGTCTTTCTAAAACAAATTTTACCAATAAGCGACCAGATTAATGATATAATATTGTACTTCAATTTTCTAGGACACGGTTTCAAGGTTTCAACCTTTTTATAGTAGCTAAATCCCATTTTCACAAAATTAATTATTACTAAATTTGTAGTGTTATTTAGTTGGCTTTCTTATTTGGTAGGGGGTACTATAGTGATCTCTTGATAGTTAGGCGAATAGATATTGTTTTTTTTTCAAAAACATACATTAAATTTGGTGTCATTAATCCGTTAAGTATACCTCAAAATACTTCTAAATTGTATCGCCAAATAAACAGACTAAAATATGTTGCCTAATATGTCGCGTCTTTTCTAAGTTGATTTTTTTTTTTTTTTAAACAACCTATTAATGAAGTTGCACTAATTCCAATTGTATTATAATAAGTGTATGCAATATATCTGTATACCGGAACTTGTAAAAAATAAAGATTAAGAGAGAGAGGGTGGCATTTTGATTTAATGGAATGTCGTTTGTATAGACCGAGTATAATATTGGTGAGAGACAGGAGCCTTGGGGGACTTCTGCCTGTATTATACATTATAAATTTAATCTATGCTACTATATGAGTAATCATGATTACAAATATACTGTTCTAGCACTTCAGCGTCAAACAAACACTACTGTAGATTGGCTTACCAAATGTAGAATTAAATTAAACGTTTCAATAACAGTAGCGATAATTTATTATTGAACCACGTTCTCAAAATCATAAAATGAAATTAAACATCGAAAATCAACAATTATTAGAATGGAACAATCACGTCAAATACCTCGTTGCCACCTTAAACTATATAAGTTATGACAAACATATTAGATCTAACATCCAAAAGCGCATATTGCCAGGGAAGCACTCAATTAGAAATAGCACAGTCTTACTTTTCAATAATTGTGCAATGTGATCTTCACCGGTGGGTCGCGACACTTTTTGGGGTGGAGAGTCCAAAATGGTTGAAGATCACTGGTATATAGTCTAATGTATAAACTGCAATTTGGTTTTTCTGTACAACATGAATACCAGAATACAATTATACGTTATAGTAATTTTGTTTGTTTGTTTGTTTTTTTTTTTTTTTTAATCCATAAATCTAAATTTATCATCTAGAATCTAGTTTCTAAGTAATACCTATGCATAAAATATATAAAAACTATATTATTCAATTTATTATAGACGCCTAATTATCAGCATCATCATTACTAATTTTTAAACAATTAGGTACATCTTATTTTAGGTATTATTTGAATTTTAGTTTATAAACACATATTATATTTTTGTTTTTTAGTATATTTTATTAATATAGTAAAAATAATTTTTTTTCAATATTTAGTACATTCTAGTTGATTTTTGTGCCTATTAAATAAAATGATATTTTTCTAAACTAAATTAAAGTTAAAATTCAAATAGTTGTATTATAAAAATATAGTAGTATGGACGATTTTAATAACTTTGTTAATTATGTGGAAATGGTTTATGAATATTTCGACGAATTTGATGTTGAACAAATTCCAAGAAAGTATATTCGTAATAAGAAGGATCCGTTTGAAAAATACAATGACAATACTTATTGATATTGACTACACTTATTGATAAAAATATTTAAGTTTTTCAACTAAATAGTAATATAGAAGTTATCAAATAAATTTAGAGAAATAAGTAAGAATAAGACATTTGACTTAGAACTTATATTTTATTTATAATATAAAATATTTAAAATATATAATAGATATTAGCTTACATATTAATTTGATTTTGATCTTTTAATTTATTAATTTTTAGTAAAAGATTTTCTTTTTAAAATTTAAAAAATTCGTTTTCTTCTACACATTTGGCTAACAACCTTCAATTAAAAGTTTTTGATAATGTACCTATCTGAAAATTAAAATTAATTCGTTTTGATTATGTATGAAGGTTAAAAGGAATTATGAAATAGATGGAATGTTTAAAAAGTATAGATATCTGGAATGGACAAATGATTGAGTAAAATAAATATAAAATAAATATTTTTATGCTTGCCTTGGTATTAATTTAATAATATTTTATTTATGTATAACATGTAGCCCAAAAAAACTGATATTCTGCAGGCTATAGCCTATATTTACTAATACAACAAACATACCTGTACTAAATGAAATAATATGAATAGTTATACAAATTTTAAAATATTACTTTTATTCGTTATCTCGCCAATATGAACTTGGTAACACTGATAACAATGGTCAATTAGTTTTGGTTATGGTCTCATACACTTTTACATAACTATGGAATACATAAATATCGATTATGCAAGAGTGCAAGACACATTTTATGTGATACATAAAAATTAAAAATAGTTAGGGGTTACATAATAAATATAAATATTATGGGCCACTTGCTATTTGTCACATAAGCAATTATATGTGACACATAACAGGACATGCATATTGCTATAGGTATAAGGTAATTTTATAGACAAAATTGAATAAAAGTGGTGGCCCTAAAAAGGGCCGTTTTAAATTGTCAAATCGGTAGCAAAGGGAAATTATTTGGAACTTGTGTATTTGGTTACAGCCTTGGTACCTTCACTGACGGCGTGCTTGGCCAATTCACCGGGCAACAAGAGACGGACGGCGGTTTGGATTTCCCGACTGGTGATGGTCGAGCGCTTGTTGTAATGGGCAAGACGACTGGATTCGGCAGCGATGCGCTCGAACAGATCGTTGACGAAACTGTTCATGATGCTCATGGCCTTTGAGGAGACACCGGTATCGGGATGTACTTGTTTCAACACTTTGTAGATGTAGATGGCGTACGATTCTTTCCTCTTGGGCTTGCGCTTCTTGTCGGACTTGGTGATGTTCTTTTGCGCCTTGCCGGACTTCTTCATTGCTTTGCCTGCGGATTTTCCTCCTGGAGCCATTTTTGATTACTATATGTTTTCGTTGCGAGTTGAACGTTAAACAGACGATATCACAATGATGCGAATACGCAGTAAGGCGATGGTATATATTAGTAATCAAGGGCAATACGTCGTTTGTTCATTGGTCGACAGCTTATCAAGTATAACAGAACAAACTGAGTTCATCAGTGTTTATGTTATCGTAAAGAATATTAGTTTCTCCACTAACAACATCATCATTTGTGTCGATTAAAAACAACACCGTTCAGTAGTAGTTGTAAAGCAAACGGTGTTGTGTAGCGTCGTCATAATGTTCGAATCGGTCCAATCGCAGTACTGTTTTCTAGTTCACGGCTATATAACGAACGTCCAGCCTATATTTTTCATCATTCAGATTTGAAACGCAGTCGAAAACAGTCAAACAAATTTACAATCATGAGCGGAAGAGGCAAAGCAGGCAAATCCAAAGGAGGTAAATCCAAGACCAGGTCGTCCCGTGCCGGACTCCAGTTCCCGGTCGGTCGTATCCATCGTCTGTTGAGAAAAGGAAACTACGCCGAACGTGTCGGAGCCGGAGCACCAGTATACTTGGCCGCCGTCATGGAATATTTGGCAGCCGAAGTTTTGGAGTTGGCCGGTAACGCTGCCCGTGACAACAAGAAATCACGTATCATTCCCAGACATTTGCAATTGGCCATCAGGAACGACGAAGAATTGAACAAACTGTTGTCCGGAGTGACAATCGCCCAAGGCGGTGTGTTACCCAACATCCAGGCCGTTCTTTTGCCCAAAAAAACCGAAAAGAAAGTTTAAATTTAACTGTTCACAACATTCAAACCAACCAAAAAGGCCCTTTTCAGGGCCATCAATATTAATATTATACAATATTATTTTCTTAAAGTAAGTGTTAGTAGTACAAACTTCAAATAGCAACATTCACTGGAAAATACTTGCTTAAAATCGTAAACCACACCCGTGTTCACGCATCATTTTAAATTTTGTTTTTCTATTTTAAATATCGATAAACCAATGTACCTTGTACTTATTTTTCTGTTTACAACCGGGAGGTCCCGCACATTGTAGTACTTAAAAATACATAATAACACTTTATTCACATTAAGTCTAATATTATATTATTAATGTTTTATAAACATTGATAAAGACCAGATGTTATTTTCCACATATTATTTTTGTGTTTTAAATGTCTACAATAGTGCAAATCAATTTTTTATTTGTAATTGAAATGTGTCTCGAAATTTAACAACTGAATGACTGATATCAATCGTAAATATCTAATTCGATACTCGTATGTATCATTACCGAAAGATATAATGAAAATGATTTAGATTGAAGTAGGTATTTAAAATGTATAATATGTAGATTATCATTTAAGTAGTACCAGTTCTCATTATATAAAATATTGTAGTTACAATAATAATATATTCTAATCAATGCGTAATAGAATACACAAGACGTCATATTAATTAATAACGTAATGTATAACAGTAATTCTTAATTTTTGTAGATAACAGACCCTTACAATTTTTTCTCGTATACGTTTTTTTATATTTCATGTAATCATAACTGAAATTATAATAACCGTTTTAATATTTTATATTACAATTTACAAATTAGATATAACATAACATTTATAATTAATAATATTATACCTTGTCGCGTATTGACTTACCTACCTATGTTGAGTTTTAAGAACCGCAGATGTACGTAGAACATAAGAAAAATTTATATGATTAGACTCACACCAGCTCGCAACAATTTATTCCAGCGGTTCTCAGACTGTGGTATGGTATAGTGGTACACGTAAGGTCAAATGGTGGTAGAACGGAAAATTAAAAATAAATATTCGATTCTGACCTCATTGAAATTTGTTAATTAATTCATATCTTATTTTAAAAAACTAATGAATAAAAACAATTATATTGTAGTATTTTACTGTCATATACTCATATTATTTAAAATACGTGTATTTACTAAAAAGTAAAGTACCTATTTAATTGTACAATTTGGATTGTCCTACTTTTAGTCATTAGTGGTATATGACTGATTAATAAATAATATGTATTTAATATATAATAAAAATACACCTAAGTGGTACAAAAAAAAAAAAGTTTGAGAACCGCTGATTTATTTTATTAATCTGTGCACATAATACGGTAGTCGGCAATGTCTAAGAACCTAACCAACGATTTCGTTATTACCATATAAACACATTATCTTAAGTGGTCGCAAAGTTTACATTAAATTTCGATATTTTCGAAAATACAAAAGAATACTATAATTTTAGAAATAATCATGTGGCCTCTGTAAAAATAAGGTTAAGAAAAAAATAAATAAAAAAAAGTCAAGTGGCATTCGGGGACTGCCGCAATAAGGCCATTGCATATTAAATAAATAAGAAGTTAATATAATTTAATAAAAAAAAAAAAAAATTAATAATATAATATATTTTATTTTTCATATTGTAACTTCGAGATTACCCTGGCGTGTACACTGCACGCGTTGTATATAGCAACTGTATATCGTCGCTGAAACTGCAACACCGCATAACTCAAGATTTGACAAAATAAATTTGTTTTGTTGGTAAATTAAAATACCGATTACTATTTTATTTTCGGTAACCACGGTAACAATTTTACGATGTTTTTCGTTACGAAAAATGTATTTTCAGTCAACACAGGCCAGCAGGCCTGCAATAAAAGATATGCATAGCTTAATAGATTATAGTTGGTGGCCCTGAAAAGGGCCTTTTTAAAAGGTATACGTGTGCGTGTGCGTGTATGTGGGTATTTAACCTCCGAAACCGTACAAGGTACGTCCTTGACGTTTCAGCGCGTAGACGACGTCCATGGCGGTGACGGTCTTCCTCTTGGCGTGTTCAGTATAGGTGACTGCATCACGGATCACGTTCTCCAAGAACACTTTTAAAACTCCACGGGTCTCTTCGTAGATCAAACCGGATATACGTTTCACACCTCCACGACGAGCTAACCGACGGATTGCGGGCTTGGTGATTCCCTGGATGTTGTCACGCAAAACTTTACGATGACGTTTGGCGCCTCCTTTTCCAAGACCTTTTCCTCCTTTGCCGCGTCCGGTCATTTTTGAAAATTGTTATGAAGTTCACTTGAAAACTCGTATGACAATCGTTAAACGATAACTGATGACGCAGTTTCAATCGACGTTCAATTTATCCGTTTTACGGCGCGCGCACGGCCAATTGAAGTGCACCATTCCATTTCCCCCCTCTCCGATTATCGTTCACGCGCCGACCAATGAGAACCGCAGATACGAATCCGTTTCGTGTATAAATACAGGTGGTTTTCGTCGCAACGGACCATCAGTGCTTTACAGTTCGTCCGAGCAACACACAATCATTACCCAACAATGGCACGTACCAAGCAAACAGCCCGCAAATCCACCGGAGGCAAGGCCCCAAGGAAACAGTTGGCCACCAAAGCCGCACGTAAGAGCGCACCAGCTACCGGAGGAGTGAAGAAGCCACATCGTTACCGTCCGGGTACAGTCGCTCTCCGTGAAATCCGTCGTTACCAAAAGAGTACGGAACTGTTGATCCGCAAATTGCCTTTCCAACGGCTTGTGCGTGAAATCGCCCAGGACTTCAAAACCGATTTGCGTTTCCAGAGCTCTGCCGTCATGGCATTGCAAGAGGCGAGCGAAGCGTACTTGGTCGGTCTTTTCGAAGACACCAACTTGTGCGCCATCCACGCCAAGCGTGTCACGATCATGCCAAAAGACATCCAATTGGCTCGTCGTATCCGCGGAGAACGTGCATAATTTGTCCAATATTATCATCTCTTTAAAACGGCCCTTTTCAGGGCCACTACACATCGTTATTATAATTAATCATTCCCGACTTAATGATTTATTTTTTTTAACAATTATAATTATGACTGGGATTTTATTACCCTAAAAAAATCTTAAAAAATGCAAAAAAGACTTAAAATACTCAAAAATTGCAATATAAAAATGCATTTATATTTATTATAGCTTAATAAAAAAATTTAAAAAAAAATTATATAATTAATTTTTTGTTATTGTACGTTGTTACTTGTTTTGTTGTATTTCTGTTTTCTTAATCATTCATTATAAAATAATAATTAAAAAAAAAAAAATATTTAATATTTTAACTTGTTTTTGCTAGTACGTATTAGCCAATAGGTATAATATAACGGCGATAATTTAAATGGAAAGTCCTAGTTATGATAAAATTGTTATCGACGATAATCGATTGTCGTGCACTCGTGCTATATTGTTTATAAATCGTACCATGACGCGTCGGCAGTTTGCCGAAAATATCTTGTTAATCGCAACAATTTTCGTTCATTTAATGAACAAATTGTGAAAAATGCTCTAAAAACTAAGAAAATGCCCTAAAATCTTCAAAAAAAAGGCCTTAAAAATGCATTTAAGGTTAATTTTGACCAAAAATGGAAAATAAAAATTACTCTAAATTAATCAGCATCGCCCAAAACACATTTTATACTTACGATATACTAGAAAAAAAGATGCATTTGCATTAAAATCCCAGCCCTAATTATGATATATGACGATTTTTATACTTGAAATTTACCAATAATTTAATTGAATTTAAAGATAACTAAAATACAGTAATATACGTTTAAACTTCAAAGTACAATATTTTTTAATTACACATTAAAACGCCTGACTAAAATCAAAAGTATTTTCAATTTATATCCTGCTAAGTAGGTACTACATTGTTATGTGATCTTGTATTCAATTTTTTTTATCGAGGTTTACCGTCAATACGAAAATCTTAAACGGCTATAAATATAATTAATATTTTAAATACAATATTGTATTGTACAATAATATCTTATATTAATACTCAATATTCATATTTTATTTTTCTCGTTATCATTCTCAAAATCGATTCATTACGTCTATCTGTAGAAAAATGTATTTACCGTACACAATAACAAGATTTTTAAGTAGATTGTTATCTGGTTTGAATTATGTTAATCGCCGTTTTAATTAGTATCTATGGTTATTTTCTTAACATACGTGGTATTTGGATGGGTGACCGCTTGTGAACACTACGTGCCGTTGGCATTCTTTTAATATTTATTGTAAGCCAAACTTATAAAAAATTTTATACTCTTATAGCTCTTTTAACTACTTATACAAAACATTTTATAAATATTTAACAATAAAATAATTTTCAAATATCTATTCATGATTAATTTTGTCAATATTTAAATTTTAAACGCTAATAAAAATAAATTGTGCCTATGTATCTTATAATTTTTGAATCACTATAAGACTAACTTAGAAGGAACTTTTCATTTAATTAAATATGAAAACAAACGTCTAAGATAAAAAAAAGTATGTTTCATTATTTTCATAAATTAAAAATTATACGTCAAATAAAATATAAAAATAATAACAACAATATGTATTAAATTCAGGTAACATTATCCAATATCATTTAGTAACGTATAATTTTATGAATTTAAATTCTTAAATTTAAACATTTTGACGGTCTAAAAACTATTTAATATAAATCATACATACCTATTTGTTTAAAGAGTGATACCCATAGGTAACTATTGTTAACTATGAATTCATCGCTTCCAAAGTAGATTAGTCCTACTGCAATTATTTGAATTTGAAAATCATTCATACATAATAATATATCATGGTAAATAGTAGACACTAATACACGATACTCATAATAATAATTAATAATATAGAGTAGTATTTCCTTGTCTGTAAACCAGTAATGGGTGGTCCATAACAAGGACTTTTTACCAACACAAAAAATTTCAATATAACAATAACCAGGGTTGGTTTAGCTCATACAAACGTCCGACAAATTACTTTTTAACAGGCCCCTTAGTATGGCCAACTACTATACTACAGAAGCCCCAAATAGCCTACTGCAGCCCCCATAGACTCATTTTCATGGTGGCCTACTGGGATATATACCAGTGTCCCTTGTAATGCCATTTTATGTTTATACTATATTATTCAAGTAACTACACTTATTTGCAGCTCTAAAAAACTGTATTAAGATATAATTTATTAAAATAATAAATTATGGATATTAATAAAATAATTAAAAACATTACCATTATCTATTCAGAAGTCTTTAGAATAGTGATACTAGTTTGTAAGAAAAGAACAAAAAAGTTCTCCCTAAAACTAAATAACAAACATCATAAGTTCTATAAGTATTCCATAGTATCAAAATACTTTGGAATCATATGTATAGAATATAGAATAATGAATTATTTTAGTAAACGATATGTATCATAATATTTCATATAAATTATTAGTAAAGTTGATAAATGATGGTAGTACACATATAGCACATGTTTTTATTGTTATTTACAACCCCCCCCATGGTTTTTTTCTATGAACATCATTAATTTATTTTAATGGTCTCAAAAAGAACTATAGTACTTTTACTTAACAATAATATAACATATAGTAATGGGGGATGTTAAAAAAAAAAACATTAAAATAAGCAGAAATTTTAAGCAATAGTTGAACTTTAAAATTCCTATCATTTTAGGATAGTGACCTAAATAAAACCAAGTTTTAAATTAGAAATAATAACACATTTTTTAAAAATCAAAGAAATATTTTAGAATAATAAGAGGAAATGAGAAATATAGAGAGTATATGAGAGAATATAAAACGTGAAATTTTAAGTTAATAACATTTAAAAGTCATCCCCAAAAACAAAGAGTACCAATCTTTACACGATACCTATATAGCTAAAAACCATTTGAAACTACTAGATTAAATTTTTTAACTTAAAAAAACTTTTTTTTTTTTGTTTAATTAATATAATTAACAAAGCGTTTCAAAGGAAAACAAAATAATAGTTACGTATTTTTTTAATTACTTTGTGAAAATTAATTTAACTTTATTATTTCATTGAATCAATTACTGATAATACTAATAAAAGCACAACACAATATTATATTTTATAATAATATTAGTATCGCGTTGTATAAACAATAAATATATTATAATATATGATCAATCATAAGACAGGTGAACAGAGAACAAATTTGAATATTTCAGTCAATGTGTTTAAGTGTACATATCAATAGCTGATATCAGTAGAGCAAAACTAGTTTTAAATCAACTCAAATTTTATTGGAAAATCGAAATAAAAACAAGAAATAATTGTAATATTATAACTTTGTTTACAGAATGGATTATACCATACATAAAATACCTAAGGCTAAATGGCTGTCAAACTGCAACACCATAAAATTACACATTGTTCACTTGAGATGATCGAACAGGTCTTTTGCAATGCATTTATCGACGACTTCTAGGAAATCCCAGAACTCTTCAACACAGGTTTCAGCTGTTTCTTTTCTAGAGGTTACTCGAGTGTTACACTCTTGCAATTTGGCAAACCGTGCTTGCGCTTCTTTTTCTTGTTCGCACTTTGCCTAAAAAAGCATAGAACATTAATACTTTTACTGTCATCGTTGTAGCATAGTATCATTGAACTCACCCTCAAGACCTTGGCTGGGTCAACCAGTTCTTCTTCGGCCTTGACCACACCGAAAGGAGACTGCACAAACTTGGACAGCGTTTCTCTTATACTGGTGAACAACATCCTGAAACAAATTAAGTGTCGATAGTGGTTATTCGCGTTGACCTTTGGCTGCAATGTCCCTATGGAACGGAGACGCGTCAGTCACATGTGTCGTAAAACTGAAAATCGGTTAAAATTTAGATACTCACTTAGTATGGCTGATTTTTGTGGGGGGTGAAAAGATAGTTACTAGTACAAAATTATTCGTGTAAAAACGAAGTCGGAAAAGGATCTGTGGAGTCGATCTTTCGGCTTTGAAAAGAAATCTTAGCAATCAGTTTTCCAAACAGCTGCGGCCGCCCGGCTTATCGGGCTCACCAGACTCGTGGAAGAATAAAAGTCGATATCGCTTGGCTGTAGAAGAAAATATGCTTGATAATAATTACGATAAATTTGCCGCGACGATAACAATGTGGACACGGTAATAAAATGATAATATTGATAATAAATATTAAAATTAACATGAAAATTAAATAATAAATAATATATTTTTAGAGTTATAGACATTAGACCGATGACGCCACCCGACACAACATAGTCTTAGTATTCCTTTTTCGAACACGGTTAATTAAATATTCGAAAATTTCAAACCATTTAAATAATATCTTAATTTCCATCATTGAATCTTTGTCTGAGTTTTCGATTACTTTTTCCCACCAATTGTCGACGTTTAATAACTGAGTAATGTGACACATCGTTTTTGATTTGAATTTTCGACACCCCAACGAAACGATGGAATCGTCCTCGTCGGGTTACCAAAACCTGAATGAATCCGACCGTAGGATCAGTAATGTCTTCACCGCTAAGAAACAGGCGCAAGACTTCGAAATGAGCAACGTGTCCGTTGTGCCCGATGGTAAGTACTGTATTGTGGTTGTCTCATAAATGATGAGCCTACGAGTCCATACGCCTGCAAAAAAACTAAAAAATACGGTCTGGCAATGTTCACAAGGCGGTTGACTTAAACCTGTGACTTACAGTTTTTAATATTCTTTTAATTTTTTCTTTTGTCTTCCCCTGGCCAGAAACGTTTACGGTTGCTCAAGCTGTGGATGCTTTTGGATTTGGTAGATTCCAAGTAAAGTTATCCCTTTTCACTGGACTTTGTTGGATGGCTGATAGTATGGAAACAACCATATTGAGCATTTTGTCACCCACATTGCAATATGAATGGCAGATAACACTTTTTCAGCAAGCACTTGCAACAACTGTAAGTTTACCTTAGTGTTCAATTAATTTTTTTGCTTGCTTAATTTTATAGTTACATTCTTTTACATTCTGTTATTATACTTACATTTGTTTTCTTCTTTTATTATTTTTAGGTTGTTTTTATGGGTATGATGTTGAGTTTGCCATTTTGGGGATTTTTCAGTGACAAATTTGGCCGAAAAACAGTATGTTTGTTGATTGCTTACTAGTTAAAGTTTTTAATCAAAGGGATTAAATGACCATATATGACATAATAGATTGTAATTCTTGGATATGCTCAATAATGATTAGTGATTATTAAGTTCATGATAAGTTTAAAACAATTAAAGAGTTAAATTTACATGAAAATTATATTTAACTAAATAAAAAATATTATAAATGTCATTTAATCTCTTTTGATTTATAATCAAAAATTAATAAACAATTTTTATTGTTTATTCCATATTAATTTTAATGAAACTTATAATAATGTTCTATATTTTACAGGCTTTGACACTATGTTCGGTGTTATTGTTTTACTTTGGTATTCTTAGTTCAATGTCACCTAACTACTCATGGTTATTAATCTTACGAGGATTAGTTGGATTTGCTATTGGTTGTTCTCCACAGTCGTATGTTAAAATAATTATAATTTATAACAATTATAGTGCATTTAGTAAATGTTATTTTGATATATTTTGTTTGTGATGTATTGTGTATTTGCTAGTGTTACGTTATATGCAGAATTTTTACCTTGTAAACAGCGAGCCAAATGTGTAGTATTACTTGATGTAAGTTTCAGCATTCGTAATATTGAAATAGATAATGTGTGTGTAGTCATTACAATATATTATTACTACACATATTCATTCTAAATTGAGGCGATACGAGGCCAATTTTTTGAATAGCATTCTTTTCACAAATGTTACAAATTATTTATGCTTTTAATATACATTAAATTATGTATTCTCAATACACTATAGTAAAAACTTAACTCAGATCGCCTCGTAATTATTATAAATACCTTATTAATAATGAATATTTTTGTTTCAATTTTTATTTAGTGTTTTTGGGCGCTCGGAGCATGCTTCGAAGTTCTCTTAGCCCTAATAGTGATGCCCACATTAGGCTGGAAATGGCTTTTAGTACTGTCCACAGCACCATTGCTTGGTTTCGCATGTGTGTGTCCGGTAATAAAACACCTCATAAACGCTTGTTGCATGTTCTATACTACAGATAGTATCATTTATATCACAAAAATCTATATAACATACTTATTCAATATAAAATATTTAGATTTTTGTTACACAGGTTATTGGTTTGATAAATATGAATAATTAACACAATATTTAGTGTTATACTGTTTTAATGTTTTCTACTAAATAATATATCAACGTATCATTTTTAAATTGTTGCAATTTTAATTTTGTATATTTATTAATATTATTTCACATGTGCTAACCCTTACTAATTAGCACCATTCAAATAATATGTCTTAACTATAAGAAAAGTCACATCTTTCATCAATGATAATTTATATTATTCATATTTTCAAAGTTGACGAATATTCCATATTATGTTTTGGTTAAAATTTATAAATTATATTTTATGTATACAACTATTATTATAAAAGTTAATACTTTTCAAACATATACTTGTAATTCCAATTTTTAGTGGTTACCAGAATCAGCCAAATATCTAGTGACCAATGGTCAAACAGATAAAGCGATTGACACATTAAAAAAAGTTGCCCGCGATAACGGAAAACCAATGCTCTTGGGTAGATTGGTCGTTGACGATGTGGTTTTAGAAGAAAAACGTGGTCGTTTCACTGATCTTCTATTGCCGCAACTCAGAGTCTCATCTATTTTACTCTGGTTTATTTGGTGATTCATTCAAACATTTCAAACCACACACAAATTTATTTATATTATTTTAATATTCATATATATTAATTATAGGTTGGTGTGTGCATTTTGTTACTATGGCATTGTGTTAATGTCTACAGGGCTGTTTGAAAGCAGTTACAATAATAGAACATGTTCATCAAATTTTGATGGTAGAATTTTTAAGACTGTGCAATCTTGTACTGCCGAATCCCATTATTTGACAACTCGAGACTACATTGATCTTCTGTGGACAACACTTGCAGAATTTCCTGGTAATTACAGTAATCTTAAGAATAAATGAACTTTCATTTAACATGAAAAAATACACTTTGTTACAGGGATATTTGCCACCATTTTTGTGATTGATAGATTTGGTCGAAAGATTACATTAGTTTCTCAATTTACATTATTTGCTTTTACTTTATTTTTACTATTTCAATATGCAAAAAAGTAATAACATAGTTAAATATTTTAATCATAAAACAATTGTATTTGTTTTACTTTAATCTACATTTTTTAGTCGTGTATTGTTGACGATCACATTGTTTTTGGCAAGGGGCATAATTGCAGGAGTGTTCCAAGCCATTTATGTATACACTCCAGAAGTAATTTATAGCAATTATCACATAATATTGTTATGTTTTTTAGTTTTAGTTATTTACTTTTACATAATTGTTGTATAGGTATATCCAACACCATTAAGATCCATAGGGGTTGGAACTTGTAGTGCTATGGCCCGTTTAGGTGCTATGATTACACCATATATTGCTCAGGTATGTCTGACAGAATACAATGCATTTACCTGGATATTCAGGAACACCATCAAATAGAAAATGATCAATTTTTTTTATTATTTTTTTAGGTATTGCTCAAGTCATCTTTTAATACTTCAATAATTATTTACATTACTGCAGCTTTACTGGCGGCTGTAGCAAGTTCATTATTGCCAATAGAAACTAAAGGAAGGGACATGAAAGAAGAATATGTGGAAAGAGATTAGTTTTAATTTTAAAACTGCATTTATTTTATACAAATTGTATTATTTATTTTATCAGAAGTGTAGTTTACCATTCTCCAAGGAATTTTAATTGTTATTATTATTACCCTAAGTTGTTTTGATTTTTCATAACGAATAATAGTAGTTTTTATAGTATTTAAACAATGTAGCAATTATTATTTATTATTATGAAGTAAGATGGGCCTAATACAAATTTAAATATTAATCTTAAAACTAAAGAACATTACAGTATAAATTATAAAAACTTTAATATCATATATAGGCAGTGATAAATATTTCAAAAAGGAGAAGTTTAGTCCCTCATTGGCTATTTTCATCATTCGTAAAATAGAATTGTTCAACAAATAATTCATAGAACAAAAAAGGAGACACCACATGAATTAAAAACTGGGATTCTAAAATTAAGTACGTTTAAACAAATAAATGAGTCAATTTA
Organism: Aphis gossypii; assembly: GCF_020184175.1. Classification (NCBI taxonomy): domain Eukaryota; kingdom Metazoa; phylum Arthropoda; class Insecta; order Hemiptera; family Aphididae; genus Aphis; species Aphis gossypii. The sequence continues at coordinate 40,275,424 of NC_065530.1, read as the reverse complement.
GCCATTAATGAGTTTTGATAGAAATAATAGGTTTTTTAAACTCATAACTATTAAAATTAATTATAAAAAAAGATTTAAATAGAGATAATAAAATATGAATATTTAAAGTTTTTGATTAATCTATGCTTTATTTACGTTAAGAAGGTAGATTTTTTAACTTAAATATACAATAGTTTGTAAAGTGAGTGTTGTCTAACTGCTCCTTAGCTAAAACAGGTCACCAGTAAATTCCCTTTTTAGAGAAAATAGAGTATAATTTGACCATATACTTGTACTCATGATGTACCACAGTATTATTCAATAACATTTACAATTACTCATATTAAGTAATATGGAGATATACTATCTTAAAAGATAAGGTTTTCTATTGGCCTTTAGACTTTTACCAACAGTGCTAAGAAGATAATAAATAATAACAAAATTTATATTATCAGTCTGTTTACAGACAAGATCATTGTGATTAAATTTGGCAGCTATGAATTCTCAGTCCTAGTAGGAAATTCTGATTGAACCATAATTTTAAACTTGAATTACATGAATTCAAAATAACCAACAGTATGGTAAACTACACATGATCTATATTTTATTTTATTAAGTTTTAAAGACTGTTATGATTTTTTTAGTTTGTTAGAAAAAATGTGTCAAATTAATATTGACTTTATAAGAAATGAAGCTTTTTTATTTTTACTTACATATATATTAATAAAAGTAAATATTGTATTGACCTAACCCTAATTAATATTTATTGTTTTTGTAATTTTATTTTTTACACATCAAAAATTTATATGGATTTCTGTGTATTAAATAATGACAAATAAATAAATAAACATAATTTATATTTTCAAAATGTCTCGTGTCTTTATTTGACTGAATAAAAACAGATATTATAAGAAGGGGGAAAATCAACAACAAAGTAGAAACAATACATCAAGAAATCTAAAAATTCGTGCTCATTATTTAGATTTGAAAGATCAAAAATGTCCACAAAAACATAATATATCTATCAAAATAAGTCCATTATTGCCTATAAACAAATGAAACTTACAATTGTCCAAAAGAAAGTCTACATTTTAAGGGCTTCAAAAAAGACTTGCATAACTACACGGCAGTGGCCTTCAGTATATGTATCTAAAACAAAAATAAGTTCTTTATAACTAAACAACATTTTACTTATAATATATTATTTAATACTCACAAGTTTATTTCTGTAGACTAGAATTATTTGTAGATTGCCCATAGACTGGCCCCCAAATATATGATGTCCATAAATTGTAACCAGGGTCATTGCTTGAAAATGGTATAATGTCAGTAGGACTGTCATAACTTGATGTACTCGTAGCTGCCATAGTATCAATTATTGAAAGATTTGATTCTAAAAAAATGAATGTACCATATCATAAATCATTGAAAACATTAAAAGCTTTTAAAAAACAAACCTGACTCTTTTTTTAGAGTTTCAAGTAAAACTAAATCAGAATCAGACTTAGTTACTTTTTCCTCGTTTTTACGATCTCTTCCTGAACCCACAGGTCCTAAAATAAAAACTAATAATACAAAAGGAATTAATTTTATTCAAGAAGAAAACTAATTCATATTAAAACTAAAAAGTATTTCATATCTATAGTTTGAAAATTATAAACAATAAATGTAAGAATCAATTGTATGTGAAAGTCTCTAATATCAAACTTAAAAGAAAGAAACTAGAAAGAATTTTAGTATAAGCACTTCATAGGCTTATATCATAATATTTTGATTTAAAAATATTACAATTAATAAAGTATTATAGCTTATAATTATTTTTAATTAATAATGATTTACATAAAATTTACTTTAAAATAAAAATATTAATAAAATTCTTAGATGCCTAAATGCCTTAGATAATTAATATTACTACCTTTAAATTTGATTATAGTTAATTAATTTATAAATTAAATTAATAACACAAGATTAGTCTTGATAAATGCAAATTGTTTAAGCCACATGCTGATCAGAGGTTATAAACAAAATACTGGGCACTCGCTGATATATTAATTTTATTACAGAAACCATAATTTTTAATTTTTAAATGGACCAAACATACAGAAAAATAAAATCATTTTGAACTTTTAAGAACTTTTAATTTTATGTGTAGTTTATTATATACCTACATTAAGAAGTTTATATTTTCCAAATACATATTGAACATAATTAAATAAATGTCTATAATATAATGATATTCAAAACAGATATTTATAAATTTCTGCAACAAGTTTCAGTTGCTAGTGTTAACAGCTCTATAAATAAAATTGAGTTAGTTTTATACTTTTATCAAATAAAAGTGATATAATTTATCAAGTAACCATAATTAGCGCATTAACTAATAATTGTTGGTTGCAACACTATATATATATATTAAAGTCATTAAAACTTTACAAAATAAATAAATTAGAGGCTCATTAATTAATTTACTGACTGGTCTTATGCAACCCCTCTACTCTTCACTAAAATATATAATTATAAAATAAAATATTACCATGCTTATTAGTTGTTGTTGGTGAAAGATCCACACGTTTTTCATCAGAGCCTCTTTTCAATACAGTAATTTTCTTCTTGATGTCTAACTGTTGATCTGTCTGGGGCTTATAAAGTGGTACAAATTCTTTATTCTCTTTTTCTGTGAAGGTGGGCATAACAATTTCATTGGCATTATGTTTGATCACTTCTGGAGAGTTACATGTTCTACTGTTTGAATCTTTGATTTGATTGATTCTGGAGAAGTGAATTTTTCCACAGTCTGCACTTTTGGTTTTATTGCTTCTGGTGAGTTGAACCTTTCTGCGGTTTGTCCCTTTATTTTTGTCACTTCTGGTGAAATGCACCTCTCCACAGATTGAACTTTTGATTTTATCACTTCTGATGAATTTAAGTTATCATTATTTTGACCCTTTGATTTTATCACTTCTAATGAATTGCAAGTTTCTACAGTTTGAATTTTTGGTTTTGTTACTTCTGGCGAATTGAACTTTTCTGAAGATTGTACCTTAGGTTTCGTTACTTCTGGCAAATTACTATGAACATTTGATTTTGCTACTTCTGAACCATTGAATCTTTCTACAGTTTGGACTTTTGATTTTGTAACTTCTGATGAAATAAATCTTTCCACTGTTTGAACTTTTGGTTTTACCATATCTGACATATTTAATTTTTCGGCATTTTGAACCTTTGATTTAACTACAGGTGGTGTTATTACTGATGAAACAGGTGATGCTACTGGTGGTGTAGAATGAGGTAACGAAGCTTTTCTTTCTGTCTTATTTTTCTTCTTCATACACTTATATTCTGCCAATAGCCCATCATCATCAATAATTGATTTCTTTGATATTGCTGACCGCATAGTTGTTGGTTCTTTTTCAATTTTATTCTGCATAGCTTGTAGTGGTTTTGATTTAGAAACATTACACTTTTCGATTATACGTTCAGGTTGTACGATTGTCACAATTGGCTGTTTTGGAAGAACAATTTGGTATGGTGCAACAGAAGCAATAGGCTTTTTAACAACTTCAAGTGATGGGGAATTCAACACTGTTATTGGAGATTCTAGGCTATTAATTGGCTTTATTACTGGAAGACTGATAGTAGAAACTTTTTTATTGCTTTTTACAGTTTTTGAGATTTTAGGATCTGGTTTGGTCTCTACAGGAACTTTTGGTTCTGGACTTGGACTAATTTTCTCTGTCACTGGAAGTTCTTCATAATATTTAGCTGCGTTAAGGGCTTTCTTGTGCTTTCTCCAACTGTCAACTGGTTTTAATCCATACTGTTTTTTTAATAATTTTTCAGCACGTCTACGATTTTCCATTTCAAACTTTCCCTCTTCAGGTTTAGAATTTTTGTTCAATTGAGAATCTATTACAAGCCCAGGAGATCTATAACAAAATAAACAAGAAGTCAAAATTATTATGGAATGATTTAAATTAGTTTATCATTAATCAGTGTTACTTTAATTTTCGTGTTTTATCATTTTCTAATATTTATAAAAATACTATAAATTAAATTATTATACTATAATTATAATTATAACATATATTTTCTACTAAATATCTAGTTTTTTAAGAAAGAAATAGTTATAAATAATATTTCGAGTTAATAAATAAGATTAATATAAAATGTAAATTATAAAACCTCGGAGAAAAAAAAAGAATGATTTTTTCATCAAAATAAAAAAAAATATATATATCAAATAAAATACCTATTTCTTGCAATTTGCCATGAAGACACATTATATTTTTGACTAGAATCACTTTCTGGTATCACTGTTTGACTTAAATAACGTCTCTTCGTTTTTTCTTTAGGATGATTATCAAGTAAATGAGATCTACTTCGATCTTTTTCAAATTTCTAAAAAATTTAGTTTATCATCATTTAAGTAAAAATTAAAAGGAAAAACAATTTACTTGTTCTGGTTCTGGTTCTGTATTCCGCAACATAAAACTCCAAATAGGAGTAGAGTCTGAAGGCTTGACATAACTGTTTTCACTTTGTGATATACCCAAAGACGTAGGATCAGGTATTATCTCATTACGCTTTTCATCATTGCCTTCTTTATGCTTGGAATTCCTGTTGATTTTTTAATGAAATATTACTACTAGTCATAACACCTGTAGTACTAATGAAGTGTTTGGATATCACATACTTGAATTCGTTTTTTTTAGTGTTTCCAGATTGTGCTAGAACAGACTGAAATGATCGTTTTCCATGAGCTCCAACACATGGAGGACCGAGGTTTTTTGATAAAAAATCTTTATCAATAGTATGTACAGCAGCAATTGATACAATCCAAGCAACTACCATGAGTATTCCAGCAGCTAGGAGCATAATTTGACCTATTGAAGACTCCCATTCTGGTCGATTCCAACTATCACCTCGACGAAACTCTTGCCATGTATATTTTTCTTGGCATAATTCCCATTCTGGAGGTACAATACCCCATAATTGGTAAATGAAAATACGACTAGTAGTTTCTGAACCAATTGTTTCTTCAGTATTTATTTCTAATTGGCGAATAACTGATCTTAAAGTGAAATCAGCAGTGAACTCTACAGATACCTATAAAATTTATTCTATTATTTCTGAAAAACATTATAATAATATAATGTAAGCAAACATACTTCTCTGGATTGATTGGGTAAAAGAGAAAATTTTCTACAGTCTAAAATTCTGAATCCATATCCACTGCAAAGTACACTGTTTATAGTCATAGATGTAATCCTAACTGTATGTTTGCCAGGATTCTTTATTAAAAATATTCTGGTCTCCGATGGCAATAAAGTTTTATCTAAAAAAAATATTTTATAATTTGTTTCTTACTCTTGAAGAGAAAAATAAAATTTTAAATCACTCACTTTTACTACACATGAGATCGATCATAGGACTAGATTCCAAATCAAAAATTAATGGAGGTAGTTTTCTTTTAGAACCAAATGATAATACAGGATAAGCCCCCATTCCTTTTAGTAATATACTTTCTAGAATAGATACATCATTTCTAAAAAATAACCAAATATTAAAAATTACCAATAATATTTTTTGTGAATTTTTTAAAATCAAATAAACAAGATGAACTCTGATGTATGTAATCTTACCTGATGAAAAGTATAGATGTACTAACACCAGGTTTTTTTGGCTGAAACCTTACTAACACTTCGAGTTCCTTTTGTGGCGGCAAAACAAATATCATGGTTTTCTTATGTGGAACATAAACAGAATTCTTGACATTTAACACTTTTCTTCGATAAGGACTAGAATTATTCAATACCAATTCCCAATCATCTCTTGATATTAACAAAGAATTAACCCTAAATACAATGCAAAAATATTATTTAACTGTTGATGGTTTTATTGATTAGTGCATATTCATACTCATGTTCAAATAGATCTATGAATTCTGTGATATTACACCAGTATGGATGGGGATACATAGCTAAATGCAACGTTATATTTTGCGTATGAAATGTATTTTTCACCAAAATTTTTTGATAGTATGGTTTTCCTTTCACCTCCATAGTTGGCAATTCAAATGTAGTCTGCTGTCGATTTTCACCAGGTTCTTGTATAAACTTAGGCCATTTTAAATGTAGATGTACACTGAACTGACAAGTTTCAGCACCACCTGAATGAAATTAAGATAATTTATTTTATTATTAGGCAATTAAAAAAAATTAAATTTAAAATGTTTTAGAATTAAAATAAAAAGAATAATATAATATGAACTTTAAAGTATATGAATACTCCAGAAAAAAATGAAGTAATAGCTTTCTTCAAATATTAAAATATAAAAAATAATAATTCATCTTTAAAATACAAACCAGTCTCTAATGTAAACTGATGCCTTAAAGTGCGATTGTCTTCCTCAGCATAATATTTTCCCATTCGACGATAAAACCATGAAAAATCCATATAACTTGTTTCTGAAGAATTTGTTAAATGAAAGCTTGACAACCACATTGCTCTTTCTATATGCATCAATATTCAATATATATTATTTAGTTTTTATTGGATTATAATATTTTTATTTTTAATTAAAATATATCACGTACCCGCTTTACTGAATAAACCTATCCAACTTGAAGAATTTTTATGGTGGGCAGGAATCCATTCTATATGTCCAACTAAAGACACCATTTGAGGTTGAATAAGAGATGGTCTTGTGGGAACAAATCGAACATTTTCACTAACAAATTCACTAGTCACTGAAGTTAGTGCTAATGTTCTGTCCAGCCAAGACATAACATTTACTTCAGCAGTACATACAGCACCCTAAAATTTATAGATATTATATTATTACCTAAGTTATAGTTATTATATAATTTAATAACTTCACACTTACTGGATGACAATTTTCAAATGCTAATGGTTCAGCTATTACTTGTAAATTCTTATCAAACACAGATACTTTTAATGGTATACTGTAATGCTGATGTTGAGTTTGAATCCATATTTTAACAGTTAAATTTTGATCAGGATTTGGTGTAGACACTAATAATTGGAATATAGCATAATGTTTAACTGGTAAAGCCACAGGCTATAAAAAAAACATATTTAAACATATTAATTAATACTTTGAAAACATTATTTAAGCAAATAAAGAGGTAATTTAAATGAACAAGGAAATACTTACAGCTGGTATTTGATCATCGCGTATCATTGGCCGAGACCAACTGTCTGCACTATTGCGTCGCATCGAAGAGTTAAATTTTCCTATTTCAACTAAATTTAATGATACATGTGGAGTGTAAGTTGTACCCCAATCTTTAACCATTATGGCAACTGGATTTTCATTGGCAACCACAATATAAGTATGACGAGGCGAACTTATTCTTATTGGTGGCAATGTGATAATGTTGGTGGCTGGTAAAACCTAAATTATTAAGTCAGAATATTTTTAATCATATCAACACATTTTTCATATAATATTCTTGTTTTGAACACAAGGTTTTACTTACTTGTGAAAGTTGTCCATCATACACCATTAATGGAATTGTAAAATCTGAAGCATTGGTTTTAAATTCCAAGTATGATATAATATCCATTTTGGAATTGTTTGGGTTTACATATCCAACACGAAATAAAGTTTTATTCTGACCAGGTTTTAAAACTACAGGGTTAAAATCTCTTATCTAAAAATAAAACAATAACCATAGAATATCTTAGTGGTCTTATAATTAAAACTGTTAAGATAATTGTCTGTATTATATATATATATAAAATAATAAATAAATGGAAATTAATATAAGAATATTTACCTTAAAATACTGTGTGGCATTTTTTGGAATTCCTATTTGAGAAATAGCAACAGGAGTGGATGAAAAATTATTCAGCAATGAAAAAGTCTTAATGATACTTGTTGAACGAATTGCTTTTGACATCACAAAATGCAATGATTGTTCTTCATACACCAAATCGCCTTCCAATGTTCTTCCATAATATGGAATATTCAACTCATTGCCTTTGTTACTCTTTACTGTTAACTGTCCATAATGTGTTTCACCATATGAATAACCAACATAATCCCCTTAAAAAATATATAAAACATTTTCATTTAATACACATCAATAGATTATGAAGGACAATCAATAAAGGTGTTAAACATAATTCACAGCTCTTACAGTGATAACTAATATGAGCAACTTGGCCTGCTGTACATGACTGCGGAGGAACTTCTACTTCGTGAGGAAAATCCACAGTCACGAAGTGAGAATCAGATGTTACATTCTTAAAAGAAATATTATAAAGAGTAATGAATGATAAGTCTTAAAAACATAATTATCTATTCTCTATAACATACCTGAACAATAATACTAGACTTTGCTGAGTTACACAAGTTTAGTGCTTTTGATGTAACTAAACCATTTCTACTAGCAACTCCAAAATCAATAATATGTTCTGAACTATAAAGACCTGGTTTTGATACCATCACAATATTTATAGGAACATTTATGTATTCATGATTACTCAAAAACAGCCTATTTGGAGTAGAAAAAAAACCTTTATATAAATATTTTTTTTATATATAAATTTAAAACAATTAATACAAACCCAATTTTTGTGGAGTGATTTTTCTTAGACCGCTCTGCAAATGTGAATCTAATCAAAGGTTTTGTTTGGTATGGCATAATATCCCAAACATTTCTTTGATCTTCCATTTGGCCTGATGGTAGACTTAGGTGAAATCCGGGTCCACCACCAAATACTTTTACAACCTAAAATTTTAATTTATGTAAATCATAAAGAACAATTAAATTAAATTTATTTTGATGTTAGATGTTAAACAAACTTGTAAAATTTCTGAGTATGGATTAAATATTGAGATCGCTGCTGAAAATGTTGCTCTCAGTGGTAACACGAGATTATTTAAATAAGGAACCTTGTAAAAGTCTAAACGATTTCTATGTTTTTCCTAAAATTATTCAATAGTTTAGTTAGTAAGCAAGTTAGGTAAGAAGTATATGCTAAAAACAATTCTAGATCTTAAAAATTTTACCGGTGCAGTGTTAAGGAAATCCTCAAAAATTGTTACATCTAAACGCTGACCCACAATTGAACTTTTATTATTCTGCGGATTTTTAGGAGCAAAGTAATACATTTCATCTGGGCTATAACACAATCAAATCAAACCATTTTTAACTAAATATACACGAAGCTAAAAACTAATCAATTTGTTTTATTAATTTTGATTTAAAATTACATTAAATTAATTTTTAGAATTAAATAATTGAGTTTGAATAACAAATATTTAAATTTGTTTATCAGTAGGAATAATCAACAGGCATCATTTTAAACAAGTTAAAACTACATAATATACTGAGTTGCATGAAAACTCACTTAACATTAAAATGAATTAATAGGTAGTGAGCAAATGGCCCCTTAAACATGATTTAGATGACCATAAATGGTCCATTAAATTTATTGAACCACTAAATTAATCAATTTTTTGTACAACCTGACATATTAATTAATGGGTCAGTTATAAATTTTAACATTAACTCAGTTAATAAAATCTACAGTTCTACTTGTTTTAGTTTTATGTTATGAAATTATATTTATTTTTTATTTTAGGATAAAGTAACTTACCCAATAGCTGTATCAGGTTGAAGTTCATCCAGTCCAGGTGGATGAGGACCTGTATTGATGTTTATGAGTATCATATCAGGATCTTTAGCCTCATTTCTAAAAATAATAAAATAATTTGTTGTTAATACTAAGATGTATAATTATTAACTACACTAAAATTCATATTCTAGTTAATATTATAAATTCAAATTACAATAATATACCTGCTCCATATTTTACTTTTATAAGAAAATTAAAACACCTGTTTTTGTTGAATAACCCCATAATAATCAAAATTAACCTCATTTGGAATTTTAGTTTAACTCGTAGTTACAATATAATTATAATTACATAACCAGTAATTGATTAGTAACTAGAATCTATATCCATATTTTAACTAAATAATTTAATTTTATAATTTAGTTATTGAAAACAAGTTATAAAAATAAAAGTATAATTTAATTATTTTAATTTTTAAATTACAAATTTATAGATTGACTAACACATTACTATACAAACAAACAATTATACTCTTTTGATTGAATCACATTTAATTTATACATTCAAACATGTAAACTTCCCAAAAATATAGATCAACCAAAAAACGGAATAAATATTTTAAAATATTTTTTCTTTATCAATCCATTAAACAGATAATAAATGTCTATTATTTTTTCCTAAACAAACAACAATTTATATGAAAAATAAGAAACTCCTTAACATTTACTTACTGAGGAGGATTTGTTCGATCATTAGATGCTTGTTCCTAAAAAGATTTTAATAAATACTTTAGTAAATACTATGATTTTAAATTGATCATAAGATTGACTTACTTTATTTGAATGCTGAGAAAGATCTTCAACAACATAAGATCCATATGGAGCATTTTGAGGTTGAATATAAACTATAATAAAATAAAATAAAGTACATATTAATAGTCTACATTTTTTACAAATGGAAGCTTCAAAACTAAATTTTAAATTTTTATTTGTACATTGTAGATACCTAATTAATCAATTTAAAGTAATTTAATGAATCAAAATTGTCTAATTTTCAATTTAGGTATATTTCATTATCATAACAAGAAATTTTAGAATAAATATATATTTTTTTATATAAATATGATCTTGTTTTATTGTAGAAGTAAGTTCATATTACTCATAAACCAATAATCAAAATAATTAATCTACTAAAGAAAAACTGAATTATGAAAACGGAATGGAAATGTCACCTGCCAACAGGGCCTACCCAATACTATTGACCGACTGACTGTTAGGCTCAAGTGAATTGTCAATGAAATGATCGATAAACCAAAATGAAATAACAAAAAGGGCAATGAAAAGAAATCCTATGTTCTGAATAGGTGAATGTTGAAAATAGAACAATCAACAGTTGCAAACACCACTATGTGCCCAAGTGGGTTTTGGTGCTGTTTTTTGAACAAGAAGTTAGGTAAGCAAATTAAAGCACTAGGTATCACCTACAATACGTAGGTAAGTTGTCAGATAGGTGAGGAGTAGCAGAGAAGACTTACCTGAATCGTGGTGATACGAAACCGAAGGCGTCTGACCTAACGACAGTGGCAGTTGAATCGCGATACACAAACATACTGCTAAGACGGTGAGGACGAAACGAACACAGGGCGTTAATAATAATACGGAGATCATGGTTTACGGTGTGTAAAAATGAGAATTTTAAACAATAATAATAAAAATAATAGGTACAAACAGTAATAGCACTAATAGTAAAAAAAATTAACAATGTAATAATAATAATAATAATATTAATAATAGTAGTAGTAATAATAACGGTGGCGATATTGTAACAATAATGATTACGATTTTAACAGAGGCGGATAGCGCGAGAGAAGAGAAAAATTATTATAAAAACGACAAAATCGCGACGGCGGCAGTGGCGACAACGATGGCGGCGGCGCACACACACCACTTGTCTCCACTATTGTGTAAATTACGGCGCGTTACATGTATATCACATTATGTACCTGCGGCGGCGGCGGCGGAGTCTTTCTAGTTTCTGCGCGCGCGAGATGTGACAGACACACACGCACACTCGGAGGGTGATATAAATACGTGATCCTTTGTGGCGGGGGGTTGGGGGTGCGTGCGATGATGATACGACGGTGATGTATAAGGTACCTCGTCTCTATTCGTATTGTTATGATTTTTTTTTTTTCCTTCGGTTGTGGCGATGTGGACGAATTAGTGGTGGCGGCTGAACGAGTAGGAGGAGATGGCGACGAGAGGGTGGTCGGTTTCGGGAGTATGATTTTCTCGACTTTCTTCCGCCTGTCAATACACGGCGATGATAAAGAAAATATCGTACGAAATTTCTCCGGTCCGCGAGAAGGTGTACCGTCGACCGCGGCAGAATGACGTTATTTGAAAATTTTATCGTATCGTTTTTTTGTTTTGTTTATTTATTTCTGTTTTGTTTTTTTTTTTTTTTTTTACAATCCCATCCGCTCAGTGGTGAGGTAGGGAAGGAACATCAGTTTTTACTCTCGTACGTCTCCCCCGTCGTTTTCGATTTTCGTGCCCCGACCGACGCGACGACGACGATGACGACCGCGGCGCGGCGACGAAGACGACGACGACGACGAGCCAACAGCAGCAACACACGGCGCGCCGCCAGCAGGACCACAGCTGGGATGTTTGCAGAAATTATTGATCTGATCGGACGAGCGCGCGCGTGTGTGTACGACTATGTAGCGAGAGTGCGCGCGCGCCGCGCGCTTCGCGCCTTACCGCCCCCACCGCCCACAGACCACTGACCGAACCCCGTGAGTGACGCGAGCGACCCGCCACCGTCGTCGGCTCGACGAGGAATGAAATTGGCGGGCGCTGCCCGTCGAGCGTCCGCGTCGTCATGGTTGTTGGCGGTAAACGGTCGGCACTCGGGTATATACCAGTACCGGGAAGTCAGAACACTCGGCCCGTGTCTCCAGTCACGCTCATCAGCTGCTGCTGACAGCGCTTGCCGTAGCTCGGTAGTCGGTATAATAATATAGTCAGTGTCCGCGCGCTTTTTGGCACGGTACGGTCGTCGGCGCCTCATGACCGTCTCTCGCGCCGACCGATTACCGCAACATCGTTTGCCCTGTTCGTCGTAATCCGAAAACAAAAGTTGAAATTGTTATTGGAAATAATGACCGCTGTAGCCTGTTAGCTATGAATTAAAATATTTTAAGAAACCACGGTGTTTAATTGTTGTATATGTGTAAATTTCAGCGGTACATGTAATAGTATATAATATACATTATACACACGCGTACATCACACATTTTATGTTAAGCTCGCTGCAGGATAAGGTATATACGTCTTAAGCCCTATTATTCGTTGTTATATATCTATAATCTATATCCTAGGTGCTAAAAATATATTTAGAATAGAAAATATTACAAATTATTATGCAGAAACAACGATCTACGATTAGTGAAAGGAGATCATTTTTTTATATTGCTATAATTGAAGAAAAATATTTAATCCGAAAAAATCAGTAGAAAATTTCCAACTTGAAAACACCATGACTGAAATATTTTACTATTATTGCGGTATAAGAAAAAAAAGAAGCTATAAATAAACTAAAACATATCGTCGAAAACCAGAACAAAAATTTTCAAAAAATCATATAATTTTCTTTTCAATATAAAGTAAATTATCGGTTAATATTATTCGATTAGTCTGCTATATTAATTTTACACTTACACTTAAATTACGTATTATTGCTAATTTTAAGATAAACCCTGCATAAACTATAATTTAAATAATTAAATAACTTGTCATTATTTATCGTATTTATTAGGTATGTTTATAATAATTACCTATACGTTGTACCTATTATATATTATTATACCTAATAATCGATTTAATTTCAGTATTTTATAATGATTTAAAACTATAATTTTCAGAAATAAATAATAATGAGAGTCATTTGTCATACTTATACATTAAATGGATCATTATAAATTATTATGAATATTATATTTCCCAAAACTCGTATTTCTGTGGCTCTAAAAAATTATATAGATTTTTTATTGTTATATTCTATGATATAAGACTCTATAGTCTATAAAGTATAAACTATCTATATAGTGAAAACTGATAATTATTGGAGCGTATTACAAAAATGGTATATGGACGTTCCCCCCCCCCCGGGAATTTTAGCGGTACTGGACATTTCCCCCCAGAATAGATGTTTATATTTTTTTACATAATAATAATTTTGAAAATAGGTTTTACCAGAAGTATACGATCATCTTAATGTATGATATTGATTATTTAAACACATTTTTTTTGCATTTTTTGACGATTTTAATGCGTTTTTTTAGTTTATAAGGTACGAATAATAAATTATACAGTACGACAAATTATCGTCGATAACAATTTTTTCATAGCTAGGCCTTTCCACTCAAATTACCATCATTATGTACCTATAATTGGTAATTATATATTATAACAATAATACTTAGGTTATTAATTATTACCCAATTTAATTGACAATGATTGATAAACCTAATAAAAATTTTAAATTATAGATCAGGAGCTTTTAGTAGTAATTTAGGTAAAGACGATAGGTTAAAAAAATTATGCGAAAGTTTTTCAAATGATATTTTAAATTTTTTAATAAAAAATAAAAATTTTATATTTATTATATTTAAGATTAAAAAACTTAATACTAACTAATCCATAAGTTTTCCTTCAAATGGCTATAGGCTATAGAAAAAACTCGAAGCCTCATTATAGAAAAAATGTTATGAATGTTTGAATATTAAATTTTTACGAAATTGCGTAACGGTAACGATTTATCCTCAAACGACTCAATTTTTGTTGTTATTCAAAAAGTTTAAGTCCTAATAGTTACTACACTACAGAACAAAATAGGTTTACCCAATTATTTTGTGCTGGACTCACCACTGTGAATTGGTTACTGTTTCTACAGCTCATTATATTAAGTTTCACAGTAGTAGGTAATTACAAAGAAACCAGCAAATATATAAGAAAATTTATAGGTTTCACATAGGTTCTAAATTATATTTTTTTCGTGGTTATAAGCATTTGATATCAACCTTAATTAATAACATAGATTATCTATGATAGATAGAATAGATGGAAATAAGTTGCTAAAATAGCCTCATTCACACTGGAAGATAAATCAAAAAAATTACCAAGTATTCAGTATTGTATAGGTACAGTTTAAGTAATACTTACCTACGGTAAGTTTTGTGTGCACGCACTACGACAGTGGCACTGTAACAATTATAAATCTGGATATACTCAGGGACGGGAAAGATACTCAAAAAACAGTATAGCGATACTAGATAGTAGATACAATTATTGTAATTTGTATCTAAGTCCTAAGATACCTACTGCCCAATCCTCAATAATTATTCATTTATATAACTACTAGATACATCATATTGGTTAAGTTTCTACAATGAGCATTGAACGGTCTAACAATAAAAATTAAGTCTTAACACTTACAAATTTTGCTAAAGCTAGTTACTAGAAATTAAATAGTGAAACAGTAGTTTTCTAATAGATACGTCTTTGACATGTAACATGATGTGGAAGAAGAATAATTAGGTACTCTTAAAGATCAGTAAGCACGTGAGGTACAGTAAGAAGATAGACCTTATCAATAGCATACCAACAGACGAGTCTTAAACTTTTTGACCGTTTACCCCAACAGACAAATGATAGTTTACCTACTTAAATAGATGACAGGTGTAGGAAATTGGAATTGTGGAAAAGTGGAAACGAGGATCCGTACTAACTACTAACCACGAATTAAGATATAATTAGTATATCTTAATTCGTGCTACTATAACCCTTTTTATTATTTAAAAAAATCAAAACTTAAAGTTTGAGTTCAAATCTTATCCGGCGAAGAAAGTTACCAAACTTCTACGGTGAACATCACAATTTAATGGCTACAATTTGTAACAACATAACCTAGTATCTACACCAAAATATCTTGATAGGTAGGTGACATTATTCTAGATCATTAACTTACAACTTACAAATGACGCAATAGACGCGTGTGAAAACGGTTCTATCTTGAACTGAATACAACACCACGGAATACAGTACACCCAGTGACGTATTTAGGGGGGACTAGAGGGAGTGATCGCCCCTGGGCCCTGGCCATATCAGATTTTTACACAACCCATCCACTGTGAGTATAAAAATGAAAAATAACATAATTAATTGGTTAATATTTTATTTTTTACTTTTGTTCTAAAAAGGACAACGATAACGAGTGGTCGCCAAAAAGTAAGCTTCAACAAGCTCGTTATGTGGAAAAAGTTAGATAATTTTTTTTTTTGGGATGTGAGGGAGGGGTGAAAAAACATTAACGCCCGGGCGTCAATTTTCTAAATGCGTCACTGCGTACATCATGGTGCAAACGCCCAAGAACAAACTAAAAAAAAATGCACGGCTAACAGGTCAAGTATAACTTTACATAACCATGCGTATATATAATAAGTATAGCACTATTGTGTATATAACAACCAACAGTCACTCCATAACTTACTATCTTAACTACCTATATTATCAAATATTTCACAATCACTATTAAGATGCGAATTCGTATTTTTACGCATTTTTTTTAAAATACAGAAATGCAAAACAATATATTATTATTTATTACCTATTACTTATTATATAGACTAGTTCAGGGGTCACCAATTAATACTTCCCGTGGGCCACATTAAGAATTCAAAAAATGTTTGAGGGCCATAACAATTCTAAGTACATAATATTTATTAATTATTATAGTATGCCGATTAGGTTAGGTTATATATTAAATTATTGGCTTTTTCTCTCCTTGTCTGCGGGCCGGTTAAAATTCATCCACAGGCCGGTTGCGGCCCGCCATTTGGTGACCCCTGGACTAGTTGGTACTTCAAGAAATGATCGAGCCGACCGAGGGAATGAATATTCTTCTAATATTATTTAATAATTTTACTAAACAATTTTTTTAGTTTTCATCATGGTATAGTCATACTTAACAGTGAGATTTTGAGTTTTTTAAATTGTTGAAACAGAAAAATGACTCCTATTTATGAAAAATAATAGTATGGTCTTTTAAATAAATTTAGCAAACACTTATGATTAAAACCCGTATGGTTTCCCCACTGTGAACTTAAAAACAAATATGAATTTGTTAATTAATGCTAGTTTAAAAGATATAAAATAAAAACGTAGGAAGTCAATCAATACATTTTAATGAATACATACAAAAACAAATAACAATTTAAAATTCAGACGCTCATGTAACATTTTTCCTACAACGATTAATGATACTTTTAGTTTTTTTTATAGTTATTTGTAGGAAAAGTAATGAAAACTTTGTGTTGTTTTTTAACATTAGACATAAATGCTAAAAAATTTATGAATTTTCAACTACACAATTCAATACAAATTTTCGGAATTTTTGATATATTTCGAATAAATTTGAACTATAAACACTCATAAAAAAAATTGTGACTAACGAATAACGATCAGAATAACATTTTTTTTTTTTTATCAACATTTCAAAAAAAAAAAAATACTTAGAAAAATCAAAAATTTCAATTTTCTGTAAATAACTCAAAAACAGCCAGAATATTTGGAAAATTTAATCCTCTATAGATATCGAAAATATGAACCTTTGATAAAAATTTCAAGTACTTACAGTTATTCGTTTTTGAGTTTCAATATAAAAAAACCAATTTGTTAAAAAAAAATTCTGTCACCCTTTTCTTTTTGTTATTTTTCCTTATGTTTTTGAAAACTGCTGAAAACTTCTTGCTTTTAACCTTTATAATTTAACCAACGATATTCAATTTTTCATCGAAAACCACCCCTTAAGTATTAAGTTGAAGCATTCATTTCGACGAGTTATCTTATAGGTACACAAAAAAAAATAAAAAATACATTGTAGAATCAATACATTCATTTCTTCATACACGGTATCTAAAATGTACATAATTATATACTTATAAATGAGCACGATTTGATAAGAAATTACAGCACAGAATCAAAAGATATGAAATATTATCAAATAGATTTATAATTTCATTTTAACAATTAAAAATTATACTATGTTTAACCTAATGGTAAAATAAATAAGACAAATTATTAAAAAATAATAGAAAATTCATACTTTTTATTCTATACAAAAAATTATTAAAATAGTAGTACTTAAATCTAACTAAGTTCTAAAATATTTATGATATACCGTTATTATTCAAACTAATAACATTAAAAGTAAATTTTATCAGTTCGATACTCTACTTATACAAGTGTCTATACAAAGTAATTGAAAATATAGGAAATATAAAATCATAATTATTTTAGTCTTAAGCTACAAAATAAATTAATAAGCCCTTTCATACAATAAATACATGGGTGGTAATCAAAAATAATAAATATAACAGTCTTTTATAAATATATTTATACATAATTATTATAATTTTGAGATATAAACATTAAACACATTAAATATAAACAAATAACATCAGTATTGAAATGATAATTTCAAACATTCAATTTTATCGGAATGATAGTACATTTTTTATTTAATTAATCAACAGCCAATTTGTCAGTCTTAGATACATCATGGCAATTATTTATTGCCTGTAAAAAAAAAATTCAAAATTACATTAATTTAAATATACAATTTTAGTATTTTAAAAATATTCCAAGATTGAGTTTATTATATAACAAAATGATTAATATTACCAAGATAAATATTTTAAGTTGTATCAAATTATTCGTTATCAGAATCATCTACCAAATTAATGATATCGTCATTTGATGCAGGATCAGAGCTCGGCTGAGAAAGTAATACTTCCTTTTCCTGGCATTCAATATTTTTTTTCTAAAAATAAAATATATTTATTACTTTATCACATAAATACTATTTATACTAACTTTATTAGGAGAATTAGATGTCCTTTTATTATTAACTATTACAGTTTTACATGACTCAACACTTTTTATATGTTTTGCTTTACTGTTTTTATTTAATTCAGTCAATAAGAAAAACTGATGCCCAATAACTCTATCAACCTATACAAATAAATAAAAATTAAAAATATTGAATGAAATATACTTCAATAAAAGAAAATAATCTAATTGTGTACCCATTTCAATTTCTCTCCATCTTCAATTTTTTCATACTTGCTTCCAATTCCATGTTTCTTAACATGCCATGCCATTTTCTTAGGAGAATCAGATATTTCAAAACATTTCAAGCATTTCCATCTGCAAATATTACAAAATTGTAATTGAAATTCTTTACTAAAAAAAAAAGTACTGCTTACGTTTTATAATTGACTTCTTTATATAAGTGCTCACGGAAAAGTTCTATATTAATAGTTTCAAAAACATCGCATTTAGGACAGACAAAGTGACCATTTGACGATATTGCCCCTAACTTATCATTCTTATTAAAACTATTAATTAACGTTTTCTGTTTATGAGGTTGAAATGAAGAGCTTTTAGTTGCCGATTTTGGACTCTTTGACGTGCCACGAAATTTATTGTTCATTTTTAATGGTGATGATTCAACAGGAATTCCTCGACAAGTAGGAGGCACAAGTGTAGGTTCAATACTTTCTAAGGCTTGCTGTTCTAAAAAGTTTTCTGCACCTTTCAAAGGCTTGTGCCATTCTTCTTTATCAGAAATCTAAAAAATAAATAAAAATTTAACTCATAATTAATAGTTATTAATATTATTACAAGTTAAAATATGTATATAGAGTTTAAGAGTACTTAATAAGTACAAACGTTTTGTAGTAGTAAAACTTATCTGAAATGTATACAAACCATTTCAAAAACTCTTAAGCACTGTACTGCTACTGAAGGATGTTCCGACTTATAATGTTCTTCAAATATACTAGGATTATCATCCTTGTTTTCAAATTGACACATAGGACATTTAAACATATTTGATATATTATGGGCCATTAAAATATGTGATGTTATCTCATTTTCTGTATATCTTAAACCAGTAGAGCATATATTGCATATCCATTGAGGCACATTAGATGGAACTATAATGTATAAGTTAATTGACAAATATATTTTTTTCTTTCAAATTAAGTTAATTTTAGATTAGTAATAATACACATTAATAATATACCTTTGCTTCTACCTCTGT
Organism: Aphis gossypii; assembly: GCF_020184175.1. Taxonomy (NCBI): domain Eukaryota; kingdom Metazoa; phylum Arthropoda; class Insecta; order Hemiptera; family Aphididae; genus Aphis; species Aphis gossypii. The sequence goes on along the minus strand of NC_065530.1, from coordinate 40,255,666 downwards.
CAAAACTATCATCTACTGGCAATGTTTGTCTGATTACAATTATATTGGATTGTACTGAATTGGATATTTCTGATAGATGAGTATTTCTCATGTGTGTTTTCATTTCAACTCGATTGAAGTCAATATAATCACAGTACTGACATTTATATAAATTTTCACCATGGTGCATTAAATGTTCTACAATTTTGGATGTCTCGCATGGTGGTAAACAATGTGGACATCTATAAATATAAAAGAATATTAAATATGAAATAATTTATTATTTAAAGAATAATTCTAATATTGAAAAAAGTAAAATATTTTTAAAATTTATAATACGAAAATCTTGGATAGGTACATGTTTTTCTAAATTTTATAACATTTAAAAATGAACTATATTTTAATTACGTGTAACATTCGTAGGAAGAATGAAGGACTGATATATGTGTCTTTAATCTTTCCTCTGTTAAACCTGTATAATCACATAGAGGTATTGAGCATTTATATCGCATATTTTTTGGTATGAACTTCGGAAATATCTCTGTATTAATATTGTCATCAGGAGCTACTTCAACAATTTTCTTATCAAGTTCATCTCTTTTCATCTATAAAATAAAATAATAATTGTTGACTCATAAAAAATATAGAAATACATTAAAATACATCTAAAAATTACATCTTAGTTTAGATTCTAAAAAAAAAATATTATTTTAAAAATGTATCTTAATTATTGGTGAATAAGTTCTAAGACTGTCTCAAATGTTCAATATATAACTTATAGACATTGGAAGTTTAATTTAGTTAACAGTAATAGTACCTACTAACTAGTATAAAATTAACCGAAACAAACAAAAAGTCCATTACAATAAATGGTGGAATAACAATATTTCAATTTGGAATAAACAACAAATCACATTTTCAATGGCTTCTGAATTAAATTATTATATTTTATTAAAATTTTTATTGTTTATTTAATATTTTATTATACTCATTATAATATAACTCATCGTTGATAGATTAGTTTATGCAACTTGCTAGGAAAAATATATTATATAAAATGTACGATGCTTAATTCAATATATTTAATATAAATAAAACTTATACTAAAAGGTATATATTATATAATTTTAACCATTGATATCTATCCTGCAAACATGTATATGTATATTATATATATTATTTTCTAAGAACTGGTGAACACAAAATGAAATCTAAAAAAAAATTTATATTAATTGTTCATATAGTTTGAAACAAATGTATTTCCATTACAAAAACTATAAATAATTATTGTTGTTATTGTCAACTGTATAATTTTGAAATAAATAAAATACTATCGGAATCAAATTTTACAGTCTTATACAAATATAATTCATGATTTTTTATTTCTTAATAAACTTAATTTTGAAATATTTTTATTAAATAAACATATTATTATAATATAATATAATAAAATAAAATAAAATAGATACGATCTTATTCGTGGTTCTATGATTGTATCAATTTAATTCATTGGTTTTTATTGGAGATAGATATTTTGGGAAATTGTAAAAATAATTTAATCTCTTAGGTAAACAACTGATTATCGGTCTCTTTCTCTAACAGTTTTTCGCTACGTGTTACACTTTTTTCGGTTAGGTATCCTCGCCAACCCGTGATAAACAACTTAGTTCCAAAATAGATTAAGTGAATCAAAGTAGTCATTCAATACATTTTCAAATACTTCTTTAAGATTTAAGAACATAAAATTGATATGATGATAAATCAAATACCAAAAATTAATATTTATCAATCAACTATTTAAATTGTTTAAACTTAAAAATATCCAATAGAATACTTAAAACTTTTAACATTTTTAATTAATTTTTATATAACATTCAAGTTAAGAACTATATTTGATGGTTAACTTGGGTGCAGAGTTGTGGCATCTTCACACAGTAGATATGGTAATTATTAATTTAGTAAGATAACACATGTAATCTGATTTCTACCCACCTCCAAATACAGTATTTAACTTTAATATAAATTAAAAATTACCTTTTCAGTATTCATAGCATCAAATGAACTTGCAGAAAGATTTATCATCTTGTCAAACATAAGTTCAGACTTTCCAATAGAAGGTACAGGATTAACAATTTCTTTAGTAGTATTATCTTGTCCTTTTTTATGTCCATTCAAATGTATAACTAGATTGGACCTCACCTTTGTATTGTATGTACATAATGAACAGCTAATCGGATCCGAGAATATATGTGACTTTGGAATACTGTCAATAGTATCAGGAGAAAAACATAGGTTTTTTGTTTTGTCTTTAGTAATAGGTTTTTCTTTTAGTGGTACTTTCTGGTTGCCAAAATTCTAATATATAACATAAAAAAAAAGTCAAAATCCTGAATGGCTTTATGCTTATAAATGATTTACTTTAGAGTTTAGACACTAAAATTCAAGTAATAATAAAAGAAAAGAAAAACTTACAGTAGAACGTTTTCTTTTCAAGCTTGTACTCTGTTGTTCATTTTGTTGAGGTATTAAAGAATTGACTAAGTTATTTGTATCATTTGGTTGTTCTTGCATTATCTTATCATATGAAATATCTTTACAATTCACATTTTCCTCATCATTATGAACAGCCTTCATATGAGACATAATAATTTTATTGGTGTTGCCTTTAAATGGACACTTGATACATTTTAACAAGTTATTAATTTTTTGTTCCTTAAGCTCAATTTTTTTATTTTCAAGTACAATAAAAACGTCTTTATCCAAATCAGTTAAATCAGGGTGTTCAGGTACAAAATCTATATTTGTAATTTTATGACTATGCTTCATATGATGTGTAATAGCGCGCTGAGATGGTAAATTCAAATCGCATAAATAGCATTTGAAACGATCAGGTCCATGAAGTTTGATATGTTCAGTCATGTTTAATGTAGTTTTAAATACTTTAACACAATACATACATTTCCGTCCCGCAACACTATCCCAGGAAGGACATACATTAAGATGGGAATAATAAATGTCACCATTTGAGAAAACTTTTTCTATAAGACAAACATTTAAAATAAATAACTAATTTTTTATAAAAATAAAAAAAAATGACTAAATACTTACCACACTCTTTACAGAAAAACAATTTATCCAATTCAATAATTGGAAATGCTACTCTTTTAACCTTAATTGATCCATTGATTGATTCTTCTTGCTCTAAACATGTTCGTTTAGTTGAACTCTCAAGTTCTTCTTTCTCTAACAAATCATCTTCATCTTCAATTACAATAATATCATCAGTTGATGACACTTTTGGCTCTTTCTCTTTGTTTTTAGACTCAGACCAAATACGATTTATTTTCAATGATTCTTGCATATCATTTTGATTCACATCATCAATCATAATAAATTCATTATCAATGTTTAACGATAATGGTGTACTACTTTCTCCCATTTGTGCACTATCAGGAACTGTAATAACAATAGTATCTGATAGCTGAGATCCTTCAATACGAGCAGATTTCATAGCTACTGAAAGGGCATCAGGACACTCTATAGGTCTTTTTTTAGATTTCAGGGGCAAAACTTCAGGTAATGAAAATATATCTGCTGGTAAGTTTATTATCTCTATCATTCCATTTTCAATAACTTTATTCAATCTTAAAATTTTCAGATTTTTAATATTTTTAGAATCCTATAATAATAACATTTAAATAATTAAAAATATTGCATTGATGTAACTATTTATTGATTATTCATATTAAATATTCTTACACAATCATCAGATACCGTAGAACGCTCCAAGCATAAAGGCTCATATTCAAAATGTTCTAATGCTAAATGCTTTATCATTGGATTAATAATTTCACTACCAAACAAGCAGAAAATACATTGATATCTATTTAAGTTATGAAGCTTGAAATGCTGAAAAAAATAAGTAATTATATTTATATTTAGTAATATAATTGTTAGGAGGAAGTAATGCGAAAGCAGTCCCCTCCCGGTCGTCGGTTCCAAACCGCAAAAAAAAAAAAAGGAATATAATTGTTATTATTTTATCTTATATGTACATGGTTTATTAATTAATTTGGTCTAATAAGTTCACATTATATCATTTATATGCTTATATGTACAAAAATCAATTGATAAAAAAAAAAAATAAAAAGCATTACATACAATTACAATTTGAAGGTGAAACCTGATACATAACAAAAATGAGTAAAGATATTTTAAAATAAACCATGGTCCATGTTAATATAGATAATTAAAAGATTCCCTTATTTATTAAATCTGACATATCATGCTTACTGAAATCATTACACTAGGTTGGAGTGCATAATATCCTGCAGCGTCATCTTTATTAGAACAAATGTAACAACAGAATTGATCACATTGTTGATGGTTTTCATTCAAATGATCTTTGAATTCGTGAAGTAGATAACAAGAAAAAGCACAGCAACCTTAACAAATTCGAGTTAAAATAAAGTTTATTAATGATCTGTTAAGAATAAACTAATACTATTGTCTATTTTTATTGTTATCAAAAAAATAATATAAAATACGAGATCTTAATATTATATTATATATACATTATTATAACACACTCATAAATAAGACAGCTACCGACAACACGATATCATCGAAGTTTAGCAGCCATCCTGCCTACGGGACAGGACAATATTTACAATATTACAACTGATAACAGACACAATCTTATAATTTTTTACATCTGACTGCACTAGCACAGAATAAAACAAGTGCTACACGGCAATTATTATCAACGCAGTAGATAACACAAAATTTAAATGATGGTTAAATGTAAATAGTATTTACAAAAATCGGGTGTAGAAAAAAAAACACTATGCATTTTTACGGATAGCGTTGTATGATACAAACACGATTTAAAAAAACATCATCCTAAATCGTGGTCGCAGATTAACTAAGATAATATATTTCCACTAAATATTAACATTTATTATAAAATAGTGTATTAATATCCAAATACACCAGCTTTAGAGTATAATGTCATAATATACAAAATATATTAGTTTTAACAATACAATAAGCTATAATAGATGATGTTAAGTGTAACACCAATTGATTAATAGATAGAAAACGCTATCAGATCCACGGCTATAGATTATATAATTGGTGGTTGCGGAAGGCGTTAGGAGTAACAAAGAAAACAGCATCAAAATATGGTGCTATCAAATTTGACGAAAAACGAGTCATTGCTAGCGCTTTCAGCAAAACTTGAATTTACATAATATAGAGACAAACAAAATACGTCTCCCTAAGTCCATACTGCACATCTATTCGTTACCAAATTCAAACATAGTTAACATAAAAGATAAACAATACATCCTGTGCAGTGTGCATACTGGGACCTAGTGCTAATTTTTATTTTAAAAATATTGTTATCTTTGTTGTGATTTATTTTGGACGTGTATTTCTCTCTCACTAATAATAGACAAATATCTTCTTAAATAGAACAAATATAGTTACAGAAGGTATCTGTTTAACTCTATAAATAATTTATTACTTATTCATAATATTATATTATATTATTCTTATCAATTCCATTATGGAATATGGATTTATTTTGTTACTAAAGAAATTCAATACAAAATTCCTGCGACTGAATCGTTTATCGACTATATTTATTACACAAATTGTAGGCCACCTAAGATTACGCGCACGGGCGCGTAGCACAATCTGAATGTTCGCCTCAACCGACTTGAGTAGTACCGACTAATCGGCGCTTAACTTCGTTCGCTTCTACTCCGTTGCAACAACGGTAACCATCGATGCATAAGTATTAGGTACAACAGCACAAGTTCACGAACACCCGACCAATGTCCTCACGGATGCCGGTCGATAAAACTTTTGTGCACCCCACCCTAACACGGTACAACTATCATTATGGTCATAAAGACAAATCATAAATATTAACATTTTATAGTATTTTATGAACGATTTTGGGTTATTCCAACGTTTTGAGAAATTAATAATATTATGAAAATGAAATCTTTATTGTATATTATTAAAACGTGAGGCGAATTCTTATATCTGAAATTCTACTGTACCGGTTTTCATGATTTCTTTTTCTAACACAAGTACTCGGTGAGCAGATGAGCCAACAAAAAAGAAAAGTCCAAAAAGTTAATTATTTATAACTAGAAGTATAAAGTTATTATTGTTAAATTTTCGTTTAGTAGTTAATGGCATTAATTTTATATACCCAACATAAAAACCGAATCTCACTGCGTCTACTGTATAGTAGGTTTCAAATGTAGGTAACTTGCAATTAAGGTCAATACACAATGGATGGGATATTAAATATAAATTCAATCGTTGCATATGAAAAACGATTCTGAGCAGTGTTAATAGCCTCTAAGGATATTTTATAATTCATATATACCTATTACTTTTAGTAAATTAATTGCCTCTTTGTAGTATATACGTTACAGTGTTACACTACTATATTTGTCACCAGAAAAGATAATATAATAGTCAATTTTGACAATGACAATGATAATGCCTGATTTAGTAAGGAAAAAAATTAAAAAAATAATTTAATAGTAATTTAGTAACTTCAAATAATTTAATACCTGTAATTCATGATAAATCATAATCTTATGTATTCTTTATTACATAATTGATTTTAGATTCTGAACAGAGTGATGAATGTATTGATTTTACAATGATGTGTTTTTTTTGTTTTGTTTTGTTTTAGATTCTGAATTAAGTGATAAATGTATTGATTTTACAATGATGTGTGTTTTTTTTTTAGTTTTTGTGTCTGTGTACAGCATAACTAGTCGAAATAATGCTTAAATTTCAAACTTTGGGGGGGGGGGGGGGGGGTGATTTCCGATGGCAAAATGAATATCCTTGGTGCATTATAGAGGTCAAAAGTTAACATTTTCCAACAGTTTTCAAAAAAATCGAAAAAACGAAAAAAAAGTGATGGAAAAACGAAAATTTTTACGCAAAACCAGTTTTCGATCAAATCGATTTTTTTATATGATTGTAACTCAAAAACTAATCACTGTAAATACTTAAAATTATGATTAAATGTTTATGTTAGTGTTATCTATATACAATTAAATTATCAAAAAATGTTGACTTTTTTGAGTTATTTATAGACCACTGAAATTTTCGATTTTAATGAGATTTTTTTTTGAAGTGTCGATAAAAAAATTTTGGATGACCAAAAAAAATTAAAAATTTAATACAAGGTTCCTTACAAATTGTTCTTATTATAGCTAAAAAAAATTAAAAATCGTTAGTCAAAATTTTTTTATAAGCGTTTATAGTTCAAACTTTTACAAAATCTGTCGAAAACGCGAAAATTTGTAAGTAATTTTGAAATTGAAAAATCATAAAATTGTTTGTGTTAATAACTAAGGATTAAAAATACAACACTAAGTTTTTTATAAGTTTTTCTTCAAGTATCTATAGAGAAAACTCGAAGCATCATTATAGGAAAAATTTTAAGTGCGTTTAAATTTTAAATTTTTACGAAATATCGTAACGATAACGATTTATCCTCAAACGATTTTAAATATTTGTTATTATTCAAAAAATATAAGTCATAGATACTTGAAAATTTCACCAGTTATTTAAATTGGCATTTTCTCTACATGATTTAATTTTCAAAATATTTTGACTTTTTTTAAGCTACTTATAGACAATTGAAATTTTCAATTTTTCTGAAAAATTTTTCATAAGTTTAGCTTACAATAATTATAAAAGAACTTAAATTTTGGTGTATTCGAGCCATTAAAACAAAAACCACCTTTTTCATCAACCACTGGAAATTATATCCTAGGCTGACAAATCATCTTCGTTCAGAATCGTTTTTCGTATACAATGATAACTATCATTGGGTTCAAATTTTTAACACTCCTATAATATATAATAGTGATCTACACGGCACCTAATGTACAGCAGAGCGGTACCCACTTACCCGCTTTTTTAATATGGAAATGATGATAAAACTACGAAATATTCAACAATGACTAGAAAATCATGACACTTCCTAAACTACAATTTTTTGATGTAACATTTCTACGGAATTAAATATAATTATATATTTGTTTATATTCAATAAATTTATACTTACTGAACAATATTAGCTACATTTAGTGACGTATTTAACATTGAAAGGAGAGTTCAGGGATACCAAATTCTGAGTCTTATTAAAGGAGCGCCAATGTTTGAGATTTAATTGGTAACCAATCGAAAATAACTAATTTTTATTTTTAATATAGATCATGTCAATTATTTTATAATTAAGTATTTATTAATAAAACAAAATACATCGAGGAAATTAAAAAAGTAAAATTTTTCCTCTATAAAAATATACCACAATTCGGAATTTTGTATTTTGCAATTATTCAACAATTTTAAAGGGTTTAAGTTTTAAAAACCAACTGGTGATAAGATTCAAGGTATTCATGGTATTGTGACTAATGTATGGGAGGCTATGGTACATAGCACCTTATAATTTATTTCAGTTGCTAAATGATAATGCAAATGGGGTGTACTCCATTGTACACTTAGATTACACCTACATTTTTAAATAAGCCACTAGATAAAATATTCAAATTTCATCTATTAACTAATAAATTCTTAAAAATAGAAAAACTTACCAACGTTGCACTTGTAAGGTAATACAAATTTCTTGAAGTCTACTATGAATAAAGTTTCTTTTGGATAATCACAAGCACCATAATCGCATTCTAGTTTTATTGTATAATGTTTGGGTATTTTGGTATGAATTAAAGTCTGAAAATATATACAATTTTGATATGATGAAATTAAATTATTTAAATTATAGTAACAAATAATATTACCTGGTGAACCAAAACATGAGAGGCAGAATAAGCACGATAGAAGCAGTAAGGACAAAAATATTCACAAAAACTGTATTTATCAGCAATATGGTTAGCCAAAGATTCTTCATCATCAAACATTTTAAAGCAGTAGGCACACATTTTAAACTGTTCAACATTGTAAATTTGGTTTTCTATAACACACATAGATTAATAAGAAAATATATTATTTTGCACGAAAGAAGATTGAAATAAAACATTTTACTTTTTTTTTTCTCGGTATTTGAAAAATGTAATTTCATATGTAATTTAAACATTTCTTTTGAATTAAAAATTTTTGTGCAAGTTCGGTCCATACATTTAAAAAGACCCAATAATCTTGGTAGAATAGACATTTCACTAAAAGCTAATTTTGTTTTCATCACATTTATCGGTAAATCTCGTACTTTTTTATCATAATCTTTTTTATAATCTGTTTCTATTAAATAAATTATACCATTTATAGGTACACCATTATTAACAATTTGCTGACCTTTTTCAAGAACTATTTCTGAATGTGGAAGAACAAGTTCAATAATTGTCTTTATTTCAATATCACTATCAGATACACATGAGTTCATTTTATAAGTGTTTCCTTTTACCTAAAAAGAGAATTAATGATTAAAATAAAAAATTAGGTTTTCAATAATGTATATTTTTTATTTTAACTTAATAAGAAAAGTACATACCTTTTTTGAACTTTTAACATTCAAATTGGATGAACTCAAAGATGGAACCCTTTCATCATTAGAGCCATGGTAAATGTCTGGGTTTACTATATATTTATGTATATAAAAAAAAAACACCATTAACAATTAATTTTACTTAAAATCTATTGTACTTAATTTACAGCTAATTTGCAACTTCTGGTATATATTTATGGCAACAACTTGTAATAAAATATTAAAGATAAGAACAATTTTCTTTCTCTAGAAATTATGGGTAAATCAAAAATAAAAGTTTAGCATTTTTTACATTTAACTAGAAATTAGAAACTAATATAAACATACCATTAATAGTTGTTTTAAATACTTTCAAAATAATTTTGATTAAATCTCACATAATTATAAAGCTATTGGATTTAATATAAATGATTTATTTTAAGTAACATTAGTTTAAAATGTCAATGAAATAACGTAAAAATTCTAATTAAAATAAACATTGAATATACCTGATGTTTCACATTGGTTACCAAATATATGACTAGATTGTTCAGAGTTTTCAATTTCATTGTGTTCTACTGAACCTAAAGGAGAAAATAAATTTAAAAAATTTTAAAATTAGTTAATAAATGATTGAAATAATAATCAACATAAATCATAATATCTAGTAAAAATAATCAAATAAGGAAATATCTATTTCTTATCATAAAAAATATATTATATTGCAACTCATCGCAACTATTGCAACTATATTCAAGTTAAGAAGAATGAAGGGCTTTTTAAAGGCAACTAAATTTTGTAAGTAAATAATCGCAGAAAACATCAGATTGTATGCTTTTGAAACAAAAAAACGCTGATATGTATTGATTGGCTACCGAATTCAGTTCTTGAATTTAATAATTATGTCAAAAATTATAACCTCACTTTTCCCAGGAATTTAAGAACCTAATCCATATTAAGTAATTTGTATGATTAGTAATCATGATTTGTTTCCAAATGTTTCGAATTTAAAAAATAAACATTCTATATTACTATTTTGGTTAATTGATATGTATCACTTGGTGATGTTTTTACAAACGTGCCCCAAATATTTCTAAAAGCTGGATTGCTGGAATCATCTGAACACAAATCAAAACATACATTAATGTATAATATTTCTGTTCTAAGAAATTACATTTAATTAAATACTTTATTTCAAATAATATATTACAATATACATTACTATATTACTGTATTATGCTAACAATCCATGCTGATTATTAATATAATAATATACATAAACAGCTACATAAAAGAATTGTTAGTTTTATAAATTGTGAAAAATTGAGCTTGAATAATATATTATACATTTGCTATTTAATTATAATTTGTCAGTGATAAAAAAAAAGTATAAATCATTTTTGCAGTGAAAAAAATTAACTAATTTATTCACTTTTAAATTATTTTTATTGTTTATTTATAACATATGAAATGAATATGTAGTGATGTTGTTGTGCTTAGTTATTTAAAAACAGAGATAAGTTTTGGTACAGATTTATATGCATAGAAAATATTAGGTCACGTTGAATAAAGGTACCAATAACCAATATACATAGATGCATTTTACTATGATAATTGATAAGCTACTGTTTACTTATGATCATTATATACATTTTTCTTTTTGTATTCAATTAAATGATAGAAAAATAAATGTTCTAGAGAATTTTCTAAGTACAAACAATTTTTTCTCCAAAATCCATATCTACAAATATCGCACATTCCATCCCAACTGATTATTTTATGATATGATTGGATATGTTTTACAAATTCATGGTAAAATATTGTTGAAAATTTATTTGAACATGATTCATCAATACATTCATACAATATTGTATTATCTATTATATTACAACTGATATCTCCTAATATTTCCAGCGTTTTGCATTTATTAAGATAAACACATGATTATCTTCAAAACAAATTTGTTTTTGCTTGATTTATCATCAAAGCTTCACCTTAAGGGCATTACACAGTAATTTATTATTTACATGGTATACATCAATATTATTATAAAGACATTATAATTGTCTGAAAATGAATATTTTTAGGAAAAAAAAAGAGATTTATAATATTATCATTTAATTATTAACATTATTATTTGAATTATAGAGATCAAACATAAGATTTTTCCAACAGTTTTTTTTAAATTTTTTTTTATATTGTTGTTATTCAAAAACTAATCACTATAAATACTTGACATTTTCACCAAATGTTTATATTGGTGTTATCTATATACAGTTAATTTTTTTAAATATTTTGTCTTTAAACTTAAAAAAATAATTTATATCTAAGGTTTAAAAAATTCAACACTAAGTTTTCCTTCAAATAACTATAGAAAAAACTCAAAGTGTCATTATTAGAAAAATGTTATGAGCGCCTGAATTTTAAATTTTTACAAAATGGCCTAACGATAACAATTTAACCTCAAACAATTTTAAGTATTTGTTATTATTCAAAAAGTATAATTCGTAAATACTTGAAAATTTCATCAGTTATTGAGATTATAAATTTTCTTTACATGATTTAATTTTCAAAATATTTTACTTATTTTAATGCTATTTATAGACATTAGAATTATTAGTTTAATTTTTTATAAATAACAATAATTTCTTTTGGCCAAATCAAAATACTTGAAAATTTAATACAAACTTCCTCATAAGTTATTCTTATAATGATTCAAAAATTATAAGAATATGCACAAATTTTTTTTTAATAGCGTTTGAAATTGACAACATTTGTCAAAATCATTAATATTTTGCAAATTAATATTTGCAAATACTATTTGCAAATTATTTTTTAGTTAAAATTTATAAAAATGTTTGTATAAGTAGCTAAGAGTTGAAAATGTAATATAATATTTTCCATGAGTTTGGCTTATAATAATTAATAACTATAAAAGAATTTAAATTTTTAAATATTCAGGTCATTAAAACATAAGCCACTTTTACACCATTTACTGAAAAATAAATCCTAGACTTCCATTTTAGTGACCTACTATACAGCAGAGCGTTACTTACATGATCACTTTTTTTTTTTTTAATTATGTAATGATGCACATATTTAACATGCAGAATCAACGCTTCACTATATGTAGTATATTACATATTATTATTGAAGAAAGGTATATATAAATTAATGAAATTTTTTCTGAATAGTTTTTAAATGTAATGATACTTTTGCTTTTTTATTAAATATTAGTTACTCCAATTTTGCACACATTCTACAAAATTTGAAATTAATGTAATTGAAACAAATTTTGTGTAATGTCACTTAATATATTGAAGATAAGATTCCTAAATATTTTAAGTTAACAATAATACAGCAATATCAAATACTTTTTAAATGCAGCATACAGGGCCAGCTCAAGAGGTAGGCGGTCCATAGGCCCACACCTAGGGTGGCATTTAACATTTTTGTATTATAGATAAAAAAAATATATAGGGTGTAATATGTAAGGGGCGGCAAAACTTAAGTTTGCCAAAGTGTGTTAAAACACTTGATCTGGTCCTGGCAGCATATTAAAGTAAAACCATCAAATTCAAACAAGTAGGTATTTACAAAATGTTAAAACTTTAAATTTCAGACCGTTATGTTCAAAAATTATTTTAAAAATAAGTAGATTATAAAATATCTGAAACTAAATTTTAAACAGTTTGAGATAATCGATCAAACAAAAAAACCAAGTTAAAATACTACACTAATCAATAGCAATATAAACATGAATATTGTTACAAACCAAGTATACACATTATGAAATTCATATTGTATGTGTATAATTAGTTAACAAATGTATTAGTTTATGATTTATAGTAATTTATAATTCATATTTCAGACTAAAAGGCACTACACATACTTAGCAGTGTCAGCCTGGCCCAGGCGGCTAGGAGGCGATCGCCTTCGAGGCCCCAACCTGTATTTTTCAAGAAATAAATGAAATTATTTACCAAAATGTACCTACTATACATCTATTATAGCATAATGATAATAAAATCATAATATCTTAGTCCGTGGTAATAATAAAATTATATGATAATTTTGAAATCTATGATTAAAAAAAAAAAAAAGAAAAGATAACCCGGTGAAAATTGTCAAGATGAATCCAGAAGTGTTAGTTCATTTGAAAAATTCAAACTAAATTCTTTTAACATTTTGGATACCATACTTAATAGTATTAAAAAAAGATTTGTTCCAAATGAAAATTTACTCAGAGATTGTAACTGGTTAGATCCAAAATCATTTTCAAACATTCAGTCAATGAAACATAGTGATGCATTAAAAACTATTTGTGAATTAGTAAGAGTAGACAGATAAGTAATATGTTTGAAGCTAAAAAAATTTGCTTCTCATTTCAAAAATTCCCTACCAAATTTATCTTGTAGTGAATCACAAAAATGATAAAAATTATTAAACTGAACCATCTAATGATACTGAAGGTGAAGATAGTGAAACAATAAAACCGAATTGTAATAAATTCAGAAATTGTATATATTGTTCTTTTGTAATAATTTGAGAATTATCTTTTTAATCAAATCTGTTTTGTAATCCATTCATAGCTTACAAATTAATATTAATTTAACCATCTACACAAGTTTTGTGCAAGAGAGTTTTTTCAAAATTAAAGATTATAAAAACAAAATTAAGATCAGTCATTAAACAAGAAAATTTGGGCCTGTTAATGATAATGGCTGTAGAAAAAGATATAGAAATTGACAGAGAAAAATTGATTGACAATGTTGCTCACTCATCAAATTTATTAAAAAGATCACTAAAATATAAACTGTACTATACTAAACGATCTTGTTTTGTTCAATTATATAGTCGTTAAACATATTACATTTTTCAATATTAATTAATATAAGATCTTTAATCTTAACATTTGAAATTTTTTGCTAAATGAAAGCTGTCAATAAAAACTATTTTTTTGAGGTTTGGTATTTTTGAAAGGCCCTTTAAATAATTTGCCTCTTAGGCCTTTTAGATCCCAGGCCGACACTGATACTTAGTACTAAATACAATATTTCTTAATTTTTAAATCTCCTTCAATTTTTTGTTATAATTTTTATCAACAAATATTACTGTATGAAAATTAATAAATATTTTTATTTTGTATTTTATTAATTGTTATTTTGTTAATTACTTTTATAAATTATCCAATAACACCAATTCAAAACTTAAAACAGCACAAAATAATTGTATATAGAGAAAACCAAAAAAAAAACTGTTCTATTAAATGCCTTATATTGCAAGTCTTCTATTCTAGTTCAAAATCATAATCACACAGTATAAATGTATTATTGTCACTATAAAGAATAACAAAATGTAAACTCACAATTAGCAATTTGTTTCATAAACATAGCTGGTGTATTGTTGATATCTTGGCTTGTAGAAGATAAACTTTGGTTGAGATTTAAACCTTTTGGATTTACTAAAAAAAAATTAATGAACATTAGATTATGCAACTCTAAAATTATTAAAAATATAATTAAGATTTATATACTCATATGATTGGGTTGTTCTTTATTCTTAAAAACCAAATGATGCGTAACTAAATGTTTTAACGCATTTTTTATATAATATTTTTTAGAAATCAATTTCAGGTTATCATGACATAATTTGCACTTTCCATCCCAAACCACAAATTTATGATTTTGATTTATATGCTTGTGAAAATCATTTAAATCTACAGTTGAAAATTGATTTTCTGAGCAATTTAATATTGAACATTTGAATAATGCCATTGAATTTATCAATTCACAACTTAAACCAGCCAAAGTATACTTTATAGAATTCCCTTTTAATGTGATTTCAAAATTGTCAATATCGGATGCTTCTGTGCTGATTCTTGTTTGATTTGTAGGATCTAATAAAATGAAACCAGATTACAATAAATATCATTAGTCATAAAGTATTTACTTACATTGATAAGCTTGTTCTGGTAAAAATTTGAGCATATTAGTTTCTAGAGGATTCACTTCAATATTTGATTCAGGATGATTCACATCCTTAAGTAATTCCAGAGGATTCACATCAATAACTGATTCTACAGGATTCACATCAATAACTGATTCTGTAGGATTTACATCAATAACTAATTCTGAAGAATTCACATAAATATCTGATTTAGGATGATTTACACCAATAACTGATTCTGGAGAATTCACATCAATATCTGATTTAGGATGATTCACACTAATAACTGATTCTGGAGGATTTATACCAATAATTGATTCTGGAGAATTCATATCAATATCTGATTTAGAATGATTCACACCAATAACTGATTCTGGAGGGTTTATATCAACATTTGAATCTGAAGGGTTTTTATCAAAAGTTAACTTTGGGGAGTTTTTATCAATAATTAAATTTGGCGGATTTTCAAAAATAGATAATTCCGATGGACTATCTTCAATAACTGAAAGTGGTGAACATTTTGAAATTGGTAAAAATTGTGAAATTTCATCATTCATTGGTTCGATGATTTCTTTTTTAATAGAAAGAATGAAATCACATTGTGCTTGTGTTTGTTTGGATACTTTATTTAAATCTTGGATTTGATCTTCATTATCATTACTCTCAGAAATAACTTGATCAACTTGAATAGGAGGTAAACATCCAACCAGGTTATCAAAATCAATTGGTGAATCTATATAATTTTCATCTGTCATAGACATACTAATGCGTATAACTGTCCAATAGCCATTTGATTTTTTATCTTCATCAAAATGTCGTAATTCCATATGTTTGACCATGTTATTGTAATCAAGTTGTACATAATAACAAAATGAACACAAATATCCAAATACTATTTTACTACTAATTGGATTGGGATATATTAAATGTGAAATTCCATTAGTTTTATCATAGTACGCATGTTCTAAAATATGTTTATCTAAATCATCTTCATTTGAATAAATTTGATCACACATCTTACATTTGAATCTGTATTCTCCAGTATGGCCAGTTAAATGATCATAAAACTTAAAATAATCATAAAATATAACTTGACAAAAAACACAAGTATAATTAACATTCATGGGTCCAAGATGACAAAATGGTTTTATATCTTGGGAATCTTGATACAAAAAATTCTCTTTTATAGATTGAAGTATTAATGGTTCAGCACAATTCGTGGGCAATCTGGATGGTAATACTTCCTCTTCACTGTGTTTATCTTTAAAATGAAGAACAATATTTAATCCTTTATCCTTGTAATCACAAAATTTACATTCCAAAATATTATCAGCAGTTTGAAAGTAAGATTTGTCTTTAAATTCATATTCTGATAAAACTCTAGGTATTATTTCAGTAGATATTTTATTGTTAGACACATTATTCAATTCAGATTCATCATATAATACCGAGTCATTAATGACATTATTCAATTGGTTACGATTAGACTTCTTAAATTTTTTGTGTCCCTTCCTTTTTTTTTTTAATTTATCTGATTGTTCATTAGATGTTATATTTAAAACTGCAGTTTTAACAACTACTGGTGGTAAAGTTTTGATTGCCGTTGACTTTTTAACACCTTTTTTCTTATTCTTTAATTTAAGTGTAGATTTTTTAACTTTCTTTTTTGTGTTTTTTGGATTTTCTGTACCACAAATTAACTTATTTTGATCATTATTAGAATCTAATTGTTCAATATTAGATGCTTTCTTTTTCTTTGAAGAAACTACATTTGTGTTTACATAATCAATTTGCTTATTGGTTCTACATTGTCGTATATTTGAAGCATTTAACACAGCTTCACAATCAAACATTTCACTAATATCAGCATGAAGTTTATCTAATTCTGATAGTCTAGCTTTTTTAAATTCTGGTTTGCTTACAGTAACATTTGGTTCAATAACAGTTGATATATTTGAATTCTGTACAACCGTTTTTTTAGAGGTAATTTCATCTAAGTTTATACAAGGTCTTATTAAAACAATTGGTTGTTTAATCATTAAACTAGAATATAGTTCACCAGTTGTATCACAAATCTTAGTTAACTTAATATGGTTTTTATGGTCTTGTTTATTTTTAGAATTCTTCCGTTCAATTTCCATTTTTTGTCTTGCTAACTTAACACTTAATGGACCATAAAAAGGTTTTTTAGGTTTTATTTCATGTGCTTTTTCAATACTTATTGGTTCATTATTGGTTGGTATATCAATACCTGTACTGGAAATATCTGAATTACAGTTTTCACTTCTTTTAATACTTTTATCAAATTTAGCCAAAACAATTTTTAAATTTTTTAATTCAGGTTTACATTTATCTTTAAGAATTTCAAAATTTCCATAGCTTTCTTTAGATTTTTTACGTTTGATAGATTTTAATTTATGTCGATCTGTTGATGAATGACTAGGAATATTTATAGAATTAGTATTTCCTTGGTTAAATTCATTTAAATTGTTATTTTTATTTTTAGTAATTACTATGCTTTCTGCTTGGTTTAAATTACTATCATCTGAAATGTCATTTACACTTTCTTCGTTAGAAGATTCTTCACTAAGATTTTTCTTCATTTTTTTTCGTTTTCTTTTTTCCTTTTTCATTTTTCTTTTTTTTTGTTTGTCAATATCAATTTGTTCTTCATTTAATATATCTTTATTTTTTGATTTATCTTCATTGATATTTAAATCTGAACTTTCTAACAATTTATTAAGTTTTTCCATTTTATTTTCATCTTGAAATAAACTTATAAACTTAGGATTTTTCAAAATGTTAATTAATTTCTCATCAATTTTAGGGTTATTATCTGCTGTAGAATTGATCTCATTAGAAGAAACTATATTTTCTGCTCGACTTTTATATAAGATTTCAGTTGTTGTAGAATTGACAACTTCTGATTGTTCTTTCGAAGTAGATGATATAATATTATGTCCGATTTCAATTGGTTCACTAACATCTTGCATGTTTGGAATTGATACATTATCAAGTTTCTTACTACATTCTCCAGATTCCAATTTTTTATCATTTCTTGATAGATCATTTTTCTCAAATTTAGGCTTAGGGCTGTTAACATTTGAGGTATTTAAGGTTTTGTCTTTTTTCAATAGAGAACATCTTGTTCTAGTTCTTGGACCGTATACATCATCATATGAACTCTGGACAGCTTCTTTAACAATTTTTTCAAATTCTTTTTCCTTGGAATACTTTTTAGGTTTCTTTGTCCTTTTAGGTTTATTAAGTTCTACAAACATGTTATTTTGTTCAAATTTAGAATCAAGTTCATCCTTATTAACCTCACTTGCTATATCAACAGTAATCTCTTCAGGGTTGATTTCTGGACAACTTTCATCTTTGTCTGAATTATTATTAACAATTGTTTTTATTTTATGATCTATATCTGTATTACTATTTTCAGATATTTGAATTTCTAAATCTTTTTCAGTATGACTAATATTAATTGTATCCATTTTTGAACCATTACTTTTTTTTAATTCAGTGTTTTTAAGTATTATAGAATTTTTTTCAGTTTTTGAGACATCTACATTATTTTTACTACTCCCAAACATTTTGGATTTAGAGTTCTTTAATGTATTATTATCAATAAGATCTTCATTATGTTTGATTTTTGGTATCTTAAAACCTTTAATATTAGCTGTTTCATTTACAATACCAAAAGTATTATAAGAAGAATCAATCGTATTATTTTTTTCAATTTTCTCAAGGGCTTGGTTCATTTGCTTATTCTTATCTAAACCTTTATTTTGTTCTTTACCATATTTGGCTTCTCTATATTCTTTATAATTACGAAACGGAATTTTATTTATTAATGGAACATTTTTCAATGACCTCGGATCTCTCTTAGAAACTATATCATTACTGTGAACCTTGAATGGTACTGGTTCACAATATTTTACCATTGGTTCACAATGGGATGGAATTACATGCATTTGGGAAGAATTACCAAATTGATTAAAATCATTACGATTTTGTCTGTTTTGATTTTGAGATAACGGTCTATTTTGAAATTGAACAGAGCTACCACCATTATGTTCTGAATAAAACGGTATATTTAACATTTGACTGTTTGGATGATTTGGTGGACTTGGACCATTATATCCTGACATTTCCTGTGCTCTAGTTTCAAACAATGTAGCCTTTGAATTGTCCATGTTTGGAGTATATATAGTTGGAATATTAGTTGAAAAAGTATTTTGTGCATTTGACATTAATGATGCATGTGTAATAATTGAATTAACACTGTTTTCAGAACTTAATAGAGATTTTTTTCTTATTCTTGGATCACGAGGTACACCAATGTCAGCTACAGATGTTTTAATATCGTTACTTTTCTCATTTGCTTTGATAGCTGGTCTTAGAGACTCAATATGTAATGAAGTACGACTTACTTTTGAATTTTCAAGATCAATTAATGTACCCGGTTTTAATGCTGATATAAACTTTTGTCTGGTATCATTTGATGAATTAGCATTATGCGATTTATTCATCTCTGTGTTTGATTGTGCACGATTAATGGTAGTGGATTTACTTAATAAAGTATTATGAGTTACTACTTCATTGGAATTTGGTTCAGCAGTTGATATTATATTTATTTTAGATGCTCCTAAATCCATAAGATCTGATGGCGGTAAAGGCGGTGGCTGAACAGGTCCCACACAACTAGCTTTTTTAATACCTTCTATTACCTCTTTTACGTAGTTTACATCAATATCATCCATATTGATGTCTTTCAACATATCTTTATAGAGAACTGGACTATTATTTTGATTGATTAGTTCATTAAAAATCTGCGTAGTAAGTTCTGAATGTGGAACAGATGCATCAGACTTATTAAGTTTTTCTATGGAAGCATTAGCTGCAAAACCAATTATCTTATTAAGCCTTAGACGACTGTCTGAAAACTCGGGTAGATCATTCTTTTTAGACATAGAGTCATAGAGTACATTTTGATTACTAGGTGACTCGCTCATCGTAACATTCTTATCAATAGTATTCTCATTATTTGACGTTAAATCTTTTAGAGAATCTGGTTGATTGTTTTCCATATTATCATTACTAGTACTTGGTACTGATAAATTATTGGAAGGTTCAGACTTACTATTTTGGTTTTGAATACTTTTATTAAATGTATATTTTACTTCAGAGGATCTGCAAGGAAAATATTTTATTCGAAAATAATAATTAATAATATATTGTTTTTATTAATATATTTGAAAATATACTTAAATACAGATAATTAAATAATGTATAAAAGGAATTCACTACTTACATTTCCTGTTCATTGTCATTTAACTTAGTTTCTTTCATCCAACTAGTTTTAAAATCTTCAGGTAAATACTGTGAAAGTTCAGATGTATCAGTTAAAATAAAAACATTACAACTTACTAGTCATTTTTAATAGTATATTTATTCAAGATATTTTATTTAAATGAACAAATAAGATGTAATAAAGAAAATCTACTGTTCTAAAGCATCATTGAAACTTTATTCAAACAAATAATAATATATTATAACAAAAAGTACTTAATATACTAAATCGAGACTAATAATATACTTACGTAGTTTAACAGATTACTGTAGCTATCATATAAATCATAAAATACTTTTTTACAAGTTTTTAAACGATCAGGTGACAACCTAAGGAAAAAAAAATAATATTAATACAAAAAAAAATGCATGATAGAATTAATAGTAAATATCTAAATATAATACTGTAAATACTAACTGAAATACTCAATTAATTACTCTAATAATTCTAAGCTTCAAATGTTACTATAAATAATATTATAACAAAAAAAAAAGAAAGAAAACTAAAACAAAGTAAAATATATAACGATGGTTGATAAAAATATATTGAAGAAGTTACACAAAAAAATGTTCTTAAAATTTTTCGCAAACGTAAAATTGAACTATTTATTACTTTAAGAGATAGTAAGAAACTTAGAGTAGTCACGTAACGTAATTGGTTACGGCTCATCGTAATTGGCGATCTTTTACGTGTTAAAATTCCTCACTTTACGCAACGATTAACCCACCTAAAAATGTTATTTTTTTAAATTGATCTTATGTATAAACGTGTAACTTTATGAGTTTAAGACGTTATAATAGGGTTAAGATTTTATTTTTTAACCGGGGGGACAACTTTTAGATGTGTAATAAAGTAAAAAAATCGGGATATTGACGTCCACTTTATAAAAAAGCAGCATTCGGAACACTGAACAAAAAAAATAAATAGATTAGGTTGGTTAATGTTTAATGTTGAATGCTACAAATATTTTGCTCCAAGTGGTTGTAGAAAAATCTGGACTTTCTTGTCCCACTCAAAAAAATTTAAAAAAACGCATAAAAATCGTGTCATACGCATACGTGTCTCGCTAAAAGTTAAAGCGGGACACTAGAAAGTATATTAAAAATTGGGAATGTCCCGCCACATCGGAACGTATCCCTATCCTAAGATAAAAGTATTCGAATTTCAATACGTTTAGTTTTTAAAATATTGAAATCCTAATAATACTTTTATCGTCTTGAAACACGTAAAAAACACGTTAAAATGTAGAAAAAATTTCAAAAATAACATTTTTAGGTTGGTAAATCGTTGTGTGAAGCGAGTTACTTTTACACGTGCAAGATGAAGAATTCCGAAGAGCCGGGAGCAATTACGTCACCCGTCTTTTTTCAATTTCTTATGATTCATTAAATACGAGAAAAAACGATCAACTTGTACCATTTGTCTTAGAATTAAACGCTTTTTCAAATAAAAATTTGATTTTCCGTAAATTAAACACACATTTCAATAATTTCTTTTTCATACACCCTAATAATAATTTTTATGAGTTTTTTAATTTTTATTAAATATTAATTAATAATTAAACCATTACCTATCTGAAGATAAAGGTATTAAATACTAAAATAAAACAACTTCTTAATTTGTTGAAAATAGAAAGAAGAGAATTTACTAAATGTACAAATTATTGATACGATGGATATATAATTTATGGAAACTAAATAAATATTAACTCAATATAATAACTATGTAAACACAACTCTGTTTCAAGTGTTTGTTTTTTTTTTATTTATTTATTTTACATACCTACTACATTATTAATAGTTATAATTTCAAGACAATAGTTATACAACATAGGTAGCTACTACCTACTTTATAAATTTATATTTAAAGTAAAATAAAAAACAAATGTTTGATATAAACTAGTATTTTAAAGTTGTATTATTACTTATCAGTCAACACAGTTTTAAGTAAATTGCTCGGTATACAAGTAATGTATATGAGATAATACTGGACAATCCATTTAAAATAAGCCACTAACTTAATAAAAGAAAAAAAAGTGAAATATCTAAGTACTTAATACTTTTTAACATTAAAGTTAACAATTTCTAAATTTAAACAATAATAAAATTATAAAACAATAAGAACCAACAAAATGAAAAAAGTACACAAAATACAATGGTTTTTCAGTAAAAATGTGCAAATATTAGATAATGTATGAAGCCATAGTTCACATAGTGACTATTAAATAGTGCAATTCAAAAAAAGTATTTACCATAATTCATTAGATAAATCCAAACCCATTAATAATCTGAAACATCATAATATATTTTTATCTAGGACATACAAAATTATTAAGTGAATTAAGTATGTAACCTAAAGATATAAAATGTTGTTTCGATGCCTATACAATATTGTATAAACTATAAATTATAGATTGTTATTGAGAAAAATTATTTTGTTAAAATTTAAGCACAGCAATCAGATGATATAATTTCAAAATATAACCTTTGTCAAATCCATTATTAATCTAATATATCTATAGGTTTAAGCTTCTTTTAAATTTCAAGACTTATTTATATCATGTAAATAATAGGCGAGATATGGGTGTCTGTATACACATAAGAAAATAGATACCTATTTGATATAATAAAATTAAAATTTCACAAAAAAAATAACCATGGACGTCAGCATACAAGTATTATTATAATATCGGCTACACTGAATAAGTAAAATTTCTCAATTAAAATCATTTTTACTTTATTGTATTTTAGTAAATATATTTTTACGGCTTTCAAAAATGTTTTCTTAATACCCATTATCATTTGTGCCGATTACTAATCTAAACCAAAAAAACGAGTCATAATGAACGTTATTTCACACGTTCGATTCAATTCACCATGTTCTATGACATAAAAATAATTAACAAAATTATACACATAATACGGCTTAGACAAATCGCAAACCTTTTGTTATCCACCAGTTCGTACAAACACTGCAACTTGGTCACGTGATCGGGTTGGATTTCCAACAGTTCACTGCTGTCGATCACCTTGGTGAGAAACGGCAAGAACGACCGAAGGTGCGTCAGCAGTTTGTCGAAGTGATTTGGATCGTCTGCGAACAAAACATACCAAAGCCATGTTATGAGCGGGCCATCACACGGAACAAATAACAAATCGTACCTTCGGGAACGGGACCGTCGTTCGAAGACGAACGGTCCGCGTCTTTGGGCGGCGGTCCGTCGGCGCCTCCCATTGCCGCGAAGAAAACGGGCTAGTAGGAAGAGAGTACGAGCGCGAGGTACACGCGCGACCGCGGTTCGACGGCAAATGAACCAAGTGTGAACACACCTCACACGACTAACAAATATGGCGGCCGTCGAGGACGGTGTGGAGGGGGAGGAGGTTAGAATGACTCAGTCGTGGTTTGCGACCAAGTTGTGGAAGTCACCGACAAATGAAATTCTGGTCCGAACGGCATGACGGTACCCGCCGCAGGAACGCGCGCGCACGCGAAAACTACCCAAAACAGTTAACGCCGTCGACGACGGAATCGGAAACACGTGCTAAACGATCACATCGTGACCGAGACGACTACACACGGTGCGCGAGCAAACCGAATTTGGTGCGACGGGCTAGTGCGGCGCGGTCGACGCGAACCAGCTCGCGCTAACCGTGTGACGGAGACTGACACTTGTGCGCACGGCCGAGACTACGCTCGCCGGGCGACGACGACGGCGTGACGAGAAAAAAAAAACGTGAACGGACGTGGAAGACGACGTCGGTGGCCGCAGTCGTTGTTCACGGTGCAATCGGCGAAGTAGTAACAGTAATATTTTGCGACTTAATCGTGATAAGTGGTCGCCGTCTTGGCCGTGTGTGGAACGTGTAGATATGGCGCGGAGTTGCGGACTAGACTGCGATTGACCCACCGCCGGTAGTGGTAGTGGTTTCGGTTTGTGTGATGCGTGCCGCCGCCGCGGTTTAGACGCAATACAGCGCTTGGGTTTCGGGCAGGGTAGTGGCAACGGTGGTGGGGACGGTCGGCGATCGGTGTGTGAAAATCGCGTTCGCCTACAGTCATCCGAATCCGTTCGAAGCGTTCCCTCATCCGCCGCCGCCGCCGTCGACGACTTGTCGCCCGAAAATCAACGTCTCGTCGTACACGATAAACAAACGGATCACTGTTCAGCGTGTTTCGCGGTCTACGACTACAACTACTGTCGACGTCTCCGGTCGCCTTTGTTGTCGATTTATTATACCGCGTATCTTATTTACAGTGTTGTCCGCGAAGCGATAACGAAAACGGTTCATTGTTCACATCAAAACGTCGACGACGGTCGTGCACGCCGCCGAGAACCTAGATCCTTTACAACAGCTGCTGTGTTCGTCGCTCGTAACCTAACCTTAACCCTCCGGTTTTATTCCGTTTGCCGAGTTTGCTCTCGTCCGATGATAACAATATGATGATTACCAATGTTATTGACGATTTCGTGTTTTATATATTTACATGATATTGTGCAATAAATGAATAAACGCTATTAAAATATTATTGTACGCAATACTTTAAATACGATGTGTTTTTATTATTATTATTATCATTACTGTGTACTATTGTTCTTTACTTTATCATTTCTTTTCGAACGAGATACGTGGAGGTAATCTTCATTTTAACGTCGAAAAATGTTGACTGCGACGATATAGGTTGGGTAGTAATTTTCATGACAAAATATTTTGTCATGGTAATTTTATTCGTTTCGCTAGTCGGCAGTCACTACGATTGAAATATTACTATAGCTCGCACCCGTATAAACTACGGTTTAGACAATTCATTGTCGTCCTTTCTTATTTCACCGACGACAAACGATGTCGGCTTGAACGACTTGTACGTTTTTATTCTATAACATGACCGTGTTACTGTGTGTGTTTATCTGCCACAACACTTTTGTTATTACGATGATAATTACTGCGTTCCTTTTTACAACAACCGATAAACTTATCTTTCAATGGAAATCAGTGTACACGTTTTGGCATAATATGATGACGACAATATTAATACGTACGTGACATACCGAAATATCTAATCTTACGTTTTTAGTGTTTTTACCGTGAACCATTCGTCGATCACCGGATCCCAGTATAATAGTATCGCCTATGTCAACTACGCCTACTGAGTACTGACCCGTCTTAAAACGTTCCGACACGAAACAATTTTATGAACATTTTTTTTCATACATTTTCAAATAATAATAATTTGATTCAAATTAAAACACCTATATTATCTTTCGGTATTCCCTATTATATAATAAGTTAATTTTCTTAAATTTTAAAAACAGCAGCGTAAGCCGTAAATTTAATATTTTTGTGAACGTAAAATTTGTCATGTACAAGATGGAACATTCACGGGTGTGACGCTTTCTTATATATAGATATAAAATTAACAAACCGTTTATTATAGACGTGATCACGATTATTGCAATTATAGGTCAATGAAAAGCAGAAACCATAGAACATTAATTATAAATTATCATAGTTCATTGCTATTAACCCTTTGTTGACCAGACCTAGAAATAAAATTATTTCTAAATTTGGATCAAAGTTTTATTATTTTCTTGTAGCATCCAACTCAAAAAATCAATAATTATTTTATTATCATAATAAATAGAATAGTTTAACTAGCATAATGATACAACTGAAATAGTATGATTTGTTTGTGACTTGGTATTCGTACGCTAGTCACGGTGATTTTTAGACGTGGCGCGTAACATTACGGATTCATTCGCTGCGGAGGCCATATATATAATATAATACCCGGCAATATTTATCCATTTTTGGTTTAACGTAAAATAACTACTAATGTACTTTTTTTTTTCGAATAAACTAATCAAATTTATTTAAGAATACCTCATAATCTTTAAATTTCTATAACTATATCATACATTTTGGTTTAATCTTTTGGAAAAAATAACGCTCGAATAAATTATAATACGAATTTACATACATTCACTGCAACTGCCGAAAACGTATATTATTATTATTATTATTATTATTATTAAAATCATAAAAACTTTAATACAACCTTAAGACTATATTGTTATGAAAAATAAACATTGTTAAAATTATATAAAATGAAAAAGAAACTCATAGCAGTACTCTTATAAGTTATGACAGTGTTGTATTATAATTTATAATAATAATAATTGTAATTATTTAGTTAATATTAAACCAAGATGTGATATAATACCTAATATGAATAGAAAGAATATAATATACTATTTTATACAGTTAGGTTATTTGTAAAATTCCGGGAGGAAGTATTGCGAAATCGGTCCCCTCCCGATTGTCGGTTCCAACCAGAAAAAAAAAGGTTATTTGTAAAATAATAAGTTATTATCAGTTACTTTACAGTTTACGTTAAACCAAACACCAAAATATACGAATAAATATTGCTGTGTAGGACGTAGGTACTTATTATACATTATAGCCGCCGCCGTGGAAAACAAATCTGTGACGTCAAAAACCACCAGACTAGCGAACGAACACAAACGAATTTTAGTGTAATTTTTTCGCCATAGTATATACAATCTTAATATATATAAATCTCGTGTCACAATGTTTGTCCTCAATGGACTCCTAAACCACTTAACCGATTTTGATGAAATTTTTTACAACGCGTGTAATTTGGTCCAACTTAAAAGATAGGATAGTTTTTTTTCAATATTTATTATTAATAATATGTGGCGAGCGCCGATAATATTCTGGAACTGATGATTCGTTGTCACAGTAAATTTCAAATTCACAGCAATAGACTAACATAACAAGTTATACTAAGTTTTATTGTTTTACCAACAGGCAACAATAAAAAAACCACGAGATGGCACATTATTGTATTTTACCCACTATAGTAAAAAAAAAAATGACATAACTTTGAAACTTAAGTGTTAGAAATTATAAACTTCTTATACACATCTCGCGGGGTCCGCAATCCACCACGTGTGGATTGCCTACATGATAATATACCTACTGCTCTCATAATCATAAGAGAGTCTCACGGCAATGGTAAGCAGAATGACTATAATATTATGACTTGAGTAACTCACTGACTGATAAACGTAGAGCCTGAACAATGATAGATCGATGCTTACAATTTACACGGTACATTCGTAAAATCGTATCACAAATTTAGTGTGTAATAAGAAAGCATTTTACAAAATTCGCATATTAAAGTGGTGCTTTCACAAGATTTTTGAGAATCAAAACAGTCAATGAAAATGTCTAAGTTTTGAACACCGTTAAACCGAATAGTAAATAACAAATTAATCAAAATTCGAATCTATATATATAGAATTTGCATTTTTAACGGGCAACGAAGTGCACGGGGTCAGCTAGTATACTATAATTTTAACCAAAGAAAATTTGATGAGTTTTATGGTCCTTGGTCCTTTTAATGTAAACTAAATCATATTTATTAAAGTCAATTGAAAACCCAGCCCCAAATCAATGTTAATCGCGTATATTATTAACACTGGTTAACACATACCTAAGTAATTACTATTCTTATTTAATTTTGGTAGAACACAAGAAAACAGTTTTACGGACATAATTGACACGATACGATGTTTCTAAAAATAAGAATAAGATTTTGTTTTTTGTACGTTTTGAAATATTCTAGTCTCTGATACTAAAACAAATGTGAGCATACTGAATTGAAGATTTGTCAATTTGACACACAATAACTACCTAGTAAACGCGTTTCGCCCGAATGTTCAATGTTTTCACTTCACCTGCATTTGACACGACGAAACGTGGCAAGTTTTTATTTTATGCTCGTCAATATTAGACACACCATGGTTACTTGTATCTCGTGTTATGATAAAAAATATATATATATTACATTTCATACCGAGCTAGGCGTTGTTCGTTTCTCAATTTTAGAGATGACTAAATAACAATACATTATCAATAAATATAATTATAATATTACATTTCATATCAAATATCAATTATACATGTTTTATAAATTTTACAGAATAGTAAAAAGAAATAACGATTATCTTCTAAGCGCTCTCCGACATCATAATTACGACAAAATAGCCCAAATTACTGTTTATAAAATATATTTACTTCTTACTATTTTTTTTATCAATACAAATAATATTATTATGCATTATCGGACATCCATATTTGGGATTTAGATGTTAATTTGGGTCAATATTATTAAAGGTTAGGTCATGCATATCTGCATATCGTATTATCATACATTTTTTATCTGTGAAAACTGAAAATGAGTATATGACCATTGACCATTAGTGTCAAATGTCAATGTTGTTAAATGAGTTATAATATAACTTATATTATCAATATAATTGTGTCGACAGCGATAACATATGAGGAGTATGAATTTAATATATTATAATCACATATTTAACAGCTAGTTAGAGCATATAAATAATAAATACATATAGTTTTATAATAATTTCTTCGTATTAAGGTTTTTTTTACCTTAACATTTATATTTTTCCAATCAATCTAGTCTAAAACAAGGTATGATAACTTATACTCAGTGTAGGTACAACTGGTACAAGGTCTATAATATAAAGATATTTAAAATATTTAAAATTGTTAATATTTAAAAAATATTAACTGGTAAAGAAGAGAAGTGATAAAGATTAAAGATTAGATTTAATTAGTAGCTATGTTACATATTTAAAGTTTGCATCAATACCTAACGTCAATAGAATAAGATTTAGAACATTCATTTCCTTTATATATAAATATCTTAGCAAAAATAAGTTTTTCTAACTCGAAAATCTCAAGAAATTATTGATTGCATATTACAATAATAACTTTAAAAGTAAAAAATTAAATTCTTTGTAGCAATGGAATTTGTTCGAAGTATATTTTTTTTTTGTTTTATAGGTGTTGTTAACGATAAAGATCAAGCCTGGATTACGATTCAAAAATATACATTTGTAATATTAAAACTAAAATTTCAATCACTATGTTATTAAAAAAAATTAATTTTATTATAATATATTTATTAAATAACAATTAAAACATTTAAATATAATATTTAGTGTTTTTTTTTTTTTGAACATTTTGGCATTTTCTATTACATATTAGCATGTGTGCTTAATAATTTTTTAATCAATTAAATTCATAACCCTACATAATATTATACTGTTAAAAGTTACATAGCCGGTTTTTGTTTTTTCAACTCAAGTTTATTATAACATTTATAGCTAAAATCTAACAGCTTAACAAGCTTACAACGAAATAACATTTGAAATAAAATCGGATGATAGGTAGTAGGTATACTACGACTACCATGATATTATAGTTTATTGACTGCATAGGCGTAAATAACCAAATTGTTTTGGAGGGACTAAAATCTTTAACATAATATTGACAAAATGTTGGGCGTGACTCGTGATAGCTATTATACCTGCACATTCCTTTTATAGTTTTATTTAAGTATTTAAGTTTATACGATATAGGTACACAAAATTTTACTTTTAAATTTTATTAAAAAGTGTGGGCTGTAGAAAAGTACGTCTTTGATTTCTCAAAAACTGATAATACATAAAAGTCTAAAATGATGCCACTAAGATAACAGGTATAGATACCATATTTATTTGATTCCGCATGACTTTTTACAAAAGTTCTGTATTATATGGCCCGGCCGCGGCGGCGACACGCGAACATGGGCGTAAAAATTTAAATAAAACAAACTATTTCTTGTGGTTATATCATAGATAATAAAGATATGGATAGGCCATGCCTATGTTAAATATATTTGAGGCCGCGTGCCTGGAGGGGAAGGCAATTGAGGCGTTTTTATAATGATAGTCGATACTCGATATAGGTATACTTGTTTGGCCTCAACTGGACCCCTTAAATACCACTGATAAGACCGATATGTCCTATCCATATCTTTATTATCTATGGGTTATATGGATTGGTCATAAACTTGTAATATATTTTGCTCTATCCTATAAAAAAAAACTGAAATGTCGTCGCTGAGTTACAGTACGGCCTACATCGAAATTAACGCCACGACGTAACCTAACCATGCCTATCGACTATTTCCACAATCTACACTCGCCAGTCGCCGTGGTACCAAAAGTTAACGTGTGCAAGTAGTCTACCCGTACTTTTTTAAGACTATGACGATTGACGATCATACTCATCAATAGTCATTCCCCCGCCCAGCCCACATAATTTGTTTTTATAAATGAATAAAAATATTTAAATTACATATTTATATTAATATTTCATTACAATTTAATAACATAATTCGTGGATACCTACTCGGAACTTCTATATACCTATTGGCTATTACGCTATTATAATGTTTTATTTATACAATGATATTTTTTCAACATTTAAATTAATTTTAACTTACTCACATAGTTTTAGGGTAGGACGTTGATTCAAAAGTTAATTATAATAATAAAATATTGTAAAAATATGTATTGTTAAAAAATTATAATAATTAAATTTAAATACTAATTATTAATAAGGAATACAATTGATGCAATGTTTTCCGCAAAAATTAAATCAACTTATTTTAATGCCGGATTTAAGCGCAGGCTTCATATATAGGCTGTAGACTGCACAACAGGGCCCTCACCATACATCACACAACTAAATAAAAAAAAATAGCTCCGTCTATATAGTATTATGCCCTTCCTATTTTCTAAAAACCCTCTGATAGGGGCCTTAGTGCCCACACTACAATTGAGCTTAGGGGTCTACAAATCCTAAATCCGGCCCTGTATGTATAACCTAACAGACCGCTCGTAATCATTTTTCGTATACAATATGGTAGGTACCTATATCATTTAATTCTTATTTAACACATCCATTACAGTGACTCACCCGGCACCCACTCAACAGTCTCAACATATTCTAGTGTATAGTAGAGTGATATGCAACTGTTTGTATGAATAGAATGTAAACAATTTAAAAGTATGGGTATTATATTACATATAAATATATTATGACCTAACTTATAACTGTTAGAAGGTACCTACAATCTATACGAAGAATATTATAATGATGCACCAAGTACTAATCAAAGAATCGAATTCAAAGTATTCGGTTTAAGTAATAATGTAAATAAAAAGTAATAATCGAAGTACTTGGTTAGTAATTCAAACATAAACGATTAATGTTCGAAAAATGTACCATAATAGTAAATAGTTGTATATAAAGTACCTAGCCAGTAGCCAACTATGTGTATTGGTAATCAATAATCAATTTGGTATACATAATAATATACAATATACATATATTATGCGCAAATGGTGATGGTCATAATAATTATCAATCAACACGACAACACGTAAATAGTATGTAAATCATCGAGATGTATATACTATGTATAGTTTATATATCTCGATGACGTAAATATAATACATGATAAATTTATAATGATATTATAATACAGTAAAATATTATGCTCTACATTTGTATCCTTGAATGTTGAAGCATTAAGGTGCCCACACACTGCAGCGGTGGCGGTAAAATTCTATTGTCTCGGCGGTGGCGGTAAAATTGTGTCCGGGGACTCATTTTAACGCTACCGCCACCGCTACTGCTGCAGTGTGTGGGCACCTTAAATGTATGACATACGGACGTAACTACTCTTTATTTCCACTAATATAAACCTAGATATCGATTGTGCAAATATACTTACTATACCTACACATTAATCAGATTATTATCAGTATTTTTATTCTATATTTCTATATAATATTTAAATAATATACCATTTTACTTAGTTGGTATTTCAAATATTTATTCAACACTGATGTACAAATAAATGACGATAAGTGCGCTGTATATAATT
This sequence comes from Aphis gossypii, assembly GCF_020184175.1. Classification (NCBI taxonomy): domain Eukaryota; kingdom Metazoa; phylum Arthropoda; class Insecta; order Hemiptera; family Aphididae; genus Aphis; species Aphis gossypii. The sequence goes on along the minus strand of NC_065530.1, from coordinate 40,223,024 downwards.
TTACGGTCTGTGAACTTTGCCCAGGTAAAAACGTATAATACGATATTACGATCTATACGTTCTAGAGATATATAATATATTATATACTACACTACCTGTCTGCATTGTTCAATTTTGTACGATTATATCGAATATATAATGCTTATTTGTATTTACCCATGTAGGTGTATCGTGTATACCGTATAGTATTAAATATGTCAATTTTCGACATACACAATAAGCATATCCATTATATTCTATTACCATGATAGTTATTTAGAATTCATCAAGTCGTAGTTATATGTACACGCTTTATGGCCAATATTCAAATGTGTTAGATGTATGTCATAATAATAGTTAACTGGTTAACTCTCTTCCGTTAACGTTGAACGAAGCCCATTGTAAACAATATGACGTGTAAAATATAAATATTAAAAACTTTATAAAGAAAACAATTATAAATTTTTATAATATTCCGATATTCGTAATATTTATTATTTAAAATATACTAGCTAATATACCTTTCAGAGAAAAAAAACCAAGACGAAACATAAAATATTTATAGACGAAATCGCCTGCGGTGAAGGATTTGTCACTCGGTCCTATCTCAGTGACATCCCGCTGGGATTGACAATCGCAAACGTAACCTATTGCGTTTTGAATGTTTTGATAAGGTGACCACTAGCCATAAAATTATTTATCTCAAAATATACACGGGTTTCATAATTCATATTATGATAAGTAATAGTTCATTAGTCATTACTGATAATTTATTAACGATTTTTATTCGAGAAAAATGTTATTCAAATCGTAACATTGGGCTCCGAGTAAATTGAACAACGCTAACAAAAATTCAAAATAAATGTCTAAATACCGAGTCAACAGAAACTACAAACCCGACAAGGCGACAACACAGTGCTGTAACAATCATAATATATAGCTGGCGCAGCAAATACTTATAAAAACCATCGTTATATACGGTGCGTTATTCGATTAATGTTCCAAGGTTTTTTGATGCAGACACGAGCCACCGTTGCGGTCGTTGTACCAAATGTCTAATCAGACGATAAAAATATACACTTCGTACGCGTCCCCTTATACTCCAACATTTTATACACAGTTCTTTGGTAAATAATAATATTACCATAAGTAATAACAATAACTCGTTGAACTGTTTTTTTAAATACTATAGTATAACTACAGCTGTAAAAATAATTGTTACTAATAATGTTATCCACGGAAATAATACATAAATATTAATTATAAATTATAATATTATATTCGATATTCATTTATTACAATGTACATACGCATGTACACTGAAGGTCATGGCGGTCATGCTACAGTCAGTAAAAACTACAATAATATATTCTATAATTATATGAAAGTCCTATGGGAATTTTCGGTGTCATGTCATTTCTAGCAAACCTATTAAATTGTAATTCCTAAAATTTTTGTTATTGCCACTTATTTTAGGATATTTTTTCCAAGTTGCACAAGTATCAAACATAAACATTTAACATGCAATATGCTCTAATAATAAGCAAAGCATCGAGATTATTTATTTCTAATAGATGAAGGATCTGGGGTCCATGAAAAGAAAAATTTTGATAACGTTGCTTAATACTCAATGAGAATATTATTTATTCTATTACATAATTTATAAAACTCACATTAAATCATCAGTCTTGGACTGTTTACTATTAAAAATTTTTACGAACAATGTATAATATTTATATATTTTGATATGCAGTTGCGTATCATATAGTTTTCATTAGTAGCGACGAGTATAAATATTAAATTTAGCAATTACATGGATATAGTAATATGTAGGCAATGCATTGAAAAGTGTTTCAAGAGTAGTTCAAATTAAAAATTGTACTTCATACATTTTATGAACAGTGTTAGGACTTTCTATGTATATTATCGTAATATCGTCATTCATTTATTTGTCAAATAACCAAACTATGACTACCTAAATATCTAGCTTAGATAAAAAAAATTGTACTTATCCAGAAAAATTTCTGTATTCTTGGTTAGGTTAGTTAATTTTATTACTTTATTGTTATAATGTTATAGATAATCGTGAGTAATTTCTTTAATAATTATTGGTAAGATATTCTGTTTCCCGTAAATAGATATTAATTGTTCGGCAAATAATTCTATCTTGGGGGTTTTAATTCAATATTTAATATTTTTATTTATAAATATTTGATTTTAGAATTCTCGAATAACGTAGTGCACACACCGCATTCATACCAGTTATGTCTTTCGATCGTAAACCATTAGGTTTTACCCATAATTAATATTTCCATTGTTATTTTAACTATGCAGACATGAATCACATATTGCTTCAATACGTATATTATTATATATTAATTTTTCTATAAACATAATTGTTTCTAATTTATTTATACTCTTCGTAGAACAATATTATCAGATGGTTCACAACGATTTTATAATAAGCAGAATTATCCGTTGATGCCGGGTTTTACAGTAAAACAATTTTAAAATCTTTTGAAACATTTTCATTTTAATCAGTAAACAAATTAAATATTTCATTTTGCCAACGGGACCCCGGTAAAAGTATTTTGCTATTACTACAAAATAAACCAAAATGTCTCCAAGACGTTTTTTTCACGCGCAAAGTACAACGAATAACGTGCTCGCATTTATATGTCAAATTACCACATTATAGGAAATAACGTTAACATATTATCCTGGTTTAAATTTTAAATGCACTCTGATTTTGGTTTAAACGATTTTCATTACGGTTTTCTCATTCACGTCTTCCAGTAAAATAATGGGTAATACGCTTGCCTTTAGTGTTTGCATTTATTTTATTTCTTTAGGTAGAATAAACGAATTTTGAATTATTATACCCCGGGCGGCAGACAATAACCATACATCGCCGTCGACAACGACGCAGCTGCGGTACTGCTGTAAACATAGCTATAGTCGGACTATAGACCTTGTTCTGTGCTATAGTAGAGATTGTAAAGGTAGTGTGTGTGTGTGTGTGTGTGTGTGTGCGCACGGCTAGCATGAAGCAACGCCCGTCGCTATGCATGCGACTACACGAAAAACTAATTATTTTCAAAAAGGGCAAAAATTATTAAGTTAATACATTTTCGGATTTTTCTCATAAGATCTAATTTGCGTTTGAATAAAAGTCATGAAAACCGGTCCAATAAGACTTCACATATAGTTGTTCAAAAAAATCGCTTCACGTTTTAATAATACAATATAGGTGCGTCAGATTAAGATAAAGATTCATAATAATTACATTAATTATTATTATAATATCGTGGTTGATGGAATTGGCGCGAATTAATATTATCCTTTGTATCTTATTATGTGTATTATGTGTAGCCCGTATTGCTACATTTTAAGTAGTATGTTCACAGTCTCACAGAATAGAATTATATTTATTTTCTATTCTGTGGTGTAGAAGATAGTAAAATGCCGTTCGGAATTCTGGGTTTTGGCACTATGATTTAGTGATTGGTCTTGTTGGCACCCAGTATATAAAAGCCAGTGGCGTACCGTCGAGGGGGGGAGGTTTAACCCTCCCAGAAGTGAAACACGCAGACATAATTCTTTTTTGGAATATTACATAAATAACATTTTATACATATACATAAATGATAACCCCCCCATAAATGAATTTTGCGTACGCCATCGGTAAAAGCATATAATATTTTATAAGAAACTTTTCCGCCGTAATGTATGCACCGTGAGATTGTATAGACTCGTCGCTGTTATCATTCCACCAAACGCGGTTTATAGTCAATGAATAAAATTAAGTTTGGAACGAGTAATAAGGCTGATCGGAGTATGAGACGGCAGTTCTCGTCCGTTTATCGTACTTTTAAACATGTTAACAATATTTGCATATTATCTAATCATCGGAGCGGTCGCTGAACCGATGTATTGATTTTCCAATAATGTGTTTTTTCACACAAAGGCACTCGCGATAGAACAAAATCACTAGTCCCGGTGCTGGTTTATTACATCACATCCCTCGGAAGCGAATACTTAAAAACACGTTGGCTACCATGAGCATCACACCCGCCATACACCATTATGTAACAGACATAATTTTGATCGCAATCGTACTTGAATCGATCGAGTGGCGGGTGACTAGGGTGTTTCTTTTATTTGTTAGGTTATGTAAAATTCGGTTTCTTAAAAAACGTATATTTTCCCGCGTAAAATGACAACGTTACCATTGTTAACAATGTGTGAGTGGCGAGCAACGTATTTGCCCGCCATTTACAACAATGAACGTATCGCGCTAATAATTTAATAATAATATAATATTGTTTAGTAATAACTAATAAGTAATAGCAATTTAATCTATTCCGTGCTAATAGTATACAATAAATCCTTAGTTCTTGTTGCGTTATATTAAGCAGCCGTGAACGTAGATCGAACGCAAAAAATATGTTGTTATTTTTTTCTGCCAGTAGTGTTGTTTTGTGGGATTTTGTTAATGTGATGCACTCGAAAAAAAAAACATCTGTCTCTGAAGTATGCTAATCTCAAGGCCGCATAGTGCACATCCCGTATGTACACCAGCTATGAGCTGTGCATTTATGCATACACTTTTTATGCCATTTGATAATATTATTATTAGCGGCAGTTTGTTTGCATTGTTCGCGTCAATGCCTATAAATATTATCAGATATAAAAATAATTACGATATTACGAAATATGTATAGTCGTAAATTCGTGAATTTATAGTAACTCATAACAGATCAAACCGGGCGAGATCGACATTGGATTGTGATAAATGCGCAGTCTCCATACAAACATAACATTTTTATAATCATTAAACAGACAGACTTTACTGATATTGTAGTAAAGCGAAATAGACACGCCCACGTAATACATATGTATGTGACGGTCGAATGTTCTAGAACATTCGACTGCCCAGATATCAAGAAGTAGCGCCGTGCGGCACGTACGGTATACACATTTATAACCCTACGTGTATTAAATTAATATTACTAAATACTACTAATGTATTTACCTTCTTTTCACTTTTATAAGTGTTTATACAATCATTATAATAGATTTTGCGCATACGGTCTAGATTACTACCCTCTCATAATTCGTATGTATGAAGTACACGCGTGATTACACTACATGTTATATGCACATAAGGATTTTATTAGAAAGTAAATTAACTTACCCTTATTTGATTGTCAGGTTTGACTTCTCAGGTGTTCGATGAATAGGTTTAATATTAATCTAAAAACAAATAATACACTATTGATAATAATATAACACTTTTATTATTTAGAACATGTAAAATACTATTCGGGTGATACATATTATTTAACCCTTAACGTATGTCCGCTACCAAAGGCGCACGCAGGGAGAATGTAGTTGTGACCGAGTGTCTGAAGGTCATTATGGGTGTCGTTAGAAGTGGTGGGATTTTTTTCCTATATTTTAACACCGTAAGCAGTTTTAGATGAAGAAAATAACAACAATATATGACCACAGATGTTCATATTATGACCATCCGCGCGACTGTATATAATATAATATATATTTAATAATATTGTGTATACTGTATATATATAATATTAAGGATTATGATGATGCCACATTTTTCAGTATTAGTGTATTACATAGTTATTAGAAGTGACTATCATTACAATATTATATCAACATTTTTTATTTATTTATTATTTAATTTTAAAATTTAAAATTCGAGAAAAATGCTCGACATTGGATATTTGTACAAAAACTACTAAAATTTATCTTTTTTACCCCGTTTGATAATGCCACGAGGACTGTTTTCACATTGCTTTGCGGCGTACTAAAAATATGAGAAAATGACTTACATTTATAATAAAAATGATGTAAAGAATAAAAAAATAATGCATTTAATGTTAAAAATGTTAAATGAAATTAGTATATTCTGATCAAGGGGGCATTAAATGAATTTTCAGATAAGATAAATTTTCTAGAATCAAAAGGAAAAAAATGCAAAAGTCATGAACATTCTTCAATATTCCTACCTTGTATTATATGTATTTATTATTAATACGAACTAAGATATTATAATATCTAAGCTCGTGGTTATATTAATCTTGAAAAGTTATTTTAAGTTACTATAACCGCATTTAACATTATAGAAACGACAGCTTTCAAAGTCCCATTGATCACTGAAAAATATTTCAGTTGACTGACATTGGAGGCTCTGCATACGGTAACCATATCGTCATTTAAAATCCGCATTAAGACACGTTCCGGCGCCTCACACAAATTTAAATTTAATAATACGGATTTCAAATGACAATAAACAGATACGACATCATGCTGAGCTTCCGGTAAAATGTGAGCAAATCGATTAGCTGATTGACTGTCGCTTAATATAGAATATGATAATGTTCTATGGCACTGTCACCATAGTATATGGGCGTACGGCTAACGATAAGCAGGCTATGATTGTCACAACTATCGGCCGTTTTTCGTATACTCTGTTCAAGTTAAGAGTGTCCAGTTACGACGAAAATAAGTTCTGTTCACGTATGTAATTTGGGCACTCTTATAACTAGTTATAACCTGAACAGAGTATACATTTTATGGTTCTACGTTTGGGGATATTAACAAGTCAGGTCTGTTAGTTGATTGGGCCATGTCCTCAGGATACCGTAAGCGTTGCAAACTACTATGCTCCGGCCAGAGAGAGAACACTATTAGCTATTAGGTGACGACCAAAACTCGTCCGTTCTCGTGCATTTCTCACCACTTAACCTGTCTAAACGCTGGCCGCCGCCACCAGACCACGTAGTGAGTGGGGGGAATTTATAGCTGCTAGTAGGTGGTTAGAGTGGGAGAAATTTGGGCGTGAAAATGAAACCGCGTAGCTTGTTCATTTAGATGTGCCGAAGAGTAACGTTCTCTAGCTGGCCGGAATTATAGATTGTTATAGCTAAAAAATTCTATTACGAACTCATAATTCATTAATAACTCATCTGCGTTAATTTATGAAAAGCTATTAATCTTCATCAGTCTATGAGTAATCTAAATACTACTAGTGATAAGACTTATGTTATATTCAATATGTTAGCGTCAGTAATGATTACCTATAAAAGCACCTCGAAGCAACTGCCTCTGTTTTTCTTTGCGGTTACTAAGTCACTGGTTCGCGTCTTATTTCTGTGCGATTTTTATCACGCCGAATAGGTATAAAACGCAAACCACGATGATAGACTATTATAACCTAACTACAAAAAATTATATTTTATTGATGCAGCTGAACTGCCGATTTGGTATCGTGTTCAAACTATACTACATCCCTATAATATTAACAAAATTACAAAAATGTTACCCTAAAATGCTTTGAAAGACATCTGCAGAGAATCACCTGCTATGAATTACCCGCTACCAGCTACCACCTGTTGCCTATTGTTATTACCTGAGTGTAACTAAAGAGGTGAACCATATTGGACAATTTAATTTTTGTTGCATTCATAACTTCAGAGAATACTATATAAAGCCGGAAGCTCTGAGTCTTTAGAATATTATTTACTCACATAAGGTTATTAAATAGAAAATGATCAAAAAGTAAAAATAGTATCAAGTTGTATTGAGGGAATGCTACTATATATACTGAATAGAATTCCATAGAAATACTAGAATATTTATGTAAAATGTAAAATTAACATGTAACTTGCCTGTATCACGGCTGTCTGTAAATTATGTTGTAGTAACAAATTAGTTAATACAAACTAAATACTCAAAATAAGTGAACTTAAATTAATTGATTTAACAATTTTAACCCGTTAAAAAAAGAAGTCCAGTTGTCGTTTGCAGGATTCCTAAAAATTCCCAGAATAACCTAACCTTTCGATAGCAGTGTAATGAGTTAAAAATATGATATATAATTATTATTATGAGATGGTATTTTAAATGTTATTTATTTTTAATATTTATCTTTAACTCATCACTTCGTAAGATAAACTATGGGGTTGGGAAAGAGTTTTTCCTTTTGAATAAATTAAAGAACGGAAAATATCTATTGTATGAATTATCACTTACCTTTCGAATGACTCAAAATGTGAAATTGTATTTTATGCAACTTGATGTACTTGGATGCTGGATGACTGGGGTGAAAAGAAGTATACAATGTTAGGTAAAACACTGAGGCGAATGGGGCTGACTGGGCGGAATGGAATCGACTGAGCAAGGAATTGATTGATGTTTGCATTTTATAGACATGATACGCCGCCTTTGTGATTGAATTTGGAGATAGCGGCGTTTGCTCCTTTGTGTGTCATCATTAGTATCTTATTTACTAAATAGTTCATATTTGTATAATTACAAAGAATGTGATAATTTTTAAATCTAACAGTAATTTAATTATTTGTAATTTTATTGTTGATTAATGTTTGTATAGTCATGCAAATAATATTCTATTTATTTCTTTAATCTTAAAAGTAATTTAGTTCATGATAATGTATATTCTGGTATTTTATGTTTGTGGAGTGGTACAGATAATTTATAAATCTAAATAATGATATATCAAATGTATATATCATTAGAACAGGAAGGTGCAGGATGATGCGTAGAATCGGCGTGGTCTCTCGCTGGACAGACTTTACTATAAATATATATTAATAATGGGAATTATCGTTATCTGCAATCGACAATTGACTGTTATATATACTGTTGATATTTGATATTCTAAGAAAATATTTAAAGTTAATAAATAGAAATGGTTAACTATGAAAAAAAACAAGTATCCGATCCAAATACATGTGTTATTATGTTAAAATATCAGTCCAAAGTTTCAATAATTGAGTATCAAACATTCAAACGAATGTATTACAGAATACAGATGACTTTTGCACCACGGTATTGTGTTTAAAATGTTAACGGAGAAAAATTTTTAAAGTTTAGTTAGGTTACATCACGTACATAGAGATACAACGAAAGAAACAATAATATGGACTATAGAGAATATTTGAACACATCAGGATCATTAAATATATTATATTTATAACAATACAAAAAAAAAAACTTAAAACTTTTTTTCTATTCAATAGGTAAAACAATTTAATATGATATACATAGTAATAACTATATAAGAGGAAAATATTTCTATTCCCATATGATATGCTCAAAATAACTATAATTATACAATTATATACATCGGTAGTAGGGTTTTACATACAAAATATTGTACAAACGATTATTAAAACAAAAAATAAAATATGTAAACAGATGACTTGTACCATTTAGTGTTTGCGACTAATCAACACCGTCCGTTACGAGTCGGTAATAGATGCGGGTTTGATAACAGAAGAAGAAGACGAAGACGACGATGTACCCGGTGGCGGAGGGGGCGCGTAAGACGATTTTTTCTTTATCCGGATTTTCGGTTCTTTGCACGAGCTGTTGTCCTCCTCAACGAGGCTTTCGAAACTGCGCATTCCAGCGGCAGCGGCAGCAATGTTCGGATGGTCAGTCCGCTTCTTGTAGCTACCGGTGCTCGACTGAGACTCGGCAACGGACCGGCCATCGCCCTCGTCCCTCTTGTTCAGCTCACCGTACGTCGTCTCCTGTGCGCTATCTCCGCCGCCGAACCTCTTTAGCATGGACGGTGATAACCAGCTAGACCGGCTGTCTTTGCTGGCATGTTGCTGCTGTTGATGATGACTGTGATGATGGTTATGCTGCTGTTTGTCGAGTGACAACAGCTTGAGCAGGGATGGAGCTAGGCCTAGTCCGATTTTACGTTCATGGTACACGTCAGATATCGTTGGTTTCGGTTCGTAGTTGAGCTGACGTAACTGCGATGTCCTTATATGGTCCTGCAGCCCGCTGTTTACCACATCCACGTTAGGCTGTATCTTTGACGGCGGTGGATCTTTTTCCGATATGTCTAGCACCTGTGCCAGATACAGTGACATCTTGTCCGCGTCGTCCGGTTGGTGGTTTGGTTCGGTGTCCACCACCACGATGTTGTCCAGAATGTCGTTGGCCTTGTGTAATTTCTTAATCGGTGGTATGGGAGGTAGGGAGTGAGTTCCACGACGAAGTATGGTAGAGTGCCCGTTTCCTGTTAAATCGGAAAAAATACACATTAGTCACATAGGTGCAATTTGGGGGGCTATTACAATCTGTGTATTTCTTAGTATCTATGCCTATTTTCAATGATATATTATTTTACATGCAAGCCGTTGAAGGGGGAGGTACTTGCCCCCCTCAAACAACCTAAATTTGCGCTTAATTCAGTTAAATTGACATAATCAAGGATCTCATTGTTTGTAACATAAACATGAAAAAAAGATTTGAGAGTGAGTACCGCTCTGCTGTACATTTGGAGTGGGTCACTAATCAATATTATAGCTATGTTAAATTTTAAAATGAAGAACGAAAAACGATTTTGGGCGGTAACGGTTTATTAGCCTTTATCACCAGGTGATGTATTTACTTGTTATATAAATTCTCTATTCCATAGACGTATAAAACAACTACAGTACGGCCAGCGAAAATGAGCCGTAATCGTCGCATTACTAGTGGTGAATTTTAGCGTGATCAGAGGTTCTACGTTTGAAACCATGGCGTGGTGCGGAGTGGTATGGTATTATGGTAAGTGAAAAGTGAGCGGTGACAAAAAGTTTTAGTAACCCTGGCGAAATTCGGCCACCCGGAGCACTGGTATCGCAGCTCGTTTTTTCGTGTTGTGGACTAAAGATAGCGAACTGCGTTTACATTCCCATAGGAACGTTGAAGTTGTAAATTGAAAATAGCTGTATTACCCGTCGTTGCCAGGTTTAAGTATAAAATATATACAGCGGTTTTAGCTAGACGGTTTTTTCTATTTTTACGCTTTACAATCGTTTAACCCCCCTTTAGGAGGGTGAATTTCAAAATAAAGTTTATAGACAATGTTTGATTGTTGTATAGAGTATGTATACTTATATTGATAATAATACAAATAACGAATTTATTTTTCTAAGTAACATTTTGTAAACATTGCCCTGTTAGCATATGGCGCTATCTAGTTGTTTTATATGTCTATACTCTATTCCAAATAAGTTGGTAATCCACTTTAAAGCATGCTACATGCATACTGAGCCGTTGGATGCTAAATACTCTGAATTGGTTTCCGATAGTTGGGAATAGTGCCGCCGATCTGTTTTCGTTGGTCGAACGGGTTAAGTTAGGTTATTAAAAGTATAGTATTAGAGATTAGTTATTAAAATAATTTATTATACTATATTGTAATAACTTTTATATTATAGCTCAAAGTTAAATAATAATTTTCTGTAAATATCGTAAAACAGTAAAATAGATTCATAGTACCTATATATACTATATAGATAATACTTGTATTTTAAAACAAATCAAAAATGTTATTCTATATAGTTAAAATTTTTTAACGGCGAAAACGAAAGTTTTCTAATGTATTTTAATGTTTAGGGAAAATTATAAATTATTGAAAAATGTGTACAACAAAAATAGTGATATAGTATAATACTCTACCGCCTTGCCTACCAGTGTCATTAGTCCCAGGTCTAAATTTAAATTTACTACAAAAATAACTTTAAAAATGCCTTATCATTTTTATTATACAATAATAAGGTAAAGATAACAACTGAATCGAAATGAATCGAATGATTGACAATGTGTATGGAAAAACTCAATATACTTTAAGGCCGGGGTCACACATAGTGATTGAGCCGCGACATGACGCCGTCGAACGCGAACCGCGCATCGCGATTGAACCGCGTGTGTCTGAACGCATATCAAGACGGTTATTTAAATCGAAAAATTAGAATTTTTTGAGCGGTTCAACCGCTATATGTGGCCCCGGCCTTTAATGAAAACAACTTAAATATCAAGAAAACAATTTATTTTTAGATAATATTTTCAATAGGTCAAATGTATATTGTATAATATGGAGCAATTTATTATGCATTAAAAGTATAAAAATGACTCAATAATGCTAAAAAATACTCTAAAAATGAAAAATTCTAGAAATATGCAAAAAGATACAAAATAAAAGTTTTAGCTTTGAAGCATCCGTTACATGAAACGAATTATGTACACGGAATTTTAACGAAAAGCATTATCTAAGATCAAATAAAAAAAAGATGCACGATGCATTGAAATCCGGGCTCTATACTTATTACTTATTAGTTATTACGATTATTAATTAGTGAGCGTTCAGTCTATTATTGAAATATATGGTCATGGCCCATTACACTCGAGCACACATTTCTATTTGCATTCAAATAATATTTTCGAGTATAAATAGAATACAATATGTTTACTGTTTACCGACAGCAGTATACACATTGACACATCGCGTTTGTTGTAGGTATTCCTAGAATAATCTTCAGTTCTTCGGATTATTTTGTGTTATACTTTCAAATAATTTATTTGTACACTGCCAAGCAACTGTTTTTATTAGTTATTAGTTATTACATTATCTATGCCCCGTAGGGCGTAGGCATAGTCTCGTCAAGACAATTTGACTACAAATTAAACAGGCTTAATATTTTTTTTATAACACTTCTATTTCAATCAACATGAGTGGAAAGAGCATAAAGTGTTAAGTGGTGCTGAGTTTTGTAAACGAACTGAGTCAAAAAATAAAAAAACGAACAAATTATTTCCAAGATACCTAAAAATGAAAATTCGAAGTTTCTATTAAAATTTAAAATGAAAAAAACAATACAAACATTTTGTCTTCATTGTTTGTTTTATATAAAATTTTATTCCATTCTATACCTACCCTACATTTTTGAAATATAGCAATTTTAACGGTGTCATTTTTAGTATAATTTATTTTTTAATTTTATATCATAAATAAAAAAGGGAGCAATTTTAAAATTTGCTCCTACACGGAAAATTCATTATCCCGACACTGTCTTTAACCTGATTTTTTACAAATACATTGGCGCTAAAATAATTGAGGAATAAACAATCTTAAGAAAATTGTTTAAATTTAAAATATTAGAAAACTACCAGAATCCATTGATAAATGCTTTAAATATCCCTTTACTTCATACGAATCCTCGTCAGACAAAATAAAATAATCTAGCCAATAGGATAAACGGACAGTTTGTACTATATAGTATATACTCGTATTGTATGAGTTGCATGTCGCGATCTCGTGGACACTTTACGGTGAAAATAAATTGGTAAAATTCTATCGCGGAGTTTTATACGGTATAAATAAATCGGGAAATATATTTTAAAAGATTAGATAAAATTAAATTTCTCAAAACTTAAGATTGCAAATCATGATTGCGATCAGTATGAGACATGTGTTTGGTGTCACAGTATTAAAAGTATTACATATTAACATATTCACTCTAAAATAATATAAAATAAACAAAAACTAAACAACTAAGCTATATCAAACAATTTTTAAAAATGAGTATGAATATACCAAGTCCAATATTCGTTGGATGTGTTCAAAAGTGACGTGTATGGGGAAAGTTACTATAAACCTTTATGAACCAGTGAGTTATAAAGTTATAACTTATAAGTTATATATCATCTTTGATATTGGACAAATGAACTAGTCATTTAAACAAAAACATAAGAAAAAAACTGAAACACACAAAATAGAATTACACGAAGTCTGTGTACAGCATGAAAATAAAATAATAACAAATAATATACAATTACTTGAAATAATTTGACATATTTTTAATTTTTAAATGTATATATTATGATTTATGACTTATAATTGACAATCAATGAATGTTTTAAAAATTCATTAAGTCTGTATGTAACACGAATTGACGAATTTATTACCATAACTTTTATTATTATTATTATTTATATTTGTTAACTACCTATGTTTTGTAATTTGTTATAACAAGTTATGTCTTACATATTTTCATGTCTCAACATTTTTTTAACCTGAAATAGTACGAACTGTCTCTTTCATGTACATTTTAAAATTTATTACTTTTTGAAAAAGTACACATAACTGTCTGCGGTTTTCATTTTTTGTGGATGACCGTACAAAGTGTCCTACAACCAGCCAATTGTCATCTACTCACTTAATACTTAATCCCAAATTAAGCATTAGCAACACTAATAGGTAATATTCTCAATCCTCATTCCTCATAGGTTAGGATTATTAGAATTAATATTTTTATCCTATACCTCACATATAACTTATTGCGCTTTTTGTATTAATTGTAAATTTAAAAATAAAAACAAAATATAATAAAACGAAATCAAATTAACAGTTTTGCTTATTTTGAGATTTATGTACTATAATTTTAAATACAAGTATTAATAATCAATGGTATTATTAAGAGTTGGCTGAAATGATAGTTATTTGATAAATTACCAAAAATCTAGGCAACAACAATTTTTTCATCTAAATTTACTTTACGAAAAAAAAAACAAGAATACCCGAATAAACATCTATTTTTAAATAACAAGATCGACCACACATGAACGCATACGAGCTAAAAACTTTATCGTTATGACTTACAAATATTCAGTATGCTTTCTTACGTGATCTATATATATAGCAATAACGTTAACAACGTAATATAATTATAATATAACGTAAAAATAATTTGTACTGATTAAATCAAAAACATACTACTTTATTAGCTAATAACCTAATAAATAATAACAAAATCATAAATATAATACTCGAAGAAAATGTGCGAAATATTCGATTATATACAGGGCTAATTAACTAATAGACTGAGTTTGCCTAGGGCGTCAATCGGTTAAAGTTAATTTTGGGGGCGCCACAAAATATTTTTTTATGAACTTTAAAACCGTGATTGAATAAATACAGATACTTAAAAAAGGTAGAATAATTTTTTTTATAGTCCAAAATAATCAGTATTCGGCAAATAACATTATTATAATAATATAATATAATCTTGTGATTCTATATTTCTATTTAATTTTATATGGAATATGAAGAAAAATACAATTAAAAATAAAATGTTTACAATTACATTTTAACTTTTATTACAAGTATATAATATTAACATAATAAATAAGCAAGAACAAAGTGAAGGCACTTATACTTTTGTTTATTAAAAGTGAATTTATGGAAAATATTTCTTTTAACGAAGTAGTGGAATCTCTTAACTTTTCGAAATCAAGAAAAAAAAATTTTCTAAACGATTTGAAGTACTTTAAACAAATTTTTAATTTGGGGCAAATTATTTAAAAAATATTCATGTAAATCAAAATAATTTTTTTTTTAAAAAATATTTGATGAATCATAAATTTGAAAATGCTGATTTCTTTTGTATAATGTTCTATCAACTATGAAATATATTTTATTTTAAACACTAAAAGTTTAATGTCTATATTGATTTTTAAGGGCTTCCTAGATCCTTCCTTTTCAAAATACATCGTAGGAGCGCCAAAATAACCTTATAACCAGTATAATCTATTAGTGACAAATTCCTTAATTAGGTCCTGATTATATAACTATAACGCTATAACGTGGTTCTTACAATTTTATTATTTATAAAAGAAACCTAAAAGGTTAAATTTCATCAAACATCGTATTTACTGTACAGTGTACATCATTTACTTAATGAAAATTATTTTTAATTTCTTCGGTATACCTTTGATATTTAATTATAGTATAAAAATATGTATGATAATAACTGTTAAAATGTATGGTAAGTATATTCTACAGATGATATTAACAATAAACGGAAAAGCAACATAATATTTTTATTAAGTTGTTAATTTTATATTTTTAAATTACCTTCCCAATCCGTGGCGGAACTTGCTGAACTTGATGAATCTGGTCTAACGGGAGTAGAGTATAAATTTCTAATTTTAGTTTGGTGTGCTAGAGTTTTGCTTAATGCATCCCCTAATCCAGGAACTGGTGGTGATGGTGTAAATGCAGCGTCACTTTCTCCACCACCATTTGTACCACCTGATCGGCGACTCAATATCGTAGGCATGATCAACACTCCAGTAGAATTCTGATGTAGAACGAATAAATTAACATACAAAATAAATACAATAATATGCACATTATATTTTAATTTAAAATTTTTCAAGTAAGTTAATCCAAGTTTATTTACCTTAGTGATTTGAGTGGACGCATCTGAGGCAGTTCTACCATCTGGTTCTCCTCTTTTCCTCACATAACTAGTAAATGCTCCGGATCCATTACTACCAGACACTCGTAGTGCATTGGTTGAAGTAGGCTTTAATGGAGAATCTTTTTGCCTTTCGTCTTCAACAGTTACTACACTTTCAAGTGAACTTGATGAACACAAAGAAAGACTTTTAGGTGCTTCTTGTGTATCTGTGTATTTTAAAATGATTATTAGAAATATAATATAAAAAAATAAATAAAAAAAATAATACAATTGTTTAGATATTTACCAAATAATGCTAACAGAGCTTGAAGAACAAATTGAATACTACGTTTATTAGCTTGTTTACCAGTACGTAGTGTGACTTCATCCATTCCAACTTCAATCAAATCGAAACCTGGAACAAACAAATTTGACTAGTTATAATTGTAAAATTAAAATAACTATGCATAACAGTGTTTACCTAAAGATGCTAAAAGCTCGTGACATCCAGGAGTGTGCCATAATTTAACATTAACTGGCATCTCAACTGACTGTTCATTTTCAGATAAAAGTCTATTATTTAATTGTTCAACAACATGCCGTATGACAGAAATCACATCATCAGTAACATCAGATGTCAAAATCAATTTTGAAATTGCACTTAATGTTGAACTGTTTAAACCTAATTACATAAATATGTTTTAAAATATTTTTTGAAGTTATTTCAGTTATTATAAAATAGTATATTATAATATAAGCACATTGATTAAATATTTAAACAAATAATAATAAAAGGAAGGCTAGAAGATTCTTCTATTATAGCCTACACATTAATAATATAATGTTATGAATCTACTATGTTATCATGACTACATTTTGTAGTTAAAAATTACACTTTTTAATGTTCACTTATGGTTACAATTCATTAAAAGAGCACCTTTTTATCATCTCCCTCATTAGATATATATATATAATTTAAAGATTTTACTGTTTTATGGCAGACATGTAGTTATTAGACTTTTTCCTCAAGATACCAAGCTAAACTTAATTGAGGTCAATTACTTAAGTTTATTACATAAAAAATGAATAGATTGCTTCACCCAACATTCTGCATTAAAATTAATATAAATAGACTATATAAATATAGTCCATTATGAAATGTCATGGGTAAAGTTTTATTAAAATTTAATAAATAATTAAAGTTTTGATAAAGTACTGAATCTAATATCTGCCTTTTTTTATACTATTATTTAGCGCTATCTGCTGACACATTTTACTATTAATTAATGTGTTCTCATATTTTTCAATGTAGTGAAGATATGCATTAGTTTTTTTATATTAAGTTTTTTAATCAATTATTAAAATGAAGTAAATAAATAACAAATTAAACATACCAATTTCTAAATTGGAAAACCTATTATTAGTTAAGAATATCTAATTTTTACAAAATATTAATAAAAACATACCAAGTAACGCTTGTAAACTAGCACTGCATTGAGTAAGCCTATCTTCAGGATCACTTTGAGGGAAAAATACTGAAGAAGGTATACCATTAGCAGCAGGTTCAAAACGAAATCCAACTGATTGTAGAAGCTCTTTCCATCCAGTAACATCACCAACCTTTAAGAAAAATTAAGTTAATTCTACAGTGTTACTAAATTTTTCTGGAATTGTATATTAGTATTGGTTAATTTTGTTAAAATTTAAGTGTTAAGGAATGTCAGCACACATTTTATTTTCTCTCTCTGGCTAATGCACATCATAAACAAACCACCATTAATTTTTTTTGTTTTTTAGTTATTTTGGAGGAAAATAACTTATTACAAAAATCATAGATAATAATATTGTTGAGGGGAAAACATAATTTTTTCTTTATTATATTGTTTTAAAACAATTTAATTTTTATTTAAATTTATTTTTAAGCCAAATATTAAGTCAACAAAAATAAAATAAAAAACAATATACCAAAACATTGCCCTCTATAATTTTTGTAAAGAATAATTTTGCCATAAAACTACTCAAAAACAATTTCATGTAAATATGTTTTATCTAAGTTCCGTATGAAATTTGAGAAAGAAAACATATATTCTTAATTCATTAATACATTTGTTAACTTATTAAAAAAAAATGACTGCATACTTTATTTTCAATGCTCTTTTGAGTGGTGTACATTGCATTTTTCTGTCCACGATGAATACGTTGCAAAGATTTTTCAACCTAAACATATTAAAACACAAAATAAACTTAAAATGTTTTTTTAATGACAATTTTAAGAATTATAAATATAAATACCAGGTGAAGAGTAACCCTTAAAGCATCTCTACATCGGTCAGGTGTTTTTAATAGTTCACATAAAGCTTGCCCCATTAATGCAACTTTGCTTGATAAACGTACATCTGAACCAATTAAAAAATATCCAGCCCAGTTCGATGGATGAGAAAAATGTTTTGTGTGTTGAACTGTTTGCATTGCATCACATAGTGCACGGCACACTCTTGATCCCTAATTAATGTTACAATATTATAATAATAATATATTAAAATTAATTTAATCAAGTAATTACTTGTAATAAAGCAGAGTAAAACGCTCTTAATAAAATCTTGGCAGCAGTACTTGGTACTGGCCACAAAGATACGAGTATACATTGAGCTCCAGCCATGAGCAAACCATTGGTAAGATCATATAGTCCTTTTGATGTAGCCCAATCATCCCGCGCATGTGACCAACTTAATACCACTAATCTTGCATTTAACTTAAGAGACAATAAATCTTCTGTTGTTAGTAATACTTCGGATATATTCATATCAGATTGTGGAGTAGTTTCCTACAAATAAATAATTACTTATTAGATAAGTCATTGCTTATAAATAGCATATAAATTAAAAATATTATAAATTATTACGCTTTCATCAGGAGATAAAATTATGGCTGATAATTCCCAACTAACATGAGTAGCTAAATGAATACACTCTGCTTTTACTAGTTGTTCTAAAATGTTATGTTTATTCGCCTAAAAATAGAATGTTAAATATGATATATCATTATTATAAATATTTAAATTTTAGTTACTTGTGCTTTAATTAAAGGTTTTGTTTGTAACATTTCAGCTACCATACTAGCTTCCTGTTCTGTATGTGGTAATTCATTCAGACTAAGTTGTTCATTAACACAATTTGGGAGTAATGGATTACCAACTACAAGAGTGGTCATATTTGAAGATTCATTAACTCCAGCTTTCTTTTGTGCTCTTAAAATAAATTAAATTTTTTTATATTAATTATGAAATTACTAAAGGGTGGTTAATGGTTCAACAATAGATATTTATTCTTTACATTTATACACTATAAAATCATTCATTTCTCCAGTCTTAACCTGGCACAGTTAACTTTATACTTTATGCTGTATAGTTCATAGTGTACAAATATTTGTATAAAAATAAACATAATACTAACCTTTGATTTTCTTTAAATTTCATTAAGGAAGGTGTAACGAGTAAACTGAATTTTTCACTTAAATACTCTCCTGATAAATGGCTATCATCATCCATTTTTGGATGTAACATTGAAAAAGGCACCAACAATAAATCTTGTTCGAGAACTAACAATAATTCCTTTCTACCTGAACAACCTTTACTATGAGAAGCTGAAAAAAAATATGTATAATATATTTAAAGGTACATTGATGTGTTGTTAATTTTCTTTAGTTTTTAATAATTACCACAGGGTGCAAAGAGAAAATCTTCAAAAGGAGCTATTAGTAATTCATACAATTTGTTTAGACTATCAGGAATTAGCCAAGCTTTTGTTTTCTTTGCTCTTACACTACCTGGTCGACTAGCAGAACCAACAGTACTTCCGCCTAAACTTCCAACACTATAATAAAAGAAAATTTTTATTGGTTGTTTTTTATACAACAAGATCGTAAGTAAAAATAAAGACCTGAATAAACTACTCAAACTGTAGTTACTTGAGTTGTATAAATGGTTTCGATTGACCATTCTTAAATAACTACGTTCATTTTCTTGAGCTAGTCTATCTCCTAGTTCATCTAAGTGACAAGCTTCATTCAAATCAGAATCAATTCTGAAATACAAAAACCACCAATTATGTTTATGTGAACTAAACATAATATTTAGTGTAAACAATTTTTTGTAAACTTACATTGGTTGCTGAACATTGAGTGTATTTTTCACATCTTTAAGATACTGTGTTAATAGATTATCCATGCCATTTTCAGTTTGAATTAAAGTTTCATGGAATTTAACAACACCTAAATGATAAATAGATTTGTATAAACATTTTTCTAGGGTAAAAATTGAACACACTTACCTTTATTAGGAATAATGAGCCAAGAAAACAAATAACCAGATGCTATACTGAAGTAGAGAACTGAAGCTTTTTGTTTATTTACAATATCCAGTATACTGTCTACGGAATTTATTTTATGGTAATCCGGAGGAGATTTGATTCTTGTATTATGACTAGAAGTTTTTGCTCTAATACGATATTTTTCAGTGACTAAAAGAGCTTCCTCACATCTATTTAATTGCACTAACACAGTCTAAAAATAAATACAGTGTGTTATTATTTAAAACAGTATGTTAAAGTAATATTTAACCTATAATAAGTAAAGCACATAATAGGTTAAATATTTGAATGATGAATCATTTAAACAAAAATGAAAATTTGATTGATAAAAAATCAGAAAAAACTTACAACTTAACTAAAATTAATAATTGTTCAAATAAAAAAATGTATATATTTATATTATTTAATAAGTATCAAATTAATAATTAAGTATTTGCAGTCGACTCTCGGTAACTCGAACCTCGATAACATGAAACTCTCAATATCTCAAATAAATAAAATTCCCATTTAAATAACAATAACACTTAATGTTAAAATAATCTTGTCAACTTGAAAATTAATTAAATAAGATTTCAATATCTATAATTTTCTTATCCAAATTTAGAACTAAATAAATGCAGTAATAGTAATACAAGTATAAGACTATTGGACAGTGATAAAGAAGTTGAAGACCAGAAAATAGAACCCTGTACCATCACAAGTAAAAAAGTGACACTTGCTTTAGAAAAATTATGTAAATATATTGAAATCAATGAAGGTATGGAAGATTTATTTAAATCACTTAATTATTTAGAAAATAGAATATTGAACAATGTTTTAAATAAAAATAAACAATTAACTTTAGACCAATTTTTAGAAAATAATATGAAGGTGTGTGTTTATTTTTTTATTTCTTTAGTGTTAACTATTAAATTAATTAATTTTTTTTTTTAAAAAAAAAATTTTTTTGGTAACTCGAAATTTTTAATAAGTTGGATTTTATTTTTTACCCACAAACTTAGTTTCCGAGAGTACACAGAACACCATATTACAATATTTATTCTATTTTAATTTATTTCCCATAGTGTAACATACATAATATTTAGAAAAGATTATATGTAAATAATAAGTGATTTTTAATAGTTAAGATTGATGTTTCACCAGTTCTAAATATTAAATTATGACATACATTTCCTCAAATAGTATGCTCTAATTTAAATTATTATATCAGTTATAAGAGTTCAAATCATATGAAAAATTATTTTTTAAACATCAATACTTTTTGATAAAATTAGTATGTACTGTTAAAGTAATAACCCAATATAGTTTAAATAAACATACTTGTAAAGCTTGGTAACATTCCAATCTTAGTTGAGTAATAGAATGAGAATGTTCTAAGGTATTAGTATTAAGAGCATTGTCCAATAATTCAGACGCTTGTTCTAAATGACCTCTAGCTGCATCAGACTGTCCATCAGCTAATAATGCCATTCCAAGTTTATATCTTATACATCCTTCTTCATCTGGTTTTCCTGTCATATCAATACTTTGTAAAGCTTGGGTGAGATATATGACTGCTTGGCTGGTATGTCCTAATGTATGGTGCAATGATCCTAAACTTCCATATGCAGCAGCCTTTGCGGTCTTTTCATCTATTTGGCTAGCAATTGACAAATGTTCTTCTTGATATTTAATAGCCTCATTTAAGTTTCCTAAAATTTCTTCTACATTTCCAATGTTTCCATATGCTCTGCATTGCAATAATGGTAGGTTAAGTTCTTTGCCAATTTCTAAATCTAATTTATGGTAGTGAAGAGCCAAGCTATTTTGAGCCATTAACTGATGTGCATATCCAAGAGCGGATGCTGCATTTGCTTCAATATTTCTATCACCTAATTCTCTAGCTATTGATATTTGATTTTGCAAACAGGACACTGCTTGTTGGTAATTACCCATCATAACATGATTGGAACCCAATTCACCATATGCAGAAGCTTTCATCTCTGAGTTGTTAAGTTCATGGGCAATGACTAGTATTTTTTCAAAACAAACAAGACTTTGATCAAGGTGTCCAATTCGTCTGTATGATTGACCTAGACAACTATATGCTTTTTCAAGGTCTCGAAGATTTTGAAGTTGTACAGCAATAGTTAAAAATTGTTCATGACATTTAACAGCTTCATCAAAATCCCCTAATGCATCGTAACAGTCGCCAAGATTTCCAAATGCTCGACCCTGTTAATTCAAATAATAATTAAAAACAAGCAAAACTAATTGTTATTAATTTATTAATTATACTTACTTTATCTATTAAAGATGTATGAGATGACAACTGTTCTAGAGTAGCCAATTGTTGTTCAAAATATCCAATTGCTCCTTCATAAATTCCCATATTCATTCTTGCTATACCTAAATTTCCAAAAGCCTCAGCTTCAATTGCATTATCCCTCAGTTCTTTTGCTCTTTCGAGCTGTAATTGGTAACATTTGATTGCATTAGTATAATTTCTTAGAGACATATACACTGCTCCAATATGTCCATGAGCACAACATTCACCTTTTAAGTCATTTACTTCTTGTCTAAGAGCCAATTCCTAAAAATATAAACCATTGTAAATAAATAATATTCAGAACAATATTTGTAAACATTTTACTTGGCAATGATAAGATAGAGCCTTGTCATAACATTTTATATATCTATTAGCTAATCCTAAAGAACTGCATGCTGCTGCTTCCATGTTTGTATCTCTAATTTGTCTGGCTAGCGTGAATTGTCGATGATACATTTTGAGGGCTTCTTCTGTATCATTCATTTTAATAAGTATATCTCCGATATTGCCTAAAGCACGGAGTTTTGCTTGAAGACTTTTTGTCATATGTGATATAGCTAAAAATAAAATAAAATTATAAGAATAATTACAAAATACTTTAAGTTTTATAAAAAAATTACCTAAAAAGTACTTTTGACATTCTAATGATGTTTCTAAATTGCCTAATGCTAAATGAGCAAGACCTAAATTACAATAAGCTCGGCCCATATTCATTTTATCTTGAAGATCTTTGGCTAGAGATAAATCTTGATCATAATATCTCACAGCTTCTCGATAATTACCCAAGCAATAATGAGCATAACCTAGAAAATGGCACGCTTTTGCTTCTCCTTCAATGTCATGTAATTCCTTCAAAACCAATAATCAATAAGTATTTCATATTAATAATAATATAATAATAGTTTACTTGAGATAACATTAGATAGTTTTCATAGTATGGAATGGCTTGCAAAAAATCACTTCGTGTGCTTAAGCAATTGGCTAGGTTTAATAAAGCACAAGCTTCTCCAGCTGTATCTTTCAATTCTCTAGCAATATTTAAGTGAGCTCTGTAATGTAAAAGAGCCATTTCAAATGCTCCTAAAGACTGATAGGCTACTGCTAGATTTCCATGAGTAGATGCTTCAGAGTTTCTGTCTTTGACTTCCTTTGATATTGTTAATTCTTGTTTATGATACTTAATTGCCTAATTAAAGATATTTTATAATTAAACCTTAAATAAAATTTTATAATCAAATTATTTTAGTTAATACCTGTTCATAGAAACCCATAGCACTGTAAGCATTTCCTATATTTCCAAATGCTCTTCCCATAGCAGCTCGGTCGTGTAAAGACTTGGCAATATTTAAATGAGCATGGTGAAGTTTTAAGGCAGATTCGTGAGCTCCAAGTAACTGATATACAATGCCCAAATTTGAACACGCTCTTCCTTCTCCTATTTTATCTTGTGTATTTAATGCCATGTCTAATTGTTTTTCATGCCAATGTTTAGCCTAAAATTGCATGGTGTTTGATTAATTGATTGAAAATAAGTTTTCTCACATGGAAAAACCTACTTGAGAATAGTTTCCAGCACATCTTGCTGCATGACCCAGTCCAGCATAAGCTCTGGCTTCAATCACTTTGTCCCCAAGTTCTTGTGCAAGTCTTAACACATTTTCATGATAATTAATAGCTTGAGTAAAATTACGCCTATAATGATATGATGAACCTAAGTTGCTAAATGCTCGTGCTTCTTCAACCTTTAAGAATGAAATAATATATTTAGATTACATATGAAATTGATACCAAGCGATAAAAATTATATTTTACTTTATTTCCTAATTTTTTTGATAACTTTAAATGCTGCATATGACAGTCTAGTGCACTTTCAAATTCACCCATGGCTAAATAAACAGCACCAACATTTCCAATTTCTCTAGCTTCTTGAAGAACTTCTCCAATTTGTTTTACTAACTGTACACATTGTTTATGTGATGCTAAAGCATTTGGATAATCACCAATTGCAGTATATACATGACCTAATTAACAAATTATATAAAGCTATAATTAGTCATTAGTAAAAACCAAAACATTGGTTTGGTTTAGTAATACATAACATAATTATAAATAACTTTTTTTTTAATTACAACTATTAAATTTTATAACTAATATGATTATTATGTAAGCTAAATTAAAACGTGAAACATAATTTCTATTATATAGAAAAAAATTTAAAAATAATTAGCGACTTACCTAAACTAGTGAGAGCAGATGCAGCAGCTTTCATTTCTCTGGCTTTCATTGCAAAAACTAATTGGTATCTATGCGCTGTAAGTGCTTCTTTATAGCTTCCTTTACTAAAATAAGCTGATCCTAAATTACCATGAGCTCGACTTTCTCCAGCTATATCTTTTAAAGACTTAGCTACTAATAAATCTTGTTGCATGTATCCAATTGCCTATGTTAAAGTAATTTAGACATTTTGAATGGATTTATCAAGATTTAAATTAATTTTAATATGTATTTACCTTATCCAAAGAATTCAGTGCCCAATAAGCTGAGGATAAAGCAGAAAATACAGAGCCTCTTAACTTAGCACTACAAGTTCCTATTCTAAGGGCCGATTCTAAGACAACTACAGCCACTGAATACTGTCCAGCTGCTAATAATTCTTGACCTATCACAGACATGACGAGAAACGGAGATTTGTCCAATGTTATTCCATTATGATTAATGCTTCGTAGCTGTTCAAACGTAGGCTCTAACACACCTATTGAACATTTAAAGTTAAGTTAAGTAAGTTATGTAAGTTAGGTTATACATTATACAAAAATGTGACATATTTCTTGTACAATTACCTCTAAGAGGAGACTTTATAGAAGCCTCGATAAGACCAGCTAATAGCTGAGTAGATTTTGGCTCAATGGATAGCCCTGTACTAAACACTGCAAGAGCATCTCCATGCCTCCCCAAACATTGAAGAGCAACACCTTCTCGGTAATGAGCCTTTGGCCAACTAGGATTGACCTGGCGGGCACAAGTGGCATCATGCAGTGCTTCTGTAAACCTGCCCAATTTGAGAAGAGCTGCCGACCGATTGGAATATAGAATGTGGTTGTCAGGATAGTGACGCAGAGCTTCACTATACAATTGTATAGCTCGAGCATAGTCACCAGATTCACATGCGGCGTTTGATTCACGCACTTTTTCCATAAAACCTTCTTCGCCACAACCATTTTCTGGCTCCACCTAAACAAAATTAAATTATAACGTTTATTAATATCTTCAATTTATTGCATAGTAAATTAATTTTGTAACTTTTTTTATTTAAAATAATTACCTCGGATAGGTCTCTTTGTGGCATGATTTTGACAACATCTCTATATTCACATATCTGTAGATATTTTTACACTAAAATCATTGATTAAAAATAAAACATATTACTTACATGCAAAATGCAACATATTGAAAATTAAACAATAGAAACCAATCAAATAGCCAATAGGGGTAACTAATGGTAAATAAAGATAATAGTAATTAGTTTTTTATAACTAATTAATTAATTGTGTTTTAATTATGGATGTTAAATTTTCTATTAAAATGTATTAATACGAATAGATATAGTAAGAAATTAAGTAACATACTTAATATTTGATAATGACACAAAAGTAGCCAAAATGTAACAATCTGATTAGAACTTTGAGTTTAAATCACTCCACTAATTAAATTAGTACCTTATCACTAAGAACAATAGCTAGATTTTATGTCTACTCAAGAGGTCTAAAAAAATAACATTTTAACATTATAAAGATGGTTATAAAATGGATTCATAAGGTTAAAACTTAAAATATATGTTCTAATATATTGTACATACTAACTGTTTAATAATCTACATTAAATTTAAATTTATACTTAAGTTTTAACCAATGTCTATTATCTATTACTTATTTTATATTTAAAACATAAATACCTATGTGGTTATGCAAATTTAATAATTTGAACACATACATACATTTTTATCTGACAAGTTACAGTTAAATGTTGTTGACGTTCAACAAAATAGAAATCAATTTTGTGGTATTCATAACAAGTTATACACTTGATTTGGTCTTTGATAATTTAAAATTGATTGATTAATAGTATTTACCCAAGTTATAAATCCAGTGAAAGTATATCAACTAGGTACCTAAGCAAGAATAATTAAATTTAATCAGATACCAACATAATAGAATGTAAATAATAGTTTATAATTAATTCCGTCAGATTTAAAAAATATGATAAGTGTGTGATTTAATATGATATATCATATAAAACGTACTAACATTCATGCAGGAAAATTTAAACAATTATTTATGGTTATTACCATCATATAATATTAAAAAGAGAAAATCGACAGCAGATCATCAAGCATTTGGCGTGAAGGCGGTAAAAATCAAAAAAAATTTTCTAGGTAACATTTCTATAAAGAGAAAAAGCCATAAAACCCCGACAATTATAAATACATCGGTTTCAGAGCGCTATTTACGACGGTCGTAAACAAATAGTTTCGGAAACATGGGATAATCGGGTCATAAATAGGGGATACCTAATAAATATCATAATATGGGGTTGCACAATGAGATTGGTGTGAAAAATATCATGAGATCGTCAACTTACGCACTATTTCGGTATGTAACAATTTATCCTTACATATTTATCTTAATATAAATTATGCATGCCGTGAACTCGTGAATTGTAATTATCTACATCACGGTACGATAAAATTGGATTATATTGCGGCGGAGACTTTAACGGCACGCCGCGTTCACAACATAATTATTTATTATTATTTAGCGTTATCGTAAAACCCCATTGACATTACGAGAGCTGCGCGTGATCGTCGTCGCCGTCAGAGCGCTCAACGCACGTCGCACACACTGTACACACACAAACGCACCGTCACATCGACACAACACGCGCGTTCGGGCAATCAGGCGCCTCGGAGGAACGTAGACCGCGGACTGCGGTGGAATTGTTATTTCTATTACGGTCGGTCCTCTCCCGACGACGGCGGTCGTCTCTTCTTCGCCGGCCCGGCGACGGTCTTGCAGAACGGCTGTTACCGCGGTCGCGGTCTCGGCGGCCGTGTTGTTGTTGTTGTTGTTGGCGGCGGCGTTGGCGGTGGTGGTGGTACGGCGATCCGGTCCTAACCGGTGACGCGGTAGTGGGGATGACGAGCAGCGGTCGTCGTGATCTCTCTCCGCGAGGGGGGGTACGGGCGAAAAAAAAATACGTTGTGTGTGCCGGGCACGAAAACGCGTCGCATTCCGATGTCGGCCATATTGGAATGCGGTCGACTGACCCCGCAAACGGATCCTCCCTTTAACCTTGATTCACCCGGGTGGCGGCGTAAAGCCGACGAATTTTACACACACACACACACAAGCTCGCGCGTATACGTATTGTGCGCGGTGAACAAAACGCGCGCTTGATCATTAATTTAAATATCTTATTAAGATCGTCGGGACAGATATCATTGAGGGTCGCCCGTCGTCGCGAGAACGCCGCCGCGCTGGGAGACGACGAGCTCGCAGGACGGTACGATCCTTGCGCGTCGTCGGTTTATTTTTTTTTTTGTTTCTTCGTATTTCGCTTTTCGTGTTCCTCGCAATTTCGGCGTGTGCAAGTCGGCGACTGTAAAGCATAGAAAAATTGAAACAAAACATATCCCCGCGGTGTACATACCTCTCTCTCACTCAAAGATACATCACAAATCACAGCCACCCACACAACACCCATGTCAGATTTATATCCCCCGATTATATACTTCCGAAATTCCTAGAAAATAAAATGTAGAAATAAATAATAATTTCTAAGAGGATTATATTATGCTGGCTACTGTAAAATAATATATTAAATGTTAATATAGGTTACCTACTAAAAATAAGTTAACATTTTAGATTAAAAAAAAAAAAATCCTCATATTATTAACATAATTATTAAATTAGGCCTATTGGTTAGTGTTATAATGAGGTGGGATACATGGGATTTACTGTGAATTATAAACATATAGATATAGCTACCGAAAAAACTCTTAATAGCCGTAGGCTGTAAGAAATGATTTGAAATTACTGTAATTTTTGATAAAACACATTTTTTATGAGGTACCCATTTAAAAAAAAGATCGCTCATTTTTGGTGAAGATCATTATAGAGTATTTAAGAGACTTAAAGCTTCACTCAAATCTTACATTATACCTACTCATATTGCGTCTTAGATTGTCGTGCATCCAGCATACCTACCGCACGTCGGTTATTTTTATAATTAGAGTTCTGTCGCGTGCCAACAAATTATAATAATAATTGGTATTTATAATATTGTTATTTTTAATACGTAACAATCCGATCGCTCATAATATAAACGAAATACGCGTACCAGTACCAAGTAGGTACCTATACCATCCAGACGTCATCACGACGTCACAAGCATTGTGGTAAATATTAGACATCATACTTAAAGAATTAGGTCCCACCAAGGCTGTAGCGGTTTGCGGTTCAACAAATTCTGTATTTTTACTTATAATTTTTATATTGCAGTGATTTAATTTAAAGTATATGTATGTTGTATGTATGTGTTTATTGTATACATATAACAGGTACTTATATATCACTATCAGATATACCGACACTCGACAGCTTTTCCCGAGTATCTGGAAATGGTGTAAATGTGTAATACGTATATTATACTGTTTATAATAGGTATACACGTTTATTATATAGAATATAGACTATAGAGGTGTACGTTTATATTCGAATAATACGGCATACATGAGTAACAACGCCGGTCCGAGGACGGCTTCAGAACACGATTTAGACTATTCCAAACACCTTATAAAAATAATAATTTATAAAAATTATGTTTTTATCTAGACGTCTCGATGTATAAAATATAAACCTATCTAACCGCATACGCGCACACAAGACGTTTAAAAATATAATTAAAAAATGAACTATGTATTTTTTTTATTTTGTTAATTAATTTCCCTTATATATAATATGTAATATACGTATGGCTTTAATTACTTAAAGATATTCCTTGAAGATCGTTACAACAGCTATATAACACCTTCATATACATACCTATATATATTTACTTGTATGGCAACATATATATTATGATGTATTATTATAGTATCTATATGTATAATCATATATTACAAATTACATGGTATGTATAGAATATAGATTATCGTTGATAACATGGCCAAAATTAAGTTAGTACTATATGTAATTATCGTTAGTCGTTACTATTTCGATAAGTTTTAAAAACTAATTTGTCATCCATTTAAAAAAATTTAAACGGTTTTTAAATTAACACAATTTTTATATCCAGTATTATAATAATTTAAACATATGTTTTTTTTTAAGTTGTAACAAACTCAACAGAGGTACCTATAGGCTATATTATATAGTAACAAATGTTACAATGCCACATCTATTTAGTTTTTCACACTCAAAGTACGAAAATTATTTATTTAAATCCTCAAGTTATTTATTACCTTATGGCTTATACTATAGTTCTTAAATCTAAACTAAAATTAAATTCAATAAGTGTTGTAAAATTA
This sequence comes from Aphis gossypii, assembly GCF_020184175.1. Lineage (NCBI taxonomy): Eukaryota > Metazoa > Arthropoda > Insecta > Hemiptera > Aphididae > Aphis > Aphis gossypii. The sequence goes on along the minus strand of NC_065530.1, from coordinate 40,192,709 downwards.
TTGTTATTTATTTAATATAAGCGCATAAATAATATTGGTAGTTGGTAGGTACCTACCTACTTATACATACACATAGGTATAATACTATTATACGATACTTATACAAATTGAAATAGGTATATTAACTATTTATAATATCTGCAGTAATATAATTTAAACGACAAGCATTCGCTTTTCGTTTATAAAATATCATTATATTTTCTATTATTTGCATTTTACACACACACACACACATATATATATATATATTATATAAATTATAAACAGCTAGATATAATATGAAGAACCAGAAGAACCGTTGGCTAATAGGTTCGAAACAGCAGTATGCTCGATAGCTCGAAAATATAAATATCAATATATACATATAGAATTGACATTAATGTTACGATGTTAGTTATTCTATGAACTGAGAAGGAATAGACAATGTATAATATGTATTACTTTTTATTTACATATTAATGTATTACCATTTTGTTAGGTGTTTGAATTATATTTAAAAAAAAAACACTCATATAACTCATGTTTATTAAAAGTTATAGATGTTGTTTTTCTAATATGTATATATTCAAATATTTCTCATGTACCTACTGCAGACTGCAGTTATTTACTTTTTATAGCAGTTCATATTATATAAACATAGGTACCTACTATATAAAATGGTCAAATAAATATAATATACCTGTATGATTAATAATTAATACCATTACCATATACAAAAAATACCGGGTTTGAATCAAAAATATATCTAAATTTCATGACTAATTCTTATTCATATAAACGTAATACTAAATCCCCCCCAAAAAAATACTTAAGGGAGAATTAGAATTGATAATGATTTATTAAAAATATATAGTTATAATCTAATAACTTTTTTCAAATTAATAATAAGGTTTTTCAAATTTCTAGTTATATCTATTATTTTTTACACCCATAATCCAATAAAGTAATTAGTATTATAATCCAGCACAATCATGAAAAAAAATGTGAATTTATGTGTTCTTATGACTTATTGCATATTTGTCTGTAAAATAAGCATACCTATTACCTATAAGGCTATAAATAGGGTAACACAAGAAAACTAATTTTGTATGTATAAATATTAAATTTACAGCTAGATGTTATATCATTATTAAAGTTAGATAGGTATAACTTATATGTGTATATATCATATTACTTTGACAGTTATATTAAGTCTTAACTATATTGCATGTACTTATATTTAAACATTCATTAACAATGAATAAGATACATAACGAAACGTTATTATGTATTATACATGCATATAATGTATTGAATAAGCTGAATATATGGATGAAAAAAACTTACCTATCACGAAAATATGGTTGGTACATGTCTGTATAAAGTAACTAATACCTAATAATAAGTATTAAGTACATACTTTATACTTATTATGTAGATATAAGAAGAAATCGATGATTGAATATACATATATGCAATATGCATTCACAACATATACCTATAGGTATACATTTGTAAATAATACACCTAACTAAAATACAAGTTTCATTGACGTGGTATATGAAAAAAATACGATTACCGTATTTGCATGTAAAGAAATACCTAAACGTTAAAGGTACATCATGACATATTCCCACGGTAAATTTTACGTTGCACGAACATTGACGTGTATATGAATTTAATTTTAAGCATATTTAGTATATAATGTTACATGAGAATATGAGATGATTCTTATATAGTATTTTACAACAGATAGTACTTAAGTATATTATGATGGGCTAGGGCTATGTATAATACGAATTATTTTTTTAGTACCTATATTGATTTAAAATTCTGATTTCAGATCTCGGTCTTGTTTTATTGAATAGCGGTTACGTGTTGGCAATCTACGAGTAATATCAGTCAGTAAACAAGTGTTTACAATGTAAGAATCGTAAATTGTTGCTTCTGTAATGAAAATAGTGCTACAATAATAATCCCGATACTGTTAGGTATGTAATGAGCCAAAAATATACCTATAGGTACACATGAAATAAGTTTGCCGTTTGAAAACTAAGTATAAAGCTGCCAAAGGTTTATTTTAGTGAAATCATTTTATAGATACTTGAATGTAGATACTAGATTTTGTAGATCTGTGTTTTAATATTATTTTTGTAATTAAATTGCACTATAATACTATTGTCTATTGCAATTTAAACGATTTAGTTTTTTAATTATTAATATATTGCATCAGCCATCGAGACATTTATTCATTGTTGTAACGTATACAAACTATTTTTTACATGAATGAGTTATGGCTTATTATGCTGTTTATACCAAATTACATTACTGTGTATAATGGATGATACATTGAAGGTTTACAAATTACAATTAAAACAATATATAATATTGTGTTTATAAATACGACTGCATTACATACAATATGGTGTATAACCTACTGCTATACTTATATTCATTAAGCATTTTTTATTTAAGATGCACTTTATATCTACTTTATATAGTCATGAAAATTGTATATTATCTATAATTATATAATTGAAACAAATTAATAGGTACATTATACAACTTTTACATGTGCAAGTGTGCAACATAGTACGTGGGAGTCGTTAAAATTAAATTAAAGTAACATAACACCTATACACTCATTACAGTCTATACATTAGTTTTAATTTATATTTATAAATGCATACAGGTGTCTTTAAATAATATAGTGAAGCAGTATATAATATATTGGTATATACTAGATACCAATAAAATTTGTACTCCCAAAGATCAGTAGTATAAATATCTTATTATTAGTTATATTAGTCTAAATATTTTTTACGTTGTGTATAGAAATGAACAATAATATAATATTGTGAAAAGTTTCAAGTACCTATGGATGAACATTTTTTGAATATAAAAAAAAATAACTAAAATCATTTGAGGAACTTCGTTATTTTTTATTTAAGCATCAAATTTTGTAAAACAAATTTATTTTAAATACTTATAAAAGTAAATTGTGGCTAGGTCAGGTTAAAAATATATTTCTGATAAAATATTCTGAACGAAGTGATGAAAGTATTGATTTTATAATGATATATTTTATCATTTATCATATGTAATTATTTCAATGTGTATACATACATGATTTCAGATTTATAATTATAATAAAAAAATGCTTCGATATTTAACTTTGAAAGTAAGATAGCCTTTTTGGTAAATTAGATCTAGTTATACCTAGTACTTTCTGGAGGTAAAAAAATAAAAATTGCTGTACTTTTTAAAATAATCAGAAAAAAATTAAAACAAAACAATAATGATTATGCAACAACAATAATTCACAACTAAATTAAATTTTGTATATTGTTGTAATTCAAAAATGAATAATTGTAAATACCTAAAATTTTCATAAAAATATTAGTATTTTTTATACATGGTATTATTTTCAAAATATTTTAATTCTTTTTGTAGATATTTTAGTTTTTATTTTTTTTTTAAATATAATAGAAAAATTCTTACTGGGTTAAAAGTTTTAATTTCAAGTTATTCATAAGTTGTTTTTTTAAGTTATTTAAAATTTTTAAAGATACATACAATTATAAGATTTTTTTGTAGTCATTTGATACCAAATTCATCCCTTTGAGGGGGAGGGGGTAGTTTATAATTCATACCCTATGTAAGTATAGACTAAAATTTATAATATTTAAGTAAAAAATAAAAGAATTTCATATAAACTTTAGGAGGGGATAAAAAGAATTTGAACTACCTCTATATATATACTTGAGGAGAAGAAGGACTCAGTGTAAAGTATTTTTAATAATTATTTCTATTGAACAATTAATTATTATATATATATATGATTTTGATTTACGAGTATATTTTTACTATAGAATAATTATAATTAATTGTTATGAATATTTTATGTTATTTAAAGTTAACATGAACAATTATTATGGTTAAAAACGAATGATTTATAATGTTAATATTTATTATAAGATCGCATATTATGATCGCGACAAATTCTAAGATAAAATTAAAACTTTATTATTACGTGTAGAACATGTATATAGGTAGCTAGTATAATTAAGTATGCTAGTATGAATAGTAAATACATAAGTATTAAGTATATAGTAGTTATATAGGTATTATACATTTATACCATTACAATTTAAGTGATTTATATTGATTATCTATGAAACCACATTTGATTGAATAAATACATCCTGGTGTGATAATAATTTGTAATGAAATAATAGTAAACTATTAAAATCGTGCACGGTTGTTCAATTTTTGGCTATAATAAATAATATGTAAAAAACTTGTCAATTAGATGAATTTGCTCCCGTGCGTGTTATTATCCCATTAACCATAATTTTTTTTATATATATATACCTTACATATATAAAAATGTATGGAACGTAAATTACAGATAAAATAAACCCCATGTATAAATCAAATTGTAATTTATTAATTCAGACATTAAATAAATAATTTTTAGTTGTTATTCTATAAATAATATATTGTCAACACGTTTTATGATATAGTGTTAGTGTTTTACTTATAGACTGCAGGGTACCTTATAATACCTACGCATATTCCCCATGTGTATAAAATGGTTATTTATCGTTTATATTTAAATCTCTGTATAAGTTTTCATCATACAGAATTACAGAAATGTGAGAAATGTAAGAAAATGATGACAATATTTAAAATTATTATATTTATGCAGTCGTAATTATTAAATCAAGTAAGAAAAAAATTAACACTTCTGCAACAAAATAAAATATTATAATTCAATGTAAAAGCAGTTAGGTGTATTTTATTTGAAGAAAATTAAGTATAAAATTTTATAAGATTATACAATTTCAAGATAAATTTTTTTTTTTAATATTGATGTATTCTACATCTACAAAAAGAATCAAATATAATATTATAGTTATGTATATGTATATATTATAGACTTGAATAAGTAAAAATAAAACCATTATTGTTCTACCGAAAATTTTTTTAGCTAAAATTAATATTGGTGTTGAAAACGTTTTTAAAATTTGGTTTCTGAGTCAGTATTACGCTAGATTGTGGTAATAGTATAATTAATAGTGTGCTTAAAAATCTCTTCATTTTTGGTGGGATTTAAATACGTTACCTAAGAAGTAAGCCTGGTTGTTTTATTACTTTTATTATATAGCTAGTTGATATAGTAGATATTCTACTTTAGAATATCATCTGAAATACTTTATTAAAAAATTTGTTATACTTTATACAAGTCATGTAATTCGTTTTAGGTATAATAGCTGATATATAATATCATGCATATATTATATAAGTATATTATATGATTATCATTAATAGGTATTAGCTATTATCCTATAAAAAAACTATAATAATTCATGCGAAAATGTAGTTCTAGTATTTTAATATCGTTTATCATTTTTTATTTTGTTTTGTTACATGAATATATGGTTATAAGTCGCCTGGAGTCAATATTTAAAATACAACAAACCTATCGCAATGAGAAAATCTATATTTTGAAGGAATTTCTTGTTCCTCGTAACCTCGTATATTTTTCCAATTAATAATCTATTATGTCGGATGACCCCGCCACATATCTGGTGAGTTAAATAAAAAAAATCACCAACCTTATAATAACATGACCTATATGACTATATATACAGAATGATTCTTTTATCGAACAACAAACATTATTTTTTAAAAAATCAATTTATTTTAAATATTTTTTAAAATCTTTTTACTTTTTTGAATGACAACACATTTTCATTTTTATGTTCTGAAGCAGAATATTTGTCGAAATGTTTCGATTCATAAAAATCGAAATTTGGAAAAAATAAATAGTTTATGAGTTATAACTGTTATACATATTTAAAGTTTATGTTTATGTTTATTCTTCTTACCAAAGCTTGAAATAGTTTGAAAAGTTATAAGTGTTATTATAACTCATAAACTTTTCGTCCAAAATTATTTTTTTTTGTATCGAAATACTCCAAAAAGTATTCTGCTTCAGAATATGAAATAAAAAATGTGTTGTCAATCAAAAAATTTAAATATTTGAAACAGTTATGTTATAAGGATAAAATATATTTAAAAAAAATATTTTATTTCGACTAAAATAAATATTTTCAAAAACTTTATTAAATATTGAATTCATTATGAACGTGTTGTACAATAAGCGAAACAGTAGAATCACTCAGTATATTATGTTTATGTATTATGTACTCTATAGAAAATATACATCATAGCTCTGTTTAGTTTGTATACTTGTACAATAACTAAGCATACGTCTTTTATATGATTACGAGTGCATATACTTAAAAAAAAAATGTAATAACTATTAAGGCAGGCAGGTTTGGCCATTAATAATAAAACGATGAAAGGTCGTATTAAATATTTTCATACTTACAGTACTTACACAGTTATACATATGATACAGACGGTATTGTAGCTCTGCTTATTGTGTCCCGAATAAAAATGTATTATAATACTAATTGTGTCCTGAGTTTTTCTTGAGAACGTCTAAATAACGTCTTCATTTCTTATAATATTTGAAATGTTTAAAGGCAAAATAATTGGTTATTATCAATTGACAATTATTGTAATATTATTATCGATTTAGTATCAAGGATTACGTTTAAACTTACATACTTTTCTTGTGTAGAATGTGTAGTTGTGTGTTACGTTATTGTAGACAAACACAATTATTATTGTCGTAGTGCAGTGTAAACAGTTCACTATTCTTCGCGTGTTACATTTAAAACTAAGTTTTTAACTTTGATTATTGCGAGTGAAGTGAAAACCAAGTACAGTGAAATATTTTTTTTTGTATTACTGTTTCTCCATCTTGACGAAATGATGATCAATATTGTTTCACAAGTAATTTATTATCTATTAAACCGTCAGATGAAAAAATAAATATACTCATGCAGTTATTATATATTGAAAACATACACATATATATATATAAACATTATCGGAATATCATTTATTACCTTCATTATGGGCAGAATACTTGACTACTACTATGCGAACTATTTTTGTGAAAATTTTCGTTTTAAGCTCAGGGCGGTGTTTTATACGCGAGTAATGCCTGTCCTAACATTTTTAAATTCTTTGATTCTTCAGAGAGGTTACAAACTACCAATATTTAAATAAAACAACGATAAACGAACAATTCAAAAACAAACGCGCGCACAAATACTCAAATTAATAAAGAACAATTTTTAAGATAAGCAATGACAGATGTTTACTGATACCATAATATTTTTTATTTATTGCAATTAAAAAATACATGCAACAATAATAATATAAAAAACAGAAACATTATTTTCAACTTATCTGTACAGTAGTAATTACTAATTATTGTTAAGTCTGTATAAAAACGGTAAGTGAATTATTTTTTAGTTTTTATGATTTACGAGGGTAAATTGGTATGTAGGTACTTAACTGCAAAAAATTCGGAATTCAACTGCCAAATAGATTATATCCGCAGAGTACCTATATAACAGTATAACACAAACACTGAAACATATGATTCGAAAGGAATATAGTTGCCACAGGAGTTTGAGACGCGATTGTACCAAACCGTTTAAGGTTCAAACCAATGTGTTTTGCTCAAATATCGTTTTTCGTATTTTATAGACCCAATAAGGGAATAAGGGTGGTGTAACCTGATATAGTTTGCGGTACGATTACATGTGTGACGCGTAAAGGTGTTTTTCCACTAAACTGTTCCCGTGTACGTGCACGTTTATCAATACTCACGTACGTACGGTTGTACATATACGTCCTTCATGAAAAATACTCTGGTGTAAGCACGGTAACTGGTAAGCGCTTAATTTTAGCGGTAAATTTATTTACTTTAATTTGGCTCGACTCTATAGTGTAAATACACTTTAATTAACTTTTGAAACAATATAATTTAATATAAAACAACACAACACATTTTTAAGATTTTAAAATTGGTTATTGCTGCTATCGCTCAAATTAAGGCGGGTTTCCACTACATACGTACTTGCATAAAAATACTTTTCAGTTTTCTGTGATTGGTTGGTATACATGGTAAGCTTTATAGTATACCGGAAAGTTTAAACGTTCTTACCACACGTATAACCACGATACCATGAAGTTGGATCTAGTTCAACTATTTCCGTCTGTTAAACGGTCTAATTTGAGCGATAGCAGCAGTAACCAATTTTAAAATCTTAAAAATGTGTTATGTTATTGTAATATTAAATTATATTGTTTTAAAAGTTAATTACTCTTACGTGTGTTTACACTAAAGAGTCGAGCCAAATTATAGTAAGTTAATTTACCGCTAAAATTACGCTCTTACCAGTTACCGTGCTTATCAGAGAATTTTTCATGAAGAAAGTGTATGTACAACCGTATTGATAAACTTGCACGTACACGGAAACGGTCCAGTGGAAATCCACCTTAAAAGGTTGATCCGTATTCTGCCAATAATCATTAATTGCCGCGATAGTGGTATAAGACATATTATTCTACATACTTCAGCGAATTGCTCAAATATTAAACATAAATTTCGTATACCTATTTCTTATTCTTATAGGTATGTGATCCGAGATGCAGACCGAGTAGAGTATTATTCGTATTATATTCTGCAGTTAAATGTTATATTAGATTAAACATATGTTATTATCAGAAAAATATTTCGATTACTTAATTAATAATTTGTACCTAATTATATTTTTTAATTATTTGAATAATATTAAAGATTTCAAATACATAATAATATATACAAATATACAATACGATATTCGAATAGTTCCAAACTTCCAAATAAACATAAACCTAGATGAAAATTTGCATACTTTTGAAGTACATTACAATTACGTATTGTATGGATCATAAATATAGGTACGTTCTAAATATTATATTATAGTTAATCAGAGTGTAGATATGAATATTACTATTGTTGTTATTCTTGCAAACTTGCCTATTAAAAACGTACATTTTTTAAATACTTATGTGCGAAAAGCTATTTTAGCTTTGGAGCTGATCGCATTTACAACGCACGGTTATTGACTCGATACTAAGGCGGCGTAAGGACTAAATTGGAAATAGTTCTGATTATATACCTATCATCATCATAACGGGTGGTGTGTAACCTTCAAGGTTATTGCTTTTTTCTCATTTGATATTTTAATGAGTGATATTCCATACGACGACGTTTATGGCTAATGATCATTGCTAATGAGTCGCGATTTATCTGTTGTCTATACGAACGGGCTGCTATCCTGATTATTGATGCAATAAATTAAAATTAAATCATTTAAAAAAAAAACTATTTAGTACCATTTCAAGTGTCCATTCCATATTTTTCAATAAATGTATAAATTAGTATTAAATAGATAGGATATTATGCTCAACACATCGCGGCATTATAAATATTAATGATTATTAGTTATTACGGGAAACCTAATTATAAGTATTTATAATATATTATTATATTTTATTGTAATTCGCTAGTCGTTTCGTGGCTGAACGGGGGAAAAAAATATAATTTGTACACTTTATCGACGACATGTTATATAGATGTTATAGGTATTAGGTATATACCAGATATTATACCGGATGGAATTAAATACGATTTAAATATTATACCTAACATATCCACAAACAGTAATAATATACACGTATTCGATATCCTTAAAATTACTGCACGTCTTTGTTTTAATCGGTTGTAGGTATATTTCGGCGGTATAAATCAGGTGATGGATCGTAAAAGCTGTTTAAATCGATTAATTCCCAACGATCCTCATTTCATTAAATTCAAAGCAATATAGGTATAATAACTATTATAAATATCTATCTCTATATGTATAATGTATATATGACGCGCGCAGTGCAATTCAGAAAGCATGTGCTATAGAGGTTATTATTTTTATTTAATAACCTGTTTGGTGTTTTTTCTCTCTCTCTCTCTCTCTCTCTTCAGTCTTGAAATCTCATATAGTTAACGGCATTTGAACGAATGGGCGTAAACATTAAATTACACAATGTCGTCGAAGAGCATGTCTTCGGTTTTCTACACTTCTGTCTATGATATTAACTAGCACATTTAACATACCTGTACATTATATAGGCACTATGAAACAATAGACATAATAATACAATACGATAGTCGATAATTCGATTACAATATCAGCGGGGTGATTAGGAATTTGCCTTAGAACTATGGGCGGAGAGAGGATATGAATGTTTAGCGAATGTCAGCTGTAAACCTCATAAAACTCTCCGAGGATCACAACTATTTTTAGTGCAGTTGGCTGATTGTAACGTTAAATAAAGTTCAGGTTGGCAAATTGTGTTAATTATTATAGTAGGTAAGTATTTAGTAATATTACAGAACATAATATTAAACTATAGATACACATTTCAAGCAAGGCCTTTTGGAGGAAATGTCATCCATATATTATGTCCTCGAGATTGATTTTTATAGGTATCTCTGTAGTATGTATAGCCAACATTGTTAAGCCACTTAACCTTTTTTTATTATTATTTTGTGACCTCGAGAAAATTTTAAACGTGAATTATTGTCGTTATAAAAGCATATTGATAAAAAGCGCGATTTCAACAAAAAGGATTGGCAGAGGATTTGTTGTTTCAATTACACCCTTGTACAATATACATATAATATCGTTATTATACATTTATACCACCGTAACATTTTAACTATTAGGAAAATAATGTAGGTATACTTACTTGTAAAGTTGTAAAAGTGTTTTTGTCTTGTTACTATTGATGTTGATTTTATTCGTTCGTGATGTTTTTCTATCAAAAATAAATATCACGAAGTCGATTAATATTTTCCATTGTAAAATATTCTCTAGGACGTAAGTAGTAGCATCATTAAAGAATTAAATACAAACACGAGTACCTATATTATTATTATTTTGGATCATCAGAACGGGTTTTTGTTTAATATTCATACCGAACACATTGCAGCAATCGTTGTTTACAATTTTTAAGAATTTAAAGAGATCCTGGGTTTATTGGCGAACCAGGTTTTACTTTAATTCCCTAAGGTCTTAATGGTACCTATATATATGTACACTATACAGAGGTATTATTTCCGAGTATTAATATGAATTAAAACGGAGCTATACACAAGCCAACATTCAAATGTGCGTAAAGCGTAAATACCGGAATAAATATTTAAATGAAAAATATTTTTTATTACGAAACTATCAATTACCCGAATTAAGAGTATCAAATCACTAACGGACAAGTATTATTAAGACGTTGAACGCTATTATTAGTACTCCACATTCTTTAAAAATCAAAGTTAAAGCGTTATATGAAAATGTAACCTCAGTCAAAACATATAGTTTTATATTATACCTATATACATACAGACTTATTATAAAAATATATATAAAAGCAGGTAGGCGGTTAAAGTGGTTAAACATATGTTAATATTTTTTTTTTAGTTTTCTTTTATACACTGCAGTCGTCAGTTGTTTAAAAATTATACTGCCAGATTAATAAATATATGTTCTATGTTTAAGGACTTTGAAGTTTTAGGTGCTGTAGCCTGTAGTATTGAAAATCATAACACCTTTTACCGATAGCGTCAAATGTTTGAAACTACAGGTTACAAATACAATATATATTATGTCTTATTACTTATAAACTAAGGTTATAACTTATAAATAATAACTAAATTCATTTCGAAATAAAACGAATGAAAACATCGAGCTAAGTGAATACTGAATAGAAATACAAGTATACAACCACGCAATAATATATTACTAAAAACTATAGGGGTGCAAGACGTTTTTCGGACCATTTCGCGTATGCCAAAATTGCCAAAAAAAATCACGATACTATAACTATTTTGTTAATTTTGGCCTTATTTTTTAGACAGATGAGTATCGCCCAATTTTTGGGCTATACCTACATTGTCCGTATGACCTTATACGTATAACGTCAAAATATTATTTATAATTTGCAGATCAGCAAAGAAATAATAGGAATATCCAACAAAAGCGTAAATTGTTTATTTAATATAAAGCTCAGCTGCAAAGAACAGTTCTTATGCATAAGTTCCACCAATTATATAAAATGATTATCTACTAGCTTAGTCTATAGAAGTAAGAATAATACCGCGCGTTCTGCTGTTAAACTTCTCAGATCTTACAAAGATGCTTTCCGTCATATAAACCAATTCAAACAAGGTAGAATATTTAGAGTAGTAAAGAGTAGTAATCACTAACCAGAAGTTTTCATCATTTAATTATAGAAATAATTTAAAAACTTTCTGACCTTGAGCATATTTTACAAATGCTCTACATCGTGATACTAAAAACCACTCCTACTATTTTTCTTTGATCTAGTTTCTGCTATCAATATAATACATAGTCGTTTTTTTTTTAAATCGAACAGGTTTATTAGACAAAAATAAAAATTTAAGATCCCTGAGTTAATCATCACCTAATTCAATGTCTTCGTAGTCAAGATTTCGGTTATATAAAATCTTACTGTGTCCGCAATCGCCTAACTGTGTTCCGGTGTTTACACAGGTAATAAAGATTCCCATATTCAGATAGCAGTAAAAAATTCGCCAATTCACTTGTCAAACGACAAACGCGTATTTTAGGCACACGTGTCGTATGCTATCTACCAATAAAATCATATCTACACAAATCTACGCACAAGTATCCATTATTTCACACAAACTTAATCCGCCATTATTTTACCCATTTCTATCGATGTATGTAAAAAATGGATTTTCTTTACGAATGGATTGCCATGTTTAACAACCCTTAGGTAAACTTCAAAAAAATTCAAGCCTCAATTTCTCTAAGAAGATAGACTCAAATAACAGTACCTATAAATCTATAATATTATTTATTATATATCTAACCTTATTAGTGAGTTAGAATACAAATTAAACCTGCGATTTTGGAGCTTCATGCGGCTAGATGTTTAATTCCATAATTCTATACAACACACTTAACCAAACTATACTGGAATAGTGGAGACACTCGTCTAATAGTTTTTACATCGAATAATTAAATATTAAACTAATTATAAAAAAAATCTGTGTTAAATGATGATAAAAAATACGATCAAAATCAATATTCCATAGTTTTAATAGGTAATTTTTCATAAAATACTCAATATGTAAATATGTTATAACAATTTTTTGTTGAAAAACAATAAATTGAATATTGTTTTTAAATTCTTTTCTTGGTTCTTTAATATATTATTATTATATTCGTTATATTTGAGTTATTTAAACGTAAAAATTATATTTAAAACCCAAAATTGATAAGGTAAGTATGAAATTACTATTTTGATATCTGATCGGTTTCCGGTATGAGTTCGAACGATCTAGATTTATTAACAACACACCAACAATCGAAATGATTAGAAGAAAATATATACTTTATTTATAGTTGGTATTTTAATAGGAACATAATATAATTATTATATACACACGGTGTGTACTACCAATATATATAAAAAAAAACTAGTCCGGTTTCGGTGAACAGTTGAGTCGTCATAACCTGATAGATCTATAAATCTGAATTCATGATTAATAATATCATATATTCATATGCATATTATCACTGCAAATAAATGCATTTTTAATTATTCAGGTTTTTTCTTGCACGATAAAAATGGTTAAAAACTATAGAAACATGAAAAAACATAATAATATACTCGTAATGATGAATAGCACAGAACATGGGTTTATGGAACGCGAATAACCTATGAGCATTATTATAACAAGTTTTAACATTCCCAAGTTCGTTTTGTTGTAACGTGCATTTTATGTACATCACGAAGCAGCCATTAACTACAAATTATCGCAGAAAAGTAATCCACGCGCGGATGTATGTATATAATATAGGTACTGTAATTTTTTTTTAAACGGTTTTCGACATTTTTGTAAAACCACTTTATTATACCTATATATAAGATTCTTTATATTATAACCCTTGACATCATATCAAATAGTCTATCGAATCCTTTCTCCGCATAAACCTAGTCCTTACGCACAGGTCTTCTAATACGAATGCTATGACTTTGTAGGATATTTTAAATACCATCGAGTAAAATCAAATTACGCATAACTTCTACATTCATACACACATATACATATTATTATACACATTTATATTTTATAAATTGTATAAATGAAACTAACGTCTAAGGAGAAAGGTATATAGTTACCATACATATTTTTCCATCGTTATTATTTTTTTTTTTAGAAACATATACATACTTGTATTTAAGTCCTGACGGATGGGACCGCCTTTATGATGAGTTTTAACTTTTAATTAAAATTAAACGCATAGTATCACAAAAATATGCAGAGCGCTGCGTACAACCTGAAACCGCGGGACTGGTTCGAAATAGTAATAATAATCATAATAAATAATAATAGGTACCTAATAATAATTTTTTTTTTTCAAAATTGAATTACGCTATTACGCACACTCCACGGTTCACGTTGCGATGTTATCATTGAGTTTTCACGGTTGTTATAGGTCTATAACCAGCGTGTAGGTAGGTATACAACACAGTTACAGTTAGATCGTATTATATATACGCATCACGACCATTCGCACTTTGCGCCCCGTCTGCGAATTATCCGTTCCAAATTCCATATCCAACAACGATCGCTGAATATAATATATTTTTCATCATTGAATTTTACGCGCCGAAATGTACCACAAGCCGGTAAAAGTTACAAGCTATAATACTCTGAATAGTACCTATTAACTTGCAGATTATAATAATATGAGAGTCAATCATCAGTGCCCAAATATATTTTTTTTTTGTGAGAGAAATGCATATATTATTTATACATCACAAATAATTTTAATAATTGCTTACTTATATAAATTACAAAATAAAAACAAGAATCGTATCCATGGGTGCCCATTGGGAGGGATTGGGAGGGGCAAGATAGGGCACTGCCCCCCTGCAGGACAAAAAATATTTAAAACTTGTAGCTCAATAAATATCACCATGATATAATTATTATCTTTATTACCTTACACTTGAGAATTTTTTTATTTTGACCCCCCCTCTTATAATGTTACTTATGGACGCCATGATCGTATCAACATAGTTATAATATATAATATGTATATTTTTATAAGACTGTATTTACTGTTTTAATATGTTATGAATTTATGATCCACAATAGTCTTATAAACGACAAATATAATAAATGTCTAATTATTATTTATTCACTAATTATTTTTTGTATTTTTTAAATTCGAGATGGAACATTGTTCATAATAGCGGGTTCTCTCAGAATATAGTAGTGCGTACTTATCGTACCGCTGTACCAGCCATTATAATAATACATACAACTATACACACTATATAGATACAAGTATACAACACGTTTTAAACAACTATTAAAAAAACAAGTAAGTAGTAACACAACTATTTATCAACATCTATAAATTATAATATTGCCTATTGGTATACTAAGTAGTGTACAAGTGAGGTACCTACTGAAAATAAATATAATATTTTGAATTTATTATAGAATTGGTTTTATTTATTGTGGCAATTATACGGAATATACATCACATCCGACTTCCAGATTTCATATTTTATAAAGTATACAAAACCGCCGACAATGTCAGTATATGTTACGCACGATTTATAAAAACTCGAAATATACGGGATAAAAATATGTGAATTGATCATTCATCATTCCAACACATAAGTATCTAATCGATTCGTAATTTAGATTTATACTTTATAGATAGATATTTAGTAAATTTATAGGAGGGGAGGTACATTTAATTATTTAAATACGAATAAATTAACGTCTCCATACTATATATAGAATATATATCAATGTTTTAAATATTATATTGTAAATATTGGTTTTAAAATATTTGATTTTTAATTTTTTACCTTTACTATGTTTTTGTTTTTGGTATGACATGAGTCGATAAACGATGAAAACGTATCGAGGCTCAAAATATATTATTTCGGTGCCCAGGACTGGCACGAAAACATGACACAATAATACAAATATACAATATAATATTATAATGTATTATGATAATGTCACGATTACAAAATTTTTCAATTCTGAATACCTTCATAAATCATAAGTACGTACACACGTTTGAAACTATTTAAACAATTTAGAAAAATATTAATTAAAATTTTAGTAAATTCTTACGAGCTCGTATTAGGTATTTAGGTATACCTACATATTTATTGACTGGCCTACATTCGGCAATGACAAGTAGGTCGATCCTGCGGCGTACTATATATAGTACTTACTACAGGTATCGTTAATATTATGCACATAGCGTCCGAGCGCTAATTATTATTATTGTTACCAGCTCCGCCGATTCGCTTTTCAAAACCGATGTTCCGCAGATTCTCTCATCGTGTATTTATACTTTCTAGCCCCGAGATACGAATTGCGTTAATCACGTTCAATTACCAATTATTACGTTTACGCTCCACCACTATGATACACACACGTGCCCGGATTCATTATTTACGCGTTACCTATTATAACATAACATTATTATTGTGTGCGACTCCAGAGTACATACATAATAATAATATAATACAAAGTACACGCGGTGCATACGTCGTGCCGCGTGCATGCGTTATTTATGTAAATATATATTATATATATATGCTGTCAGAAAGTGTAAAAAGCGAGTGTGAGATAAATTAATAAGACTAACGAACGTCAACGGTGACGATAATGATGATACTCGGAGACGGGAATAAATAAATAAATTATATACATACTTGTCTTGTTATTGTGCAGATCAAATAAGACCTTGAGGTGCTTGACGCCTTGACGTCTTGGTGACAGATGACAGTAGAAAAACGTGTCACGTGTGTGGCTACTCTTAAGTTTAGGTACCTACTATAATATAATCTATAAAATATGTATAATGTATATCATTTACATTTTTGTTGATTAATTATTATTTTTTACCAAGACAGTTAAGTATAAAAAAAATTGTATATATTTTAATAGGTAGGTATTTTATAATTGCGTGTATTGCACTAGTGAACTGATCAATGAATTTGAATCTATTTTTTCTTCATTTTCTTGATAACAATAGTTAATTGTATGCTGTAGTCATGAGAAGCCCTGGCCTCTGGAGTACAACTTTTAAAATTTAATATTTATTATTATAATGTAACAATTTTTAACTCAAAAACTTAATTCTGGTTTTCTTTTTTTAATTAATTGTCTACACATTTTATTACCAAGGAAAATAATCTGTTCAATAAACTTGGACACAGGAATATGATTTACTTTATTATCAAAATTGATTTAAATTCATTACAATCAATTTAAATTATACATGAGATCTCCATAACAAAAACAAACATTTTATAAAGAAAATAATTTACAGTTAATGGTTTGATAATATAATAAACAAATAATTATGTATATATTTTTTGAATACAATATTTATGTAATACGATAGTTTGCTTAAATAATATCATATATAATTTACTGTAATAGTTATTTAAGTAAAAATATGTACCATTTTGTTTTAAATGAAACAGTTGTTTATTAATTGTTTTAATGTATATAAAGCTATTGTTATTATAAAGTTGTTATGCTATTGAAATAAATTGAGTAGTATTATAGTAAATAATTTAATTAAGAGGAAGCCACGCCCATATTTTGTCTGTTTTACAAGTGAGTTACATATATTTTATGAAAAGTTCATGTATAGCTGTTCAGATTCAGATTTGTTAACATAAATATTAAAATGAAATGACCTATTGGCTATTATTTAAAAAAAATGAACTAATTTTTAGCAAGTTATTAATGTGTAAAATATTGTAATTTAAAAATTAAAATATTGTGAAAAATTAATGTTTAAACAAAGATAATGTTCTCAATTTTAAATTTAATAATAGATTAATTGGAACGATAACTTAAATATTACTTATTATAATAAAAACCACTACAACAAAGCTAAACCTGAGTTACTAACATACAATTATCATGAAATAATATTGTCAATTCAGGTATGGTGTTTTCTTAAAGCATTTTCATTAAATTAAATAAAAATATACCTAAAAAATACCAAATGAAATTAATATTAAAATAAGTTTCATTATTTTCATTGAGCTGAATTGTTTTATTATTTTAGTTCTGTTATATTTACATCAATACTGTCATAATAATTGAAATTGTATTATACTGGTGATTTGTTTTCAAAATAAAGGTTTATAAAATGAATAGGATTTTTTTAGCACTTATTGTGAGATGCAAAATCAATAAATAATTTTTACATAAAAAATTGTATTGCTTTTTAAATTTATGAAATAGGTAAACATTAACTTAATGTATTTAATGTATAGTAATAATAAGAAGTGTACACCTTATTATGACATTATGTTATAATGCATCAAAGTAATTTACTTTATTAAACCTAATTGATTAGTTTCTTTAGGCAAAAATGTATTTTTCACAAATAATTTAAATTAACTAATAAGCTATAAAGGTTTTAGTACATCACAATCACAATTTATTCATTATTTATTAAATGCAAATTAATATTTAAAATGTACAAATCAGTTTCATTGATATTTTCTAAAAATATAAAATGATTAGTTAATTATGAAAATAGAAAATAAAGAATTTCTAAATATTTCTACTTAACAATTATGAGAATAATGGATGTAGACATATTTTACTAAGTAAGGCCATTTCATTATCATAATTGGTGTTCTAGGTAATGAGAAAACATACTTAGAATGAATAATAAACTATAATATTTATACAAATAGAAATCACTAACCTTTGTGAAAAATCCTGAACTTCGATTTAATCGCGAAAATATGATATTTTCAACCAAATTAGAGGAACACTTAAATAATATGTATGATACAAACACGACATCCACTGGCTATGATAGTTATTTTATTTTTAAAAATTTGTATAGTTTAATAACTGAGTTAACAATGCCATATATTTATAATTATTTGTAACACCATTTTATTTTCAATTAATTATACAGATTAGTGATTAGATATGTGCATAAATATATATTATTATAATATACCATTTATCGATCATATTAGGTATGTTGTATAACTCATCAATACTACTAAGTTTACACATTATTCAAATGTGTTTACCATTTAAATAAGATAGTTAAAAAATTAGGCATGTTTGTTCAATGAAATGAAACATCACAGGCTATCTATTAAATTATAAGTATAATTATAAATTAAATATTTTAACTGGATATTTACATATAAAAAAATAATGGAAGACAGTAGGTATATTATACAATTAAAAAAGGGTCCATCATTTTTCAAAAGATAAATAATTGGTCGACATAAATTTAACTTTAAAATAAATAACTAGTAATAGGTTATATGATAATATATTTTAGACATTATTTCCTACATTGCTGTTTTTCTTACAATATAAATTAATATAAAATACATTGTATAACTTATAAATGCTAAAATAAATATTGAACATAAAATGCCTATAAGTTATATTTTTACATATACCGAATAAAACTTAAATGAGTTCCAAAATAAACATTTTTTTTCCTTTGTTGATAACTGATTTCTCAGATATTGTAACACAGTAGTAATTTGTTAACATTTTTAATATTGAATTAAAGTTATTAGGTTAACATTATTGGTTTTAGCTTATATTATAATGCTTAAACTATAATATACCAAGATGCATGTAGGCAAACAGACAAAATAAATATCGCATTAGTCATTACTGCATGTAAGGCTCTGTTCAGACTATTTAATTATTATTTTTTTTTTTTTTTTTTTTAATTAGTAGAAACACCTATACATTTTAGAATAAGTATGAGACTCAATATTAATACGTTTTAGTAGTCTGAGATTTCTGTAGTTGTATTAGTATAATAATTATAAAATTGTTTGATTATGTTATAATATAGGGTATTAGGGTATAGTTCCATTAACAAATTTACTAAATTAAAAAGTGTTGGAATATGCATCATCTTATTACTCTAAATTAGTAAGTTATTATAGGATGCTCATAATTAATATATAATATAAATATAATAATTTGAATGTTTTGATTAAAAATAATATTGTAATTATAAATATATAAATTTTATTTTAATATTGATATTTTTTTTAATTTTAAATTAAAATATAAAAACAGTATAATTTTAATGTATATATAAAAGCTTATGTTTTTTACTAATTTAAATATTATGGTTAGTTTTTAAAATAATCATAATGCACAATTCAAATTAATTTGTTTAATTATGAAATAATCATTTTTCACAAGTATAAACAAAATTGTATTGTACACGGTACACTTTTCCCCTAAGTATATTCCTTAAAATAATACTTAATAAATAATAAAATATTACAATTCTTGATAACTTTATTCAATATTTGAATTATGGTATTTAATTCAGTAAATAATTTACATAATATGCTAATTATTTAGAATATGTTTTAAAATTTTGATCAGAATGTAAAATATATTTAAATTAATTTAGTATATCACATTTATACTTTATAATGATGAAAGTTCTTAAAAGCCATAAATATTCTAAAGGCAAGACATAAATATATTTTATTCATATTTTACTTGTGTTGACATTATAAATAACAAAAAAATTTCTTTTAATGAATTACATATGTTGAACATAAACAATATGATTATGATCAAGTAGTGTTCAGTGTTTTAATATACCAAAACTTATTAAAAAGGTAAAGCCAAAATTAGAAACTAAAATATGGTTTTATTTTGTTATTAATGTTTATAAAATGTGAAATAAAAACTTTGAGCTTGTGTATTCACATAATAAAATAATGTGTATGTGGTAACAAAAATTGAAAAGAAAAAAATAATAATTATAGCTTAAAATTGAAAACACTTACAGCAACAATTGGAATTAACAACATTTTCTTTTTGCTCCTTTTGAGTGACCTTTTCTTAAAGTCACTACATCATTGTTCTGATGCGCCTGTCGTTCCTTGGTTTCCTTTTTGTTCCGTAATACTTGTTTAGTAATCGACATGAACATCTATAATATATGTAGAAAATTTAAAATACATTCGGTTCATTTAGGGATAAATTATTAAATATTAATTTTAGAATAGCATAACAGTCCAATAATAATTATCTACATTAATCAATTAAAAAAAAATATAAACTTCAATTTTAATAATAGCAGTTTGGTATGGCTTTCTTATTATGTATTATTCTCAATGAAGATTTGTTTATTAACTTATTTTAAATACACTTTGATAAAATATTTACTTACAAATTATAGTAATACTATTATAATATAAAAATATTACATTATTATTATTGAAATAATAATATCAATGTTTTTTTAATGTATATTATTTACATTATTTTATGTATCTAACATTTAATCTAATTTTTAATACATTAATATAAAAAATTGAAATAAAACCCTTGACAACAATCTAATTTTGAAGTATGAATTATTTGATTATGTATATTTGTATATTAGTAAATGTTGGTATGAACTTTATAGAAGTTTAACACTAAATTTTAGAAAGGAGAATAATAAATGGAAAGTAGATAATATAGATAATACAGGAATAAATGAAAAGTGATACTTGACTTTTAAGGGGAGACAAGAGAAAGTTAATAAGAAAAATAAAGATTACAAGAAGAAACCAGATTTATCATTTGCCTTAAAGTCTAAGTATCTAATCATTGCTGCCATGGAAAAAGTGACAAAACTAAAATATTGTATATATTATATAAATATATATTTAAATTTAAAATTTTTATACCACCATAATTTTTTTTTAACTTGGTTAGTTTTTACATGGCAGCATAGCAACTTAGTCAATGTTATGTAAAAAGTGGCTAAGTAAAAAGAAAAAAAATCATTGAATAAAAATTTTAAATAAAATTATAAAAATGTTCAATTCACTTTTTTTTGTAGGATGGTGATGTAATGTCTAATAATTATTAACACTTGAATACTAATTAACAGAGTACTTCAATTTTTTATTAAAAATAGTCACGTGACTTATAACAGTAAATTAATATGTTACATTAGTTCTATATTTGAAGAAATAATAATCATATAGATTTAATTAATATTAATTAAAAATAAAAACTATGATTTTACTAATTAAATAATGATTACCTACATAAAAATATAAAATAAATTTATGTTTAGATAAATAATAAATGTTTTAGGTATTTCATGTTAAAATATAGATGTTTTCATAATATTTAATTATTTATTAATTAACAAAATACCTATATTAAATAATTTAACTATGCTTGTTACCTGTTCAACATTTATGTTGTCTTTGGCGCTAGTTTCATATAATTGGATGCCCATTTGGTCAGCAAATCTTTGAGCATCTTCTGTTAATACTACCTTTCGATCTGGAGCATCGTTTTTGTTTCCAACTGAAAAAAAGAAAAAATAACCACGGGAACAAATAAGAATTCAAATTAATTTAATATTTTGATTGTTAAAAAAATTAATAAAAATGATATTTTTCATCAAAAGAGGCGCAAATGTAGAATTAATCATACATGACATTTTTAATCGTAATAAGGTATAATATGTACTTGAAATGAATCAGAATGCACTGGAACAATGTTCTGGGTTGTAACATTGACTTGTGTATCAGTTTTGCTTGGTTAAATTAGATTTTAAGAGTACTTGATAAAAAAATATTAAGTTAATATTGAAAAAACAAAGAATATGTCTACGTGTGAAGGCGTTCCAATACTATCACAATTAAGGGAATTAAATTATTAACTATCATTTTTATAGAAAATAAAATTTTTAAAAATTCAAGATCTACCTACGAAACAATTAAACATGTGCCCGTAATTAGTATTAAAAACATATTCAGAGAACTCTATCTATAGACTATCTATATTATATCTTAATAATTTGGATTGTAAAAGCTGACAATGTCAAAAAAAAGTACTATATTATTAGCATAATATCCGCAAATGGCATATTGAATTGATAAAACATAAATATTTAATATATTACCTTATTAATTAAATTATTTGATAATATTTATCATAACTTAAAAATTCTTCATATATTTTGAATTTGAATTTAATTCTTTTGTATCAGTTATGATTATTATTTGAACATATAATAAGCAGGTAGAATATTTGAATAAATCATTATTTTGTAGAAAGAACAGAAAATATTTTTGTATACAGTGATAAAAAAATTTAATAATAGTAAACAAATTAATAATTAATGTAAACAAGGTATGATATTTACCTAATATCCTATTGACAACTTCACAATTTTGGTCAATCTCATGTAACCAGCGTTTGACATTTGCAAATGAATCCCCATTGCTAACATCGTACACAACTATAACACCATGTGTACCTCTATAATACCTACAAGTCAAATATTAGTAAAAATGTATCATTAGCTACTTATATTATTTATAAATTCAATAAAAATATAAAGTATGTGATCCCTTACGTAGACGTAATTGTTCTAAATCTTTCTTGACCTGCAGTGTCCCATATCTGTAATTTCACTTTTTCTCCGTCAACTATGACTGTTCTGATTTTGAAGTCGACGCCTATGGTTGTTATATAACTACCAGAAAATGTGTTGTCGGCAAAACGAACAAGCAATGAGCTTTTGCCAACACCTTTAGAAAACAAATATATAGTATTAAAATTATTAGTTACATGTATAGATTTAACTGAATGTAATTGCTTAGGAAACAGCGCATTTGGAAACGTTACGAACACTCACCACTGTCTCCGATGATTAACAGTTTAAACAGATGATCATATTCCTTAGCCATTGTGTTTAAGGAAGTCCAGGGTAAAACTAATAAGGTTCACGAATACCGTCTTAATGTGACATCTATGCAACAATCATCTAGTATTGTACATTGACAGTGTAATTTGGACTAGAACAAGAACTACTAGTCAACCAGTGCTGCGGCGGAATATTCTCGAACGATATCGTTAAACAGCAGACACGAACACTGTACAATGAAACGCTTACACGAAATCATATATGAAAAATGAAAAATATTTAACAACACGGGCAAAATATGAATACGAATTAAAATTTCTCATTACAATCAAAACATGAATCATCCACGAAAAAAAAAAACGGAAAACAAAAACGGTTCACTGATAATGAAGAAGTTCCAATGTTCCACCACGGTCGCATTTCACGGTAACCCGTCGATTATCATCCCGGGACATTCTCTTGGTGATAAATGATGATAACATTCCCACCATAATATTATTATTGCGACGTGCATTGCGAAAGTAGATATTTAAATAATTACCGTCTTTATTACCATTTACTTGCCACTTGCCAGAATCAATGGCCAGAGTACGTCGTCCCGTCACTGTCATGCATGGCCTTGCGTTATTCTGTGTTGATAACGTTCGGGTTTCTGTTTGAAAAATATTTGAAGTATTTTTCGTATTAACTATTATTACTTATTACCTATTAAACGATCTATATTTTATAATAATTGTACATCATATTTTTCTTTGTGTTGTATGTTTTATAAATAAATTATTGTTTGTCCAGTAGGCTTTTGACGAACGCGATATTACTGTTTATTTTTTATTAGAATCTTTTGATCGATTTTAATTTACTCTGAACAGTATATTATTAGATACTATGTATCGAATTGGATTTTGTTCACACATTTTTTTAACAATTTTGATTTATGCTAATCGAATCAGTGCAGGTTCGCCCCCAGTCGTATTGTGGCATGGAATGGGTAAGCTAAATAAATAAATAAAATACAATTTTTTTATACCAAATATTAATACATATATGTAATGTGTTATAGGTACCTAATAATTTCTATTTCTATTAAATGGTATAAATTATTTTGTACTTATTTGTTTGGGTTTCTCTTTTTGAAAATGAGTATGTATTATATTGTAATCGTATATTTTAAAATACATTAAAAAAAATTACAATCAGTGGCGTTACAAAAAAATTTGCCCCCCCCCCCTGCAAAAATAAAAAATGTTAAAAATGGGCCCCTAATATATTGTTATACCAATTAAAACCCTATAACCAAAGGCCTCAAATTACCGTGTACCCCCCCAACGGGAGGTCTGTGGGGCCCTAAGTTATGCCACTGATTACAATATAGTCATAGTCACATACTCATATATTTATAATTGTATTTAAGGTACACCTTTTTTTTTTTTTTCTGTTTGAACCGACGACCGGGAGGGAACCGCTTCGCATTACTTCCTTTCAAATTTAAGGTACACCTATAATATGTTAATATATATTTATTACATATTTTATTATGAATAAGTACATTTAATAATTATACAAATTAAAAAAAAAATGA
Source organism: Aphis gossypii (assembly GCF_020184175.1). Classification (NCBI taxonomy): domain Eukaryota; kingdom Metazoa; phylum Arthropoda; class Insecta; order Hemiptera; family Aphididae; genus Aphis; species Aphis gossypii. Next base: position 40,167,383 of record NC_065530.1, on the reverse strand, counting down.
ATTACGTATCGAATTTTTAAAATACAATTTTATAAAATATTTCAAGTTTGGTCAGGCTACCAGGAAATATTCTGGCATTTTATTAGGTAAATCCGCCTTTGGGTATTACTTTACGATGTGTAAGACGTTTTAATATTTTTTAACAATTTTTTTTTAAAAAATTAATTTAGTATTAATTTAATTTTAGGCGATAGTTGCTGTAACCCATTAAGTCTTGGAAGAATTGTTAAGGTGTTACAGAAAAACTTGGGACCGGATTCTTATGTGAAGTCATTAAAAATCGGAAAATCTTTTGAACAGGTCTTATGTAATTAATGTATTATTAATACTATGGCAATTAATTTTTTACTTATAAATGTTATAAAAATTAACAACAATGTTGCTAAAATTATGTAATTGTTCTTGGGTTACTTAATTTTTCTTTATTATATTTCATTACATGAGATTTTTTATATTAGGATGTATAAATATTATATTTTTTCATATGATAAATAATGATTACACAGTATAATAGTTTGATCTTATAGGAAAAGTGGGTTGTATGAATCCTATGTATATATATAAAAAAAAAAATGTCTTCACCAAATATTTTTAGTGACAAAACTAACTATGGCTATCATTTTTATTGCTATTTTAATTAAAACTATTTGCATTATTCATAATTCAAATAAGAGGCAGTTTTTACTAACTACAAACATTGTATTTTTTTTAAATATATTTATTGTCAATTTTTATTAAGAGTACCTCCTATATGTATTGTTTTTGCTTAACAAACAAATATTATATCAAAATTTCCATTAAGCAGGATCCATTTAATTTTGTTATTTTCATTATTAATGTGAAATGTGAATTAACTTATTATTAATTTTAATAGTAAAAATTGTATCCAAGACTCTCCCATAAGTTTTTTTTAACTACTTTAATTTTAAAGAAAGTTATGATTTTTTTAAGATTGTTAATATATTAGTACATTTATGTATAACATTATTTTAAATTATGTTAGGTACCTATGTATGAAACATTTTTAATAGTCTAATTAGTTTTCATACAATTTTTATAAATTTATATCATTTAATTCTTTATCTTAATATTTTTGTAGATAATTAACAGTTTTTTAATTAATTATTTTTAACCACTACTTTCATTATTCACCTGGTTTCCAATATGTTTTTGTATTTCTATAAGTGGTAACATATATAATATATTTAAGTTTAGAAGAAGCAAAAATCAACCATTTTTTGGTCTTGGTGGAAATACATTTTTTTTTCTAACAGAATTGATGCATGTTTCAGTCTTCAGTGTTTGTTAATTGCACGAAATTGTTCTATATTACCTGAATTTTATGCATTTTTTGCGTCAAAGGATTTATCACCAATAAAAAAGCCAGGAAAATACAAATTGAATAAATTCATGACTCACATATTATATTTTTAGATATTAGGTAATAATATGCTATTTTAATTATCTAATATTCTGTTTGTATAATAAAAATGAAATTGGTTATTATTTAAAAATGTATTCAATACAAAATATGTTTATTATTAAAGTTAATTTTACTTAAAATAAATGTTCAATTATTTCTTTAATTTGTTATATAAGTAATAAAATATAATAACAAACTATTTAATGTAAAATAAAATAAAATTTACTAATTTTCAATATAATCATGGGCACCCATAGATAACATTTTAGGGGTGAGGGGGTCAAAATAAAAAAAATTCTCAAATGTAAGAAAATAAAGATAATAATAATATTATGGTAATATTTATTGAGCTATAAGTTCATAATATTTTTTGTCCAGGGGGAGGGGGGCAAGTGCCCTATCTTGCCCTCCCCAGTGGGCGCCCATGAATATAATAATAAATTAATAATTTATGTTGTAATTTTATAAATTATTTTTAAATAGTTATGTATAAAAAAAATAAACAACCTAAATAAAAGTAGCGATAGATTTATATGAAAATATTATATTATTGGCTAAGGGCATAATCTCAGTATTTTATACAGAATGCAAAATTTAATCAATAGATATTTAACCATTACTGGATTTGCTAGCAAAGTAGGTACTCTCAAGTTTAAAAATTATTATGAAAGATAACAAAATGTTAACAGTTGACATTCTTAATGTAAAAGATTCTTATTATTTTTTCATTAAAAATGATTTAGAAATAAGTAATTTAAAAGATAATTCAAGTTAATGTAGGTGCTTTAAATGTTCAATAAATATATCTATTATCTATAGCTATAACTTAATTGATATTTAAAAAAAATTCTTAGTGTTTATCAATTTAATTTACTATTCCATAAAATATTAAATTAATTTTAAGAGGTTACCTATCATAGATAAGATACAGTTTAGTACATTAACTAGTTTAATGCATTTATATTTTTGTAAATGTGTATGTTTGTAATTCCTCATTTCTACATTTTAATATATTAATTACTATTTACTATATTATATTGCATGTTTACATATTGGGTTGGGTTGATCTGCGATGATGGGTATAATACTTAATATTATGTTTTATCACATGAATTAAAATTGTATTTTGTACCTAAGTCCTACAAAAACATATGATTTAAAATATTTCAGTAATACTCATATGCATATTTTTTTTTACATTTTATAATAATGTAGGAGATAAAGAACAGTTTTTTCATGAATATTAACCTTCAAGTTAATGATGTTTGCCAACAAATATCTAAAGATCTAATGTTGACCAACGGTTATAATGCAATTGGATTTTCACAAGGAGCCCAATTTTTGTAAAATCAAAATATTTAATATATAAAAGCACTGTAATTTATGTATTATTGTTTTTTAGGAGAGCAGTTGCACAAAGATGTCCTAATCCTCCAATGTTAAATCTTATATCTATAGGTGGCCAACATCAAGGAGTTTTTGGTATGCCAAAATGTCTTTATTCTAGTCATAAATGGTGTGAATATATGAGATTAGTTTTGAACAAAGAAGCTTATTCAAAGTAAATAGAATAATTAATACTGTGAAATCATTTAAATGATTTGAATAACCTTTAATGATTGTTGTATAAAAAAAAAATGATTTCTAATTTGGTATTTCTAAATATTTCTATAATATACTAAATTATTTTATCAACACCTCTTTTTTATATTTAAAAAAAAATAAAGTATAAAAAATGTTCTAAATTATATCCATGGTATTATTTTAATCAATATCTTGTGAAATAAAATATTACTATATTACTATAAATAACTATTATCATAGCTATGTTAATTCTGCTTTTGTTTTGTTAAATATTTAAATTTGTATTTTTAAATTATTATACCTATTTTGTATTATTTTTTTAGATGGGTACAAGATACATTGGTTCAAGCAGAATATTGGCATGATCCAATTAAAGAATCAGATTACATAAAGGGTAGCAATTTTTTAGCAGACATTAACAATGAACGTGTTATCAATACAAATTATCGAGAAAATTTACTTAAATTAAAAAACTTTATTATGGTGATGTTTACAAATGATACAATTGTTGTTCCAAAAGAAAGTGAATGGTTTGCATTTTACTCACCAGGTCAAGATAAAGAAATTATGCCACTTGAACATTCTGTTCTTTATCTTACAGTAAGTAATTATTTTAAAAAACAAAAATTATTTTAATCATATGTAAATCTAGAAAATGTTGTTTGCGTGTGTATCACTATCATATCAGTGTCTTAACAGTGTTAATCCAGGTTACAATCTTATATTTAATATTTAAGTATTATGAATAATTATTCATTTTAACTATGGAAAGTTATTAAGTATAAAAATGGAATTTTTAAAATTTTTTTTTTTTGCAATTTCATTAAAAAATACTTAAAATTAAATGATAATTTAAAGGAATTTTTTAATTTTTATTTATGTAAATGGTTATCTTAGGATTGATCTATATTGTGTACCTGCTTGCCCATAAATTGTGTATTTAGTTTGAAGATGTTAACTTATAATTTGTTCATTTGTGTGTATTTTAGGATCGACTGGGTTTAAAAGTATTAGAAGAAAGCGGAAGATTACATTTTTTGTCAGTTCCTGGTAATCACCTTCAGTTTTCCGAAGAATGGTTTTTGAATGAAATTGTTAATAAATATCTTAAATAATAGTATACTACAATAGTATTATAGAACTTTTATAAACAGTAATTTATTTATAAAACAAAATCAGAATTTTTATAAATTTAAATAATTTTGTTATTGACTGCATATAAATATTAACGTGAAAATTTTTTTAATGTAAACACGATTTTAATTGTAAATGTCATTTTAATCATATGTAATATTTCACAGTAACAAAATAGAATGTAATTTTTTTTTATACTTTTATAACTATAATTATATTATTTTTAAGTATATTTTTCTGAAGCTTGGAAAGATCTTTTTTTCTTAATTTTAAAATACTTTATTCATTATTTGTAAAAATAAAACTTATAAATCTATAGTAGCAGTCCTCAAACTTTGCTCCATAGAGTCCTAAGGCTCCACAAGACTAATCTAGGGGCTCCACGGGTACATCTCTGAATTAAGTACAGATATTATTATTCGTTTAATTGTAACAAGTTACATTTATATTATATAAACTGACTATTGCCCGACAGAATATTTAACATTTAACATAGAAACCGAACTGTACATCCACTGAAGTGATCTATATTCTATACATTTTATATATTTAATGAACAAACGGATAATGAAAACAACAATAATCCAATATAACTATTTATTTATTTATTTATTGAGATATTATACGGGTTAAGACCCAGTTATGTGAATTAATTTAATTAATATACTAGCTATTTAGTCCGCATTCTAGGTTTTTAAATTTCTTATTAATTCATTGTTTTTATTACAATAGCATAATAAACATATAAAAATCCACAGCTGGAATAATATTTAAAAAAAACAAAACAAAAAAAAAATGGTTTATTTCTGGAATCAGAATGTCGTGAAACAAATTTATTTATAAAAATTAGATCTCTATCTCATATATAAAAAAAAGAAGTATATACCTTAAAATCCGAGCCTTAATTATATATATTCATAGTAGGTGTATAATGCATAAATCTTATAATTATAATATATAACATAATATTAAATAATAATAATGAATCATTTCTTTATTTACCATTTACAAAACAAACTGTAGCCTTTTAGGTTTTTTCAGCTACCTATTTCGTCAAAAATTTCTTTAATATCCAATCTTATGTTGTTATGAATGTAAAGCTTTATAAGCCTATTCAATCTGGACTAAAATTAAAATAATATTCAAAATTTTAAAGATTAATAAATACAACAAATATTTTATTAGTGAATAGGGAATATTAAGTTCTTCATAGAATTTCTTAACTATGTTTTTAATCTTTTCATACAAGCTAATGCAGTGATAAAAGCTAAAAAAAAGGTCAAGGAGAGATATATCTCTCTCATCACCCCGGTAAATACGCCACTGTTGTAAATTGATTTGAAATAATTTGAAAAATTTGCGAATAAAGCATTAAAATATTTTAATCTAAAAATAATTAACTTCAATATTTTACACACAGCCCAGTGAATTACAGATTCGAAAAATTATGCAAATATTCAGCAAATTAGTTTTTAGAATTTGCAAATCAATATATTTTTGAATAATTTCAACAAAGTCCTTTGACTTAGACGGTAAAAAGCTTGTAAATTTAACCGAAAATAATTTTGATTTGCATTAATGGATGTCTCAAAATGACATTATTTAGTGGACATGCTTAACGGAATATTACCTTTGGCGGAAAGGTTATACCTTTCAATAGACCTATAATTAGTCATTTCAATAATTTTCAAAGCTTTTAAACATACAATCTAACAATTAATGAGTTACGTTAAACAAAAAAAGAAAAACGTAAGTGCTCCAAAATGTGACGCTTTAATTACCTACCTAGGATGTGCCGGTAAATATATGATGGTGAGAAATAATTTTGTAACCTTGAAACAGTTGATACTGACAGTATTTAATGATTCTTATGAATTATAAGACATAATTTACGTAGTTTCATAACACATAATAATATTATGATATAATTGTAACGTTTTTTAAATATGTAGCATGTACCAGTACCACGAGAATACGAAAAGAATAATGTTTTTATTTATAAACATTATGATTAAACAAAATAATAAATATGACAAAATATAATTGTAAAGTATTTTTAAGAAGCTTATTACAAGGGCGTATTTTATTTTTAGGAGGGAACATTCACACTTTAATTATTAAATTTTGTGGTTTGGGATAAAATTTAATTTAGGTACTTATAATATGCTATTGTGTTGCATGAAACTGTCAATCATTACATAAGAAATGTCGGTTTATTTCCATAATATTTTAGTTAAAGGTGTTCCCAATATTTTTTTTGAGAGTATGCTAAATCATCAAAAACCAAAATATAAACATTTAAAATATAATACAAATATTTATATTATTGATTATAAGAGTAAAGCCGGTAAAGAGCGTGTTAATAATATATGTAAACAATTTTAAACAGATTTTTTACATATCCTCTTTAAATTATACCTCGTCAATCTTTACAAATATTAAAAAGTAAAGAGTATTACTTTTTCAGTCATAAATAATTGACGTAAATATGGTAAAATTACTTAATTAATTTAATTTTGTTTTTTCTTTTGTGTATACAGTTATTTATAATTTTGACATTTTGTAAAAATATCTTGAAAGTTAAAATTGCAAATCGATTGAGACTTGAGTGCATACTCAGTGTACCCATATTATTGAAAAAATATCTTGAGAGTTGAGAGTTCAGAGTATACGGCGTATATATATGTAGTATACCCTATGGGAACACCTCTGATTTTAGTTACATAACTAAAGTTAATTATACTTATAAATCAATAAATCAATAAAATCGTTAGGTATGCAGTATAAATATAGTATTTGCAAATACTGAAAATATTAAAACTTCTATTAAATTACAGTAATACAGTATTGCAGGTATGTGAAACGGTCTAAATAGTAACTAAAAAAAAAAATTCAAAAGAGTAGTTTTTGAGTTGTTCAATTGTGTATAGGTACTAAAGATAATGGTAAATCCAAAAAAATACAATATAATAACGTTATTGTCTTTGACCAACTTAGCTTATAAGAAATTACTTTATAGGTAAGTGACAAATATTATAAGCCTCAACAATACATATTTTTTATCGATTACTATTATTGTTTTCACAAAAAAATAAACACACATTGTAAAATTAATCTCGCTTCGTTCAGAATCTAAAAGAAAAAAAATAATAACAATATCGACCATTTCGCCTAAATTAGTACTACGTTATGAGAATAACAAAAACTCGAAGCTGGTTTTCTGTTATATATTCGTCATAATAAACATAATAAATATAAATTGTATTTTGATCACTCGCGCCACTAGTCTTACCTGTACCATGTAGGGTACCAACGTAGGGCGTAGGGTAGGTACAAGTCTATAACCCGTTCAGTTCATCTTTGAACTTGGAGACCGTTACTATATGTGTATATAAAAATCTATTTAGTATCTATTTAAAAAAATATTAAAATCTCACTCTGTATTCAGTGAAGCCGGAAATAATTTTTACGTTGAAGCAAATAAAAATATAGTGGGTGTAGGTAAGGTATTTTCTTGTGACCTGTAAAATGTAATTACTTATTTTAGTAATGGATTTTTCGATGAGTTATGATATTTTTTTGAACATAGTATACTCGTAATTTATAGATTATTGTTTTTAGTTTTTATATAGAAGGCATTGTTTTATTGTTTTTTCGAGAATATATTAATTTTACTAGTTAAAAATTATTGGTATAGTGTTATTTTAAGCGATGTTAGCTTTAGATTTGTCTTGATAATAAATTATTTAATAATTGTTATTGAATAATGAGCTTCCTAAATGTAAATAATAATTACCGTCTAGGCACATCATGGCATTGTATATATTTTGTATTTTAACATTGAAAATAATAGGTATAAATCATTCGTCATAAATATTAAAGCGATATTTTTTTTATTTTGGTCCTTCGACTTATCAAATTATTTAATTGCCAGTTACTTATTGGAATGTATCTATTGCGTGTGTTTTTTTTTTTTGTAACCAAAGAACTGTAATTTTATTAATATAAAATAAATAATATAGCCTATAGGATGGGGTAGAAGTAATTTGAAAGCAATTCACACTTGTTTTCGTGGTTCAAATATAAAAAAGGTACCTATACTGCATGCATTGCATGTGAATGTACTGTATAATGTATTTTTTAAAAATATACCTAATAACAGGACTATTAAGTATCACTGTATACGGTTATACTCGCGTGTTTTACTTTAGAGGTTATCAAGTTTGAAATTGACAATTATTACAAATTACAATTCCAACATCCAAGTGACAAAAAATAGGATCAGCAGAATAATACTTTTAATTAGAATTCTAGAGAGCCTGAATCATTGTGTAATACCATATTATGAGACCTTGTATAAAGTTTGCCTGAAAAACACAGATGATTCATGTGACTGATGTTAGCAATTTTGCGGTTGTTTTTATGCAGTCAAATTTTACTTGGTACACCGCTTCCTATTGTGCGTAGCCAATAGCCATGTAGGTACCTATTAAATTTGATAAAAAATAATATTTTAATAAAAGGTATGTAATTATAATAGGTATTTATGTATAAGGTATGACGATACCAAAAAATTGGGATAAACCAATATCTATTTGTTAATTTATATATTTTAAATGATAATTTACGGCACAGAAATGGAAAAATTACTTCGTCATCATTCAACTAAATGGTCTAAATGATTATTGATGAGTATTAAGTAGTTTATTTATTATATAATATACCGGTTTTTTTTTTTTTTTAAATAACATTAAAGTAAATAATACAGGTTTTTAAAATTTTTTTTTTTATTTTAAACATTTGTAACGGGCCATTTTTTTTTATTTTCGAGGGCCACATGTGGCCCGCGGGCCGCGGATTGGGCACCACTGTTAAAAATAGTTAAAAGACGCAGATATCATTTAAAAAATGATAAACTTAATGATAAGCTTAAACTTTACCAACATTTATTATTCTGAAACCATTTCTATATCTATGTAATAAAAAGATTAAATTTTAAAAGTCAAACTTTATTATATGATTTAAATTGAAAATCGTTTCTACTATAATAAAGATATTTAAAGATATTTTAAGTGTCTGTCTTATACTTACATCTTGGCAATGAACATTTTTTTAAGGTTTGTGTACTAATTTAGCTTTTAGACGAATATTCTGGGGTCAATCTAATGTAAATATTATACATACATGTTATAGATGTATAATGTATAATGTATATATTATGTAACAAGAAAAGTGTTTCTTTTTCTTTTCTTTTATTTTATGTTCGAAAGTAGTAGGGATTACAACAGTTAAATAAAGAGATTTATGATTATACTTATTTAGTGATGTTATATTATATACATTCAGTTTACATTCGTAATGTCCAATGGGCCCAATTGGCAATTGGACCCGTAATGAAAAATACTTCGGAAAATGTCGAATTTTCATGAAATTATTTTTTTCTATTATTTTTTTTTAATTATTTGATAGCTAAGAAATAACATATTTTAATAGAAAAAAAAATTAGTCGGGAAAGGGTTAAGTCAGAATTAATAATATTAAAAAACACTTTACAAATATACGAATTAAATTTTAACATAATAATTAAAACCATAATAATATTATTGGATCTGTTAGAAAAATCCAAGTTGGTTTTTATTAAAACTCATAAAATCATACATATCATCATAATTCATAACTATTCCAGTTTCAAGCATTGAATGTAAAAGAATATTTTCTTGTTCAAGAAGGTTTATGCATTTTAAAAGATCTCTTATGGAAAATTAAAGGTTAGTAGTTAGTACAGTAAGTTACTGCCTTACTGGGTAAAAAACAAATGAGGCAAAAAGATATCTTTGTCTACAAAAATATCAAGAGGGGGAAGTGCTTTCCTTGCCAAACCACTATGACGTAACTGACAGTAACACATTAATACTTAAATCTGTAATAAATTTTGACTAATAAACTCAAACAATAAAGCAACACTTCTTTAAAATTTGTGTTATTCTACATTTAAAATTTAAAAGGTTAAATTTGACACTGTTGTCAATAGGAAAATATAATTCAAAATTATCAGATTTAAATGAATTTGCTAAAAGAGTTCCGGTGAATCATAAAAATAGACGACTTATCTTTGTATATAGTTGTATAAAATATTCCTTTATTAATAAAACATTATATAACAATGTAAAACTTATTAACTGATACGTTGTTAAAATGTAATATGTTTTTATAGATATTATGTAATAAGGATAATAAGAAGGGGTGGTAGAGAGTTCTTATAGTTCTAGTTGTTTTTCATTTTATCAGTTCAGATCCAAGGTTTTTTGTTTTTAGGTGGTTTTTTTTTTGGTACCAGATAAAGGGTTGGCCTATCGCAGTAACTCCCAACCTAAAGAACGAGATAATCCCAACCACTTAATGCTAGACTGATAGCTATTTCAGCATCCAATGAACGGTACTGGGTGATGAGAATTCTAATTGCCTACGTCATAGCTTGGGGCGGGGCTTCGGGTTAACTAAACTCATACGTCATATAATTATTTTAATCATGTAAATAAATACCACACGTGTAACTTGATGATACTACGCATGAAAATATGAAATGCATCTTAAATTAAAATACAGAAGTAATTGTTCTACAATAAGTTCCAGACTAACAAAATTATTCTTTTTTAAAACACGATATTTTCACATAGGTAATAAAAAACAGCTTTTAAGTTGTATACTGTACATAGTTATTTAAAATGTTGACAAAAATTACTGTGGATTTTATGATGAGACTAAAAAATTTCAGTATGAATAACTTATAAAGAAAATCAATGTACAATACAATATAATTGTATAATAATTGAACTTTTTAAATTTTTGCGATATTGACGAATTTTGTACAAATTTAAACTTCTAACTCCTATTTTTTTTTTATTCTTATAAAGGTATAACAACAGTCAACAAAATATGTGGATTTTGTAATAAATATTTAGGAATTTGGACCGATGAATTTAAAATTTAAAGAAAATAACTAAAATTTTTGAAAATTTCTAAATGTCTATAAACAGTTCAAAAATATTTAATTTAATTTTAATTCTACTACGTATAGAAAATAATTATTTAAATATTTAACAAAAACGGTTATATTACAGTTATTTGTTACAAATTCAAAAAAAAATAATTATAATAATGTTGTCGAATATGTAGGTTTTATGTAAAAATTCAGAGTTTAATTAATGCATTATTACGTATAAATTCAAATTTCAAGGAATGCATTATTAAAGGATAAACGGGAGTATATATGATTGGTGATTGGTATCTTTATCTGTGTATAATATTATACAACTTATGTCACTATTAACTATAATAATAATTGCACTGTGAAAAAAAAAACGAATAATAATATTAATATAAATAATATGCATTATTAAAGGAAGTACCATAATTTTATTATTACCATAATAATTGTTAAGAGTTCCAGACCCGTCTACAGGTGCACACAGTTTAATGGATAACCCATAAGTTGTTGACCATGGAATACCGGTTAATGGTCTGTAACACCGTTGGTTACTCAAAATTGTATTTTACTTACTTACGCGGTGATGCGTGAGTTCTACAAATGTTATCGAAATAAAGGTACCTGTTATATATATTTATATAAAATACGTCACGGTTATTTTCTTGTTTATTTATTTAAAGGATCAGAGCTCAAATTTTTTGTTATAATTTAGTTCGTAATTTGTATGCATTTTCATAAGATTGCAGATGTACTTATATAAAAATAGCATTATAATATATCTTTAAATACAGTCTTTACATATAATTTTAAATTGTTCATTAAAAAATACATACTTATTTTAATAAGTATGTTTCAAGAGAACGGTTGAAGTACCTTTATGTCGTGTTGTCCTCTCCGTCTTATTATAATGTATAATATAGCAAATTGTACGTCCAATACAATCAATTGAACCCTGTTATTATTTTTTAATACTTAAGTTATTGACTCATAATACATTTTTTATAAAAAAAATCTCATCAGAGACCTCGTAGGCTTTTTTTGGTATTTAAATTTTGAAGTAAGTTAAGAATATTAAACAATTTTCAATTTTAAAATGCTCATAAATTGTTACTGGCCGAGGTCCTAAAATATTATTCGTACCTTAAAATTTGCAAATAGTAATTACTCTAATACGAATATTAAAATAATAGAGAAAAATGAAATATTCTGAACTAAAAATTTGTAGTGCTATGCGTTATACTTATATTATACGTCTGGATAAGATATCCTCTTAATAGGGTGTCATACTTATATGTCACATGACGTGATGTCCACGTCTTACAAATAACGATTAACATACCAATAATGTTCGTTTAGTAGATCCGATTTTGCGTTGTTAGCTTTAATAATAGAGTGATTGGCATTGACGTATAGTAAAACTTAAGCGTTTTTATATTTTACATACTCATAGCTCATTACTTGTTTGAAAATTAAAATATCGTAAAAATCCGACTTGATATCACAGATTGCCTTTAACTTTGATTATGGTAAATTTGCACTCTATAATATTAAAGTTTTTACCAAACAATCAGTTCTACTGAGCACAAATTTGTTATGATGTACGTTTTATAAGATAGATACAACTCATGTGGATGTAGCATCCTCTTAAGAGATTATAACAAGACAATTTTAATCACGTAAATGACAATATTACACAATATAAATAATAATGTATTTAAATTTAATTATTAAACTATTATCATAGTATGTATATGCATTACCTAATAATTAATATATAATTTTATTGATAAATAAAATAAAACTAAAATAGTTGAGTTATAAAAAAATATATTATGAACATTTTTTTTTAAAAACGGGCGGTCAAGTGGATAATACATTGCTGCACAGTAGGTATCGAGTGGACCTTGGTTATAGAGTAAGTCACTGCAGTGGATATGTTAAATTTGAATGCATTGATAGGTATTATTGTATACAAAAAACGATTCTGAGCGGAGATGATTTGTTAGCCTAAAATACGAGTATTTTACTAGGTGGTAAAAAAGCTGGTTTATGTTTTGATTTCCTGAATACAACAAAATAATATCACATACCTACAGAAAATGCCAATTTAAACAACTGGTGTATGTTTCAAGTTTTTACGGTCGTTATTCTACGAGTGAATTTTTGATTTCATAATAATTTAAACTTAAGATAACATTTTTTGAATTGGCCAACTCTTAACTTCTTTTATAATTATTGTGAGCAAAACCTATGGAAAATTCAAAATCTTGTATGAAATTTTCAATTCTTATCTACTTAATATACAAATGTTTTTATAAATTTTTAACTACAATATAATTCGCAAATATTCATGATTTTGACAAATTTTGTCAATATTAACTTATATAACTTAACTATACTAACTATATAACTTCATACGCTAATAAAAAATTGTGGCTATGTATTCTTATACATTTTGAATTACTGTAAGACTAATTTATGGGAAACATTGTATTAAACTTTCAAGTAATTTGATTAAGCTAAAAGATTTTATCGATATTTATGAAAAAAATGAATATTTCAAAGCCTAAAAATAGCCTTAAAATAAGTGAATTTTTTTTTGAAAATTAAATCATGTAAAGAAAATGCCAATCTAAATAACTAGTGATATTTTCAAGTATCTATACGACCTACAAAAGTGATTTCGTAAAAATTTAAAATTCAAACGCTCCTAATATTTTTTCTTATAATGACTTTTGAGTTTTCTCAATAGCTATTTGAAGGAAAACTTATAGAAAACTTTGTGTTGAATTTTTTGACCTTCGATATAATACTAAAATTTTATGTATATACAACTACAAAATTACTTGCACATTTTCGATATTTTGATATACATCGTAAAAATTTGAACTTTAATACTAAAAAAATTAAGACTAATGATTTTTGATTTTTTTTTAACTGCAATAAGAACAACTTATAACTTATAAGAAACCTTGTATTAAATTTTCAAGTTTTTTTGGGCACCCAAAATTATTTTACCAACATTTCAAAAAAAAAAAAAACTTTGAAAAATTGAAAATTTCAACCATGTATAATATATATATAGCGCTAGTATTAACATTTATTAAAAATTTCATTTCAAGGATTTACAATAATTTGTTTTTGAGTACCAAAAATATAAAAAAATCGATTATGTCAAAAACTGGTTTTGCGAAAAATTCCCATTTTTCTGTAATTTTTTTTTTTGTGGCTTTTCCCTATTTTTTTGAAAATTGCTGGAAACTTCTTACTTTTTACTTCTATGTAGAACCAAGGATGTTAAATTTGCTATTGGAAACTACCTCTGAAGTTTTAAACTGAAGCATTATTTTGACAAGTTATCGTGTACACGCACACAAAAAAAAAAAAAAAATTGAAAATTTTGAGAAAATTCACACATTATTGTAGAATCAATACTCAAAATGACTCCATTTAGAATCTAAAAGCTAAATAAAGAATGCGGAGAGGTCACTGCCCTCTTCGTCTTCTCCCAAAGACGCTCTTACCTCTTGAGTCTTGTTATTTTACTATATGATATTATAATATGTAAAGGATTGTAACCAGTTTTATTTATTAGGTAAAATGTTGGATATGTATGCAGTAAATGTATTACGTCAGTAACAAACAGGGCTTTACAAACTAAAAAAAAAAAAAAAAAAAAAAAAAAATGAGACTGGTTAGTATTATAAATACACTGCTATAAGTGGCAAAATATGCAAAATAATTTAAAAAAAAATCACAAGCCTATTATTATTAGTAATTATAATACAATAATTAATAAATAAGCTTTATAAATATTAAAAAAAAAAAAAAAATGATAAAATATATTAATATATTATACAGTTTTTTACATGTTCATTCATATAAAACACTAAATACACATTACACATATTATATTAGATTCTGAATGAAGTGATGAATATATTGATTTTATAATGACGTATGTTTGTTTTTTGTTTTTGTGTCTGTGTACAGTATAACTTGTCGAAATAATGCTTCAATTTCAAACTTCAGGAGTGGTTTCCGATGGCAAAGTGAATATCCTTGTTGCATTATAGAGGTCAAATAAAAAAATTTTCTAACAGTTTTCAAAAAAAAAAAAAACCGGGAAAAACAAAAAAAAAGTGACGAAAAAACGGGAATTTTTACCCAAAACTAGTTTTCGACAAAATTGATTATTTTGTATAGTTATAACTCAAAAACGAATCACTGTAAATACTTGAAATGCTTATCAAACGTTTAAATTAGTGTTATATAATATATTTATTATTTACAGTTAAATTTTCAAAATATTGTAGCTTTTTTTGAGCTATTTATAGACAACTGAAATTTTCAGATTTTGAAATTTTTTTTTCAAATATCGATAACAAAATTTCGGGTGCCCAAAAAACTTGAAAATGTAATACAAGATTTTCCATAAGTTATTCTTATTGTAGTTAACAAACGTTTAAAGTTCAAATTTTGACATATTTAGGAAAAATTTGCAAAAATTTGCAATTAATTTTGTAGTTGAAAATTCATAAAAATTTTTGTATTTAAATTTAAGGTTGAAAAATTCAACACTAAGTTTTCCTTCAAATAGCTATAGAAAAAATTCGAAGCGTCATTATAGGATAGAATATTATGATCGTTTGAATTTTAAAATTTTACGTAATTCCGTAACGATAACGATTTATCCTCAAACGATTTTAAATATTTGTTAATATTCAAAAATTATAAATCGTAGATACTTGAAAATTTCACCAGTTATCTAGATTGGCGTTTTCTTTATATGATTTAATTTTCAAAATATTTCACTTATTTTAATGCTATTTATAGGCATTTTAAATATTCGTTTTTGTTTTGTTTTTTGCTATAAATATTGATAAAATTTTTTTGGACGAGTCAAAATACTTGAAAATGTAATACAAAGTTCATTATAAGTTAATCATATAGTGATTCAAAAATTATAATAATACATAAGCACAGTTTTTTTTTTATTAACGTTTGAAGTTCAAATATTGACAAGGATTCGTTAAAATCATGAATATTCATAAATTATTTCGTAGTTATAAAATATATAGCCTAGAGTCTAGACTGACAAATCAACTTCGTTCAGAATCGTTTTTCGTAATTTCGTATATAATGTTACCAATTATTGGATTCAAATTTAATACATCCATTATTATAGTGAGCTATACTAGCAGAGCGTTACTTACTTGACCACCCTTTTTTTGGTTTTAATGTGTTGCTAAAGATCATATTTTTTAGCCTTAATATCACAGTAGCAGAACTTACAATGTGTCTTTGTTATGTCATCCAACTTCACTATCCATTCTTGAAAAGTTTTTCACTCGATCATTCATTTCTAAATTTTTGAGGATATTGTGCTGTTGTTTTGATACTTAAACAATATAATTTTTTATTTCACTGAATTAATTTAGTATGTAAAATGCTTATTTCTATTGTGAATAACACACTGTTATTTTTAAATCGTGAAATTTAAACGGTTACCGGTATTTTTCTCAAATTTAATAAAATAACATTCAAGAATTTTGATTCGGTAAAAACGGCGGGTACCAATATAAACATTATAGTCATATTATGAAGTGTAAAATTTCGTATAAAGCCTGTTGATCACCCGGTAAGATAATTTTCAAATTGCATATTTAGTGATTTTGGTAATTTAAAAGTATAAACTAATTAAGACAATTTCTTATTATTAATTATGAAGTATAAAAATTATTATCATGACGATGGGTTAAATTGGTAATTAATTAAATCAAATTTGTAAGTCTATTATTTAAAATTTTAAATGAAATTCATCAACGACATATAATAAATCATTAAATTCTTAAACCTAGTTAAATTTTTGATTTAAGATGATAAAACTTTTTTTCTGTATTAAAACTAAAAGAAAGTATTTATTTATTTTTATATATATTTATGTAATATTTTCAAAATAAAAATATATATTCTACCTTACGTAGATGTAAGATAACAAATTATGTTCTCCCCAAAGTCCAGAAGGAAATCATAAATACGCCATGGTTATTGTTGGACTATTTTCGGTAAGGTTAATTATTTGTAATAACATAATTTATAGTTATGTAGATGATAGTTTTACTAATAAATAGTATGCTAAAATATTCATAATATTTATAATAGGTATATAAAATATGTATTTTAATGAAAAACAATAAATTAGTTTTAAAAAGAAGTATGTAAAATAAACTTATTATACCTACTAAATAAAATGATAAATTTAACATTATAGTATAATGGTATTTATACATTTTAGTAACAACCATATTTTTCTACAAAATGATGCAATAAAATAATTAAAGATGGTCACAGCATTATAATGTGTACTAACGTATAAAATAATGCAAAATACAAAATTTTAGATTTAAAATAGATATATTTTGAATCACATTTGTATATATTTAACTTTTATAAAATTGAGAATAAAATTCTTCTGTATACAGCACGAATACACGGTTATTATATTTACAATCCTGATATAATAAGCTTAGTGCTTACTTTATTAATTTATCACTATTATTTTATGTCATAAACACCACGGGTATTCCGATGTACAGTTTAAGAAACTAAACATACGTATATGGTTGTATAAAAATTTTATGTATAGTAAATAATACTTCTCCCACGTGGCTTCGATTCAAACATTCTACTAGAATTTTACACAACACTTTTTGTTATTTTACATTATTATGTCTAACCAAACCTAGAATATACGTCATAATATACGTCATAATAAACGTTGGTTAACACAAAGGTAGGGTAGTCTTAACCGGTTTTTTTATTAAAAATGAATTGTACTCATACTGACGGACCCGGACATTATGTATATCAAGAAAATCGGCTCACGTCGATCATTTGCGTTCTAACTACCGTAAATACGCAGATATTGTTGTAAACTCGATCAACCAGATCTTTTATGTGTTTGTGATTTAATTCATTTCAAGTATTCATCATTATATAAATAAAAACACGTGCGATTGTTTTGTAATAATTAACTTCTGTACTTGCCCAAATTATAATGCTTTGGCGGCAGAACGTACAAAAGTTTTGATTCCATAAAGAAGATTACTTTTTTTTATTTGTTTAACCAGTGTTAATTTACTATTTATTGTATAAATACATAATTTACTATAGTTATCATAATTAAATAAGTAAAAATATACCTATTAGAATGTATAATACATTGTTTCAAAGTCATTAATTAATTTTTAATTAATTATATTTATTGTTGTATATTTGCATTATATAATATTATATAAATATCATTATACAGTATTACTGTTGTCTATGATAATATGATATGCAATAAATAATAAATTATGAGTGCTTACTAAGTTGGCGTGTGATATGGCGGGGCCATAGTTGTGATTTCACGGTCGGCTGCGAGGCTATAATAATAGACTTGCGTAGTGTCATCATTTTTCGTCACTTATTGTTGTTGAACTTTGAGGAAATTGTTGGTTGCAGATTTGCAGCTGTCTTAAATCTTGTGATTTTAAATCCCGCTTAGGAATTGTTCGACATAAATTTCTTAATATCACTTAAAATTACATTACATTCGTATATTATGCACATTGCACATACGTGACCTAAAATCCATCGATATAATTTTAGTAGTGTTATAATTAGTAAGCATTTTTGACAGATTTTTTTTACTATAATTAAATCTTAATACATTTCAATATTTTATAGTAAAATATTACGTGATAATTGAGTTGGTAATTGTAAATAACATAATATATAGTTTCAGTTACTGGTTAAATAACATCAAGTTAAACAAAACACATTGTCCAATTCCAATCAAAATGCATGCACATTATATTATTACCTATATCACATTGCATTTATTTATGTAAAGCACATATACTATTAAACATTTAGTTACATCATAATATGCTAATAATAAACTAAACTTTTGTTTTATTTGATTATTGTAGTTGGTTAAGGTTTCGTTAAGGATAAAATCTACTAGAAAAACATAAACAGAGAATCTAATGTGTGTAAAACTTGTTACAATGTGCCCGACCTTAAGCTTTGAAGTACGCATACTTCTACCCGCGCAATATGGAGGTGGCTTTATTAATTATGTGTGCCAATTATTCAAATGAATAACATTTACTTTAGTTTTATCGATATTATATGCCTGTAAGTTAGTCCACTATAATGGAGTGATAATACTTAGTCTAAAGTCACACACACACGCACACACACACACACACACACACACACACACACACACACACACACACACACACACACACACACACACACACACACACACACACACACACACACACACACACACACACACACACACACACACACACATATGTATAGACTAGATATAGACTAGATATAATACACTATAGGTAATAGGTAGGTGACTACCAGGAAAAACTACAAAGCCGGATTTTGTATACAAGTAGTTAAAAGGTTTTTGACCAAAAATTATTTTTTTTTTTGCATAAAAACGTGTTATACATATACGATAACAGCATACCTAACAATAACCTTGCTAATAGAAAACTGATCATTTTGTACACGCACATATATACGTTGAAAAATCGTACCTATTTATAATTGAAATAAAAGATTATTTTTTAAATATAAGTATTGTATAATATCTAGGGACGTATCCTGTTTTATTTTAGGAGATGTCAGTAAAAAAATAAAAAACTGTATATATTATAAAGTACAAAATTGACAAAATTGATAAAACTTTAAAGGACTATACAACTAAAAAAAAATCCTAATTTTTTTTATTATGTGAAAATATAGTGCTTTAAAAAGAAAAATTTTGGTGTTATAAAAATTTTTGTCGGACAATTGCTTTGAGTCGCGTAAAACGCGTGACGTCATAAAATCACACCGTCCGCCGGGCCGTATCTAAAATACACGCGTTGTATTTATTTCTCTCGATTAAAATAACTATATACAGAAAAATTGATTTAAGGTATAGGTAAGTTTCTAAAGTACATTTATAAAAAGGTTATAAATTTTTTTAGATGATCATATTATTTTTACAGTATTAAAATTTGTTTCAGGGTAGCTTATATAGGAAAGACAAAAAAATAAAATATATTAAATAGCAAATACATTATATTAAATAATATTGTACAC
The DNA here is from genome assembly GCF_020184175.1 of Aphis gossypii. Taxonomy (NCBI): domain Eukaryota; kingdom Metazoa; phylum Arthropoda; class Insecta; order Hemiptera; family Aphididae; genus Aphis; species Aphis gossypii. The sequence continues at coordinate 40,147,092 of NC_065530.1, read as the reverse complement.
TGTTAATTAAAGTTAAAACAAAATATGTGTTATTATAATTTATAGTTTAAGAACTAAAATAAATATGTAAAACAAACATCACAATAAAATATACCTAGGTATACTAATTAAAATAAAGGTAGGTTCATAAAATTGAATATAGGTAAGTAAGTATATAGTAGGTTTATACTACAATACAACAACTTACATATTTGATATTATTTTTTTTATTAATTAAAATGTTTAATAGATTATATTTATCCAACACTTTGCCCTTTTTATGAAGAATTAAAATCAAAAAGGTATTGAAGATTTACCTAAAAATATAATCTAATTAGCTATAATTATTTATTATAATAATTTAATTATGTATAACATATGTATTTTTGTTTATATTAATATATTTTATTGTGAGATTTGTTTTACATATTTATTTTAGTTCTTAAACTATAAATTATAATAACACATATTTTGTTTTAACTTTAATTAACAGTGTACAATATTATTTAATATAATGTATTTGCTATTTAATATATTTTATTTTTTTGTCTTTCCTATATAAGCTACCCTGAAACAAATTTTAATACTGTAAAAATAATATGATCATCTAAAAAAATTTATAACCTTTTTATAAATGTACTTTAGAAACTTATACCTTAAATCAATTTTTCTCTATAGTTATTTTAATCGAGAGAAATAAATACAACGCGTGTATTTTAGATACGGCCCGGCGGACGGTATGATTTTATGACGTCACGCGTTTTACGCGACTCATAAATAAACACCGAAGCAATTGTCCGACAAAAATTTTTATACCACCAAAATTTTTCTTTTTTAAAGCACTATATTTTCATACAAAAAAAAAAAATTAGGATTTTTTCAGTTGTATAGTCCTTTAAGAAAAAAAAATCAGAGCGTAGGTAACTATAATATGATGTACAGTAGGTGTCGAGTATACCTCGTTATAGTGAAGGTAAAATCTAATTCTGTAATTGAATTCAATAACAAATAATCGGATAAGTACAAAAAATGATTGCCTGATAGCCCAGTGACTGGCGAAGTGAGGATAGTTCAGCGAGTCTGGAGACTTAAAGTTTTTTTTTAATAGGCAGGTAGATTACGGATAGATAGGCGGATGTTAGATAAGAAGTGGGTAATTGAGGTAGATATCTTGTTGGTTTATGCTTAAATATTTTAGCAAAAGATGTTACATTAATTTGAATTATTTAATAATTACAATTTAATATTTATCTAATATGAAAAAGAGGTCTTTTATACCAATAAATTGGTTGGTGAATGAGTCGAACAATTGTTTGTTGTCTCGAATACTAGTTCGCGGTGCTACTATATTTATATTATTAGGTATAAGTGATTTTTATTTTTATCATATATTTGCTAAGTTAAATAATTTTACTAATAGCAATTTTTTATAATAATGAGAAAGGTTTAATACATTTTTCGCTAAAACATTGAATTTGTTATATTATTAATTATAATGCAATAGGATTTATTTATATCGTGTATTTTATTTATTATTATTATATTTTCAGTAAATACCTATATACTTATTTTAGAATGGCACGAGCCACGAATAAATGCGTGATATAAATGGACGAACTTAAAATTAATCTAAATAATTTGAAAATTTCATTGCGTATAGAGAAATGTAATAATATATATATAAACATTATAAACCTAAAAGTATTAGATTCCCCCAAATATTTTTAAATTATTACAAAATAACTAAATTCTTTATTTTTTGTTTAAAATAAACGTTAAATTTAAAAAAAAATGTTAACGTTAAATGTTTATAATAAAAATTGAGCTTGTACATAATTTTATGATTGTTGAGTTTCAGTAGCAACTAAGCAATTGTAAGGAGCATTGTAGCAACATTTCAAGACTAAGCTATACAAAATAAAATTAATTTTCAGCTAGGCTTTAATGAATTTTGTAATGATTTGAGTTTCAAACATTAAAAAAAACTTATGTATTTTCCGTATTTTTAAATTGTTACAAGAATCACTTATGTTGGATCTTATACATAAAATGTTCGAGCATTTTAACCAAACTAAAAGTTGACATAAATACTTAAAAAAAAAAATAAATAAAATATATTTATGTTTCAAATGCCTAGAAACAGCTTAAACTTATGCAGTCAACATATTTTGAAAATTTCATTGAGTATAGAAAATTATAATTTAAATTACACTGGAATATTTAAAGTATTCACGACCAATACTTTTTAATTACAATAAAACATTTAAATTTGTTTAAAAATGAATTGTTATTTTACTTGTAAATATGCAATTAGTTATAATTTAAGCTTCAGACATTTATAAAAAATATTTGCCGGAGACAATTGCGGCAAAGCACTGTTATGTGATATAATATTTATATCGTATTTATTATTGATTTCACATCATGTCACTCGATTGCCATCATGGATACTGCAGGTGATACTGCATGATAATACCAATTATTACTAGCATATACGATTATATTTAATTGTGCATAATATATATACTTGGAAGAGTACGCATAGATAAGTAACTACGTCACCGGGCAAGAATATATTACAGCAATATATTATATCATATATAACACAAACGTAGCCTACTACGCCTCCCAGTCTCATGCTATACGTTGACGGTCGTTCAAGTCCACTGGGGCGGATGACGATTAGATTACGATTTTTTGCACGGAGGATTGAACGGTCGTAAAATAAATATTTTCGTCATCACATTACAATATTATTAAAAATTGTACAATAGTGCGAGATACAAATAATTATATTATTTACGCGTTTGCGTATGTTTTTATTTTTTTTTTTATAATGCACGTTAGTATAGTTTATTAATAGTATTTATGAAATTTCTTTAAACAAATTTACATGAAAATTACGCGATAAAAAAAAATCAGGATGTCTATACAATCGCTTTTGCGATGGTCGATGTCTATAGCCACGTTATTGGCACTGGTGTTGGCTGAGTCAAATGGTCAAGTTCGTAAGGACGACGATAATATTTTGCTACTACCCAAGCCGATACAATTATCTGCAGACAACAGTTCCCGCTTGGTGTTAGCTGGTGACCAAAATGATACATCGCTACAGGACAAAGACATTTTTCCCGATTCATGGGTCTCCGATTTGTTTTACCGCGCATTATCCAATTTTACAATGCGGCGCGTGGGCAGCACCGCTTGTCAGCAACAAGTGGAAATGTACGTTAAACACTTACAGAATTACACGGACTGGGCAGTAAGAAGTGAGTTAATACTAAGCAGTAATAATTATTGTGTTAAGACAGTAAAATTTAAACCTTAACTCTTCTAAAAAATATTTGTGAATTTACCCACAATTTTTTTATATATATTTTAGAAATATAACTTATGGAGGAACCTTCTAGTTTAACATTTTCAATTCTTAGATATGGATATAAAAATTATTATAGGTACATTTTCAACCACAAAATAATTTCAAACATTAGTGATATTGATGGATTTGATTAAAATTCTAACTTGATCTATTTATAAAAAGTATATTGTAAAAATGCAGTGTGCTCAAAAGTTTTTAATTGATATATGAGTAGTGAGGAACCTTGAATATTACATTTTCAAGGTTTTTGTAACTCAAAAACAAAAAAAAAAAAAAATGCTTTTGTCAAAAACTAGTTTTCAATGAATATTACTATTTTTTTTTCTGGTTTTTTTGAACTAGTATTAGGAATTTTTCGACCCCTAGAGTATTACCTGTATTTATTCACTATTGAAACTACCCTTAAAGTTGAAAACCAAATTATTTTTATTATCCCTAAAGGTATAATGACAGACAAAATAACACATGTCACTGTAAAATCAGAACATTCATCGCTTCACTTAAAATCTTGAACAAAGGTCACATTATAGTTTAAGTAAAAAGTATTATTTTTCGAATTTAGAAAAGATTTTCTGTTCCCAATTAAAAATTGTTTTTACATAATGTTTTAATATAGGTATTATATATTTATTATATGATTGAATTTATTATAGGTAAATTAAAACATTTTTTGCTACATTTAACCAAACATAATACTATTAATACTTGAAACACCTTTGCTGTGGCATTTTATGATGCATGAATGTATAATTACGGTGATGGGGGTATGAATTCATAAAGTATTCAAATACTCTAGCCCGAATTTCTATAGAAATTAAGCAGTTACATGTATATCATAAAAATGTAGGATTCGTAAAAAAAACATATTTTAGTGGTCATTTAAAGTCACGTTCCTACCACACAACTAGCTGCACCATTGATGACGATGAATATCTAATATTTTAATCAGTCAATGCAATTTTAAATGATTAAATTTTTTAATAGTTTGTTTATAAAAAAACATAGGTAACTAAAAAAGAAAAAAAATCGTTTAATATTATACTTTAAAATTCAAAAGATCTTCAAATATAAAATATAAAATTTTGTATTTAAATTGTCTGTTTTTTTATATTATACATTTGTACTGCTATGTATAATATTATGATATTCCTATATTTTAAAAGTCTCAAATCTCATAATGATAACGGTTTTTTTTGTTTGACAATGTTTAAAATGTTAAAAAAAAAAATTTAAACGTTGAATAATAATTATAGTTATAATCGTTTCTCTATATTCGCATTACGATTAGACTGTGATGTACGAAGCTACTGTAATTATATATTACGTTCATGTTTACATTTATCATTATGTACAGAGGCGGTATAACAAAGATTATATTACGGTAAAGATATATTATTATAGTTATTGCTTATTAATTTGTTAGTTATTATATTTTTGTTCTTAAGTTCTTACGATATTACATAATATTTATATCCATGTTATGTATCCAATCCATGTACGTACACAAATCGTCTACATCGTTGTATATGTTCGAGTTTCTAACAATAGATTTCTTAATTTTATCGAACTACTAAATTGTTAAATAGAGTTTCAAACTCGGCTTTTTAAAAATATATTTAAAATATCAATTTTATTAAAATTTAATTACCGCAAGTACAATTATGCGAATAACTATGAAAATATATAAATAAAAGTAAGAAAATATAGTTAATCTGGAATTTAATGAAATTTATAATTTTTTTTTAGACTATTTTTTAGTTTTTCATTATTCAATGTGTTGATTTAATTATGTTTCCCAATCATCACAGAAACAAAAATTGAAAGGAACTATTATTTCGTATAGCAATTTTCATCGAGTTATAAAATTACAGAGATAGTGTATGAATTCTTTTGAGGTTTTTTACCACTGGATAATAAAATGTAAAAAAAATGTGTATAAAAAGACATACAAATATACCTATATCTAGAACTAATTGTTTTGTCTGGAATTTAAAACTAAGAAAAATGTTGTGTACCTCTTGCATGAGTAATACTTATGAAAAGCTGCTTTGTTGTATAGGAAATTCCCATAATCCTACTTCTTAACCACGAGTACTATACTATACCGGTTGACGGTTAATCAATTCACATTAAAACCGGTCCATAAAGTAAGTGGGAATGATAAATCTACACGATGCAAAAATCGATCCATAATAATATCTACTACGTACACCACTGTAAGCATTTGCAAACAATGGTCAGTATCATTAGGTGTGTTTTTTTTTTTTAATTCGAATTACCCATAGGCTGTAAGAATATTTTCAAGAGTATAAAGATTAGATATAGCGGTTGGCCTTCCAACAAAAATGAACAAGTTAGCAAGTGTCGTGCATTGATTTTGCTAAAGAAATTATAAAGTTATTTAGATATTTTAAATATTTAAAGGTGTTTATATCACATACATTGTTATTTATTACAAATCACAAATTTCCGAGCGTTAATTATTTTAAAAAATAAAATAACCTAATGACTTAATTTATTTGAAATTCAATTTAAAATATGTTTTGTTAAATTCGTAACATTTTATTAATATTGGGAGGGGGCAAAATGAAGTTTAACTTTCCCATATATTTTTTACTAGGGAGAAAATGCTTTCGCTTTGTATCATGTTTCGGCACCACGGGTTTAAGATTGGTAAGAAAAGAGAGGAGCGCATTGAGAGCACAAAGAAAATACTAAAACTAATGAGAAAAAAATATAAAATCAATTGTAGTAAACGAGCTGTAATCAGTAACGTTTATTAAAATAAGATAATTTATCAATATATTTTCTGAAAGCAATAATAGTTAAAAGGAATATCACAATTAATGTAAAAAATATATGGAAGGTATACTAAAAATTAATTTTAAACAATTGAAGTGTATGGAGTTGTTGTTTATAATCATAGAATATAATGATATTTATGTAAGGCATTTTGATAATAATTTATAAAATTCTAAGTATGTATTCTGTACCTTACATAATAAATAAAAAATTTATACTATTTTTGATAATAAATATAATATTTATTTCATTTATGGAAAAATGAAATAGTAAAAAAAATATGTACAATAAGTACCCAAATTAGGTTAGGTTATATACTCATATCGATTGCATATTTTTTCAAAATTGTAATGCATTCTTGCATTTTTTTAATGATTTTTTAAAATATTAAAATCTCAGCCCTATTTTTATCTACCTATTTATTTTGACACATAATGCCATTATGGCATTTGACGGTGCATAGAATTCTAGCAGCTTTACACTTACATTGTAGGTAAGTTTGCTTGTTTCGTATTTTTAACTAAGAATGAAATGGTTATAGTCTTGGCCTAGTTGGTGACCTAGGTTGTTACTTGTTATACAGCCTAGCTACTTCTTCAGGTGACAACTGATTGTCGGCTACTTCGTCAATACTAATAATATGTTCCTAGTTAATTTTAAACTGATTTATACTGTAATAATTTTGTAGTTTACCTTTGGTTAAATCTAATTTTTTATTTTCATTTTCCACTCTAATCAAATGTTAATTTACATTAGTGAACAATAACGATAAATATTAAATTTATTGCTTATAATACCTGCTATTATTACTTCCAAAATCAATCGTCACCTTGATTTCTGTATTTACTTGAATTTCTAAATTTTGTTTAGGTTCAGTTTTTTTTGTGAGAATAGAAAGTAGTCTAGAATTAAATGCCACAATGAAAAGCTCGATTTTTCATAAGTTGTATACATTTCAGGCCTTCGCTCCACATTTTGGTTTTAGTATCTTGCTACCATCTTCTTAACAAAATGTCTGTATCTTGGTTAACACGTTCTACTGAGCTTTGATTTTGAGAATGATGAGGTTTTCAATTTACTATTTTCAAGTCACTCCACATTGTACATACTTTTTCTTTTATCTTATTTGCGAATAAATTATCTACCGTTGTTACTTTGTAATATTACTGAAGTAACAAAAGTGGTGAAAATATTTAATAATACATACGCATCTTCTTCAGCACATTTATGAGTCAAAGGCTTAAGTTTACAAGATTAAACGGTCTTGGTAGTCTAAGCTAAATTTATAATTACCATCAGACTATGCATGCATATCAATCAGGTAAATTTGATAACGTGTATTATTTTCCTTAGATATAATAGGTGTAATCACTAAGCCTTTTTTAACTGTACTGCTTTTTTTTTGACACGATTCGTAAAAATTCAAATACAATATAATTGTGTCTCTTGTTAAATCTTTGTACTAGGTAACTATTGAGCTCGTGTTTCATTCTACTGCATCCTCTATGCTCTGCTGATGAATGAGTGTCATGCAGAATATGAAACAGTTCTTCACTATAAAATACGTAGTATTTAATTTGATTACCTTCATTTATTGTGGCTGAATGAGAGCACCTATCTCGTCGTAAACTAGCCTTGTTGTTCTGTATTTCATTTAAATTTAAAAAAAACCGATAAAGGTCTTAAGAAATCTATTATAGGTACGCTATCTACTATTAATGATTATAGGATATTTCAAATTTTAATTTTTCAACGCGTAAAAATAAATTAAAAATCAAGATTTATAAATTTTATAAAATATAATAATACCGGTATGTATAGGCCTATATAAAAATAGACAATCATTCTCGTTATAATAAACATTTATACTTGACAAATAAATTATTATTATATGCTTAAAAAATATTATTGTTACGTGAAAATTATACTGAAAATTGTACACAACATTTGTTATTATATAATATTACTAAAAACATACTAATTGACATAAGGTTACACTTGTTTCATGCTAATATCATATGATATCACGGTCCGGTAACTTAGTCTTTCCACTTTAATAATGTGATGTAGATAAAGAAAAAAATGATTTTTAAATGTAGTGGCTTGCAGTAATAACTTTTATGTTTCATAATTAGTAATATTCTCATTATTATTTTGATTTGAATAACATGCTATATCCATGAAAATTAACTAAGTAGTAGCATCTAATATGTGTAGAACAATCTGGCATATTGTAAAAATTAATGTAGGCACATAATTATGCTTAATATGATTTTTTTTCATGCACGCAAAAGGAAGGTACAAATATGTTTAGAGCATAATTTTATAGACAAACATTAACTTTATAAAAAAACTAACACAGTTTGCGGAAAAACAAATAGACAGTTGAATTGATTTTATGCAAGTGTGAAATGTTATAAATGTTAAAATATTTATAACTTAGTGTAATTAAGTAAAATTTTTATGGCTGTGAAATCAAATAAAGATGAATTATTTATTTTTGTTTTGAATATGGAATATTAGAATATAACATAGTTTATTTATGTACTTACCTATTTAGCTTCTGTCGGATGAATCATGACAATTAAAACAGTATGTTTGAATAATTGAATAACTATTGCGGCTCATTATTCAAATGGTAGGTGCTATAGATATCTACCTATCGCAAAAATGAAAATGATAATTACGCAAATTATAATTATGTTTATTCTTTCACGGACATCATTTGGAAAATAATATAAATATATTATTATGTATTGAATATGGTTTGAAGAATTAGTACTCTTCAAGGTGTTCAATAAGTGTTTTGTGGGATTTTCATAAAAATTCATAAAAATTAATGTAAATACTTATAAAAGTATAGACATTTTCCAATTGTAGCTAAGGTATTATCCCTCATAGCATTATAATTTTATACAGATATATAATCAATATAATATGCTATCAACACCCAAAACATTATATACATTATATTATAGCTCTATAATCTATATATATAGCCATGATTTTGGATTGAGAAGGGCGACAATATTTTTCTTTGGTCAACAATTTTGAAAATATGATACAAGCTTCATTGTAAGTTTTTCATACAGTAATTTTAAATTATTGATTATAATATATTTACACATTTTAAAACTTCTTACTAACACTATTTAAGTTAAAAATAGGTTTTAAAAAAATGTTTCATATCATCTAGTGTAATAACCAGATAATAATAATATGTTCAATAAATATAATAATGAAAAAAAATTAATAATAACTATATTTATGTTAATATTACGTTCTATAACGCAATATCTTCGAACATATAAGTGCTTTGCACATTTTCATACAATAGTTTTTTTTTCTTCTGGTGCAAGAACCTGTTAAGTCCATGCATAACAAGATTATTACTTATAACGTTTCTACTTGAATTTTTGTATTGTAACCAGTACAATAATCAGGTATAAAAATATCGATTTTTTATTTCTACGTATAAAATAACTTAACAGTATTTTTAAAAATATAAATATTATTGTTATTATTCAACATACATATTCAAGGTTGCATGAACAATCAATAAATATTTAATGAATCAATAGTGAGTTATTGGTTTTTTAAATATGATTTAGTACCCCATGATTGGTTCATTAAACTTTATTGTAACATTAATAAATCAATTTGTCATGCAACCCTGCAATACAGTATTATAGATACAGTTGGATAACAGAGTTGGTGATATTTTTGATAAATCGGTAAATACCGTTATGGTTAATACATTTCCTGCATCAGGTATTTCCAGTATTAGTATATCAGAATACCGGTAGGTGTACCGATAATTTTGTTATTTATTAGTTATGTCTAGGGGTAGGATTTTAATGAATTGAAAACCTCTAAAAAAATGACTAATATAACGTAAAAAATTCAATAAAGTATTACTAGAAAAGTAGTTACTGAAAGTACTATATTATCAATAATACCGTTGATAACGGTAAAAATATTTGAAATATCACCAAATAGGATAATACAAGAATATTTATTTGATATAATTGGTTGTAATAAGTAATAACCAGTTATGTTCAAGTATAACTTTTTATACATTTTCTTATGTCTTGTGAAAAATTATATACAACCGATGCTCTTCGGTTGTTTCGACTATATTTAAAAAAATTATACCAATTTGAAAATTATAATTTTGTTAAAAACTTACAATATTTTTCAATTTTATTACCGAAGAAATGAAAATATTATACAACTTATAAGCTTTCTATTAAGTAGTTCTTATTGCATTTTAAAATAACCAAACACAGTGTTATATTGGCACAGGTTTTTTTTTCTTAATTTTTTGAAGTTTAAATCTAACGATGTTAGTTATTTTTTATTGATTGTATTTTAAAATATAATAATTGCAGACTATATTTTTAGCCTTTACGTTTATTATTATTTTCTATGTACAAAACAATTTTCAAAATATTTTAACTAATTTATTATATAAATTATATAATACCTATATTATATTTACTATATGATTAAAATGCATTATTTTTCAGTGGGAGAGTCTTGGAATCGGTATCCCATTGGTATATTAGCAGGCAACAAATATCATATGGGAATTTATGACGAATGTGTCAACGTGCATTATCCAGTTAAGGGACAGTATTGTTTAACTGAAATACATTTAAATCCGTCAAAAGGGAAAAAATACAGTTTTGACAACGAAACAGTAAACTTGGACGATGATGTGATTAACAATCACGCATGGAAAACAATACTTGAGGTACGTTATAAATGTTATAATGCTTGATTGTCATTTTAGAAATACGTATACTGATATAAATGTTACAAACAATTAAAGTTCATAATACTGTAGTAATAATTAATTTAATGTTTCGTATATCATATAAAATTGTTGTGGAATCTAACATTAAGTTTGAAAAATATATACGTTGAGTACGAAGTGAAACATTGGGTACATTATTTTACTCTGAAAAAGGATTTGGTAATTTTTTTCAGTGGATCGATACTCCAGACCAAGTCAAAAGAAACAGTTTGAATTTAGGGATATGCATACCGGATTCTTGTTCGGCGTCAGATCTACAGACGTCATTGCAATCGGAATTGGACAAGGTGTTTTTACCGGAGAACTTTAAAGCTGTCGTTCAAGTAGACCCGATAATGTGTACTGTCAGTGAAGATATGTATCCTTACAACACGGGGTATTATATAACGAGGTAATTTGAATTAAAATTTTAAAAAAAGCAAAATTTTCGTTACAACGGTAGAAATACAAATACGGAGCATTTTGATTTCCGTATAATAATTTATTTTTAGTGTAAAATAAACTTATAATTTTAGCCTACTTAGTGAATTATAATTACAAATAATTAATTATCCCTTCAGAATGATACAAATAACACAATTAATCGGAATAAGAATAGCCATGTATAATTTTAAGAGACTTATACATACTTTGTTCAATACAAATACAACATAGTATATAAAAATAGATCATTTTACCACGTGCTGATGTTCTGCGAAGAATAAATATTATGAAAATACAGCATAATACAGAAAATTTAAATATTTTATCATCGGAATAAATAATTATAAGTCCGTTTTCCAATAATTGATAAAATTGTTTAATAAAAATATTAGTTATTTCAAAACAAAGTCAACGATAGTTAACAAAGAGTAAACACGCTAATAAATAAAAAATTATAGCTGATATGGTGACCATGACATTGATAAAATAAGACATTGACAATGATACTATATAATATTATTATACGCATTCAAACCGGTTTGGTATATTGAAATTGTATCCTTAAGAATTTATGATAAGATTTATATAAAACCCATATTTATGGTTTATAATCATAAATAAAATGAATTTTTTGTTTTTATTATAAACCAAAAAATTGCTAAATTTTTCTGAATTCTAAATTTTAAAACACTAAATATTTATATAAACATTTTTTTAAATACTTTAGCTCTTTTTGAGATATTTATCGATATTTGAAATACTTGCATTTTTAATTTTTATCTGACTTATGTAAAATATAATTTTTGTTTGTAAAAAAAAAAGTTTAGTAATATTATGTTTATAAGAATTTTAAAATATAAAGTATAATGTAGATTACTTCCTTGAGGGTTTTAGGTTTTACATTTTGACGAAATGAATTAATTTTTAATTATTTTGTAAACAAATAGGCTGATAGACTATCTGAGTGTGACGATCCTATTCACTCGAAATCGCTTTTAATAGTATACAATAATTTATTATTGAATTCAAATTTAATATATCCAATAGGTACTGCAGTAACTTATCAATGACGAAGTATACTTGACATGTATACTTCCACACTTTGAATGGTATTATTTTTCTTTCTAATCAATATGGAATGAAATATTATAATAATTAATGATAATTAATGTGAAACTTTGAACATCTGAAAGTTTTATAGTTATATTGTGTTTTAACAAAAATATTGTGATTAAATTCGGTGTAATAATATATGTTTGTATCGGGAAAAATGTATACTATTTATGTGTTATTATAATGATTTAAAAATAATGCTGATGTTTATTTTTTTTTTCAGCACATTTTTTGTATTACTAGCTTTGATCTGTTGTGGTGTAACTGTATTTCATTTCATACAACTATCGTGGAAACAAATAAAAATATTACCTGGTGAGTAACAGAAACAATTATTGTTATTACATCAAATGTTCGAATATCTACACGTGTGTTTAATTGTTTAATTTTAGACTATCAGCTATGCACGAAATTCATAGTATTTATAGGTATTTTAATGATGTAGTATATTATTTATGTTTCTATGCCAGATTATACTTTTTACTGGTTTTTTTTTTGTAGGAAAAGTCACGAATATAGATATATCGAGAAGCCACAAATTGTGTTTGAGCAAACTTATACATTTATAAATATAGTTATTTTATTATAGTTTACAATGGAAGTTAAAAATATAATCCTATAGATCTGTTTGAAAAAAATAATGAAATACCATTAATTATAAATTCTAGTATTTATAATCAACGGTACTACTTACTTACTTGGAAAGATTAGTTGTTGATAGATACTTAATTTATTTACAAAGAATGCAAGAACTGATAGTTTAATAAGGATTGTTTTATTTTAAATTACTGAAAAATCTATTCATGTATTCAATACATTTTAAATTTATTATTACGATATTTTTAGGAAATAAATATCTGAAATCCTCATAAAACTAAAATATTAATAAAAGTTTCAGTGTCGAATTATAGAAACTTAGCTTTAATAGTAATCATTTAAACGAGAGTGGTCAAAGTGATGACTGATAGTTTTATTCGATTGTGCAAAATATTATAATAATCTTTAGTATAATAAATATAATATCTATACATGTTTTTATTTTACAGATGACGTATTCTTCATTTCATTTTCATTTATCAAATCTGGCAAAGAATTGTTGAAATATGATAAAAACAACGAATTAAATGTACTGAATGGTTTAAAAGTGCTCACCATGATATTTATTTTATTCGGTCACAGATTTATGTATTTAGCAGGAAATCCTATAAATAATACCACATTTCTCGAAAATGTGAGTTAAGAAAATATTTTTCAAAAATAATAATATAGATGATGTGATCTTTACAATGTATAACATACTTATATAGCTATAAAAATGTATTTCACCTTTCCTTCATCCCGCCATATGTTTTTCACATAATGTATTATAAGAACCTTCGGTAGTTTTCTTTTATCGATAAAAGTATCGAGTATGAGTAAGTATAGTTAAGTATAGTAATTAACTATACATTTTGATAACACCTTTTAGAATCAATAAATTATTACTTTGTCAAATATTTTTCGATAAACAATAATAAATAAGCCATGTTGCATTCGTAGGAAACGTAAATGTGTATACTCTATAACTTATAGAGTGTATATTGCCTTACATACTTGTATTATAATTTCATTTAATATTTCTTACATATTCTTTCTTTTAAATTACTATCATCCAACATTTTCTTCAAACAATACTTTCTGGTACTTTGGTTAATTATAATATATCAAGGATAGCCAAACCGCGTCTCGCGAGTCGCATGCGGCTCGCCACGTAGACTTATGCGGCTCGCATCTTATCGTGGCATTTTTATAAATACATTTTTTTAATATGAATTCACATATTATAATATAATAATATGCCTTTATTTTGTTTTTTTTTTCATTTTGGCTTTTCTATATTTATTAATACATTTGGTGGTTTGCGAGTTAGGAGCTGGTCACTCCTGTAATATATGTTCATTTCCTATATGTATTCAAAGTATATATTTTTAAAATTATTTACATTTTTGAATCAGATTGTTTTATTCTTTTTTAAAATGATTTTCTAATCATGTGTATGAAAAATTAATTGTTTTTGAAAAAAAAAAATATTATCAAGTTAATATTATTGTGGACGAAAATATGATAAATATACGTATATTATTTTTAAATTTGAAGGTATACAAATATCTATCAGCATTGTTTATGTAAAGCGCCGTTATAATTGAGTATACCTACGTATTTCGTTAAATTATGACCAATTATAAACTTATATTATATAAACTTGTACTGTACCCGATAGATGAATTCATTCTAGCTTTCAAAAAAAAAAAAAAAATTGTAAATACATACAATGACACGTATTATTTAAAAAAATAGAATAATATTTTTTAGATCTGAAATAGTTTTTTCAATATTTTTTTTTTTAATTTAAAACAAAAATTATAAAATATATTATAATAGATCACAAAATATTATTAAGTTGTGACAACGTAAAGCAATTATTTTAGACAGATTCCCATCAATTCTATTATTTAGTTAATTTAGCTAGCTAGATCTTATGCTTATTTTCTTAACTTATTAATAAATTATAATTGCTTAAACAAATATTTAAACAAATACTAGAACAATTTTATACCATAAATTAAATTACTCATAATAATTTTAGATATATCAATATGGACCAGATATTTTATTAACAAGTATGAATCTAGTCGATCCATTTTTCTTCATTACTGGTTTTATAATGTACTTGACAGTCTCTCCAATATTTCTAAAACCTGGACCAGTATGGTTTAAACTAGCATCACCGGTAATCTACCGAATATTAAGGTAAAATACTTGACTAACATATATTTAAACTAAATATAATTTTATACATAAAATACAATCAAACAAAATCATAAAAATCTGTTATTAATAATAAACACGATTTTAATAAATCATTTTAGAATGTTGCCGGCTTATTGTGCGATGATGGCGATCACAGCTAATATCGTACCTCACCTTGGTGATGGACCACTATGGCCACAAAAAACTTGGCACGAAGCCGAGATGTGTAAAAAATATTGGTGGACCAATTTGCTTTTTATAAGTAATTTTTTAAATGCCAAATACGAAGTAAGACTTATTGATTAAAATAATATAAATTTTTTTATAGAAAATACATTTGCTTAGTTAAAAATTAATTTTTGTATAATAGTTATATTAGCTAATTTTTAAACGTACCTAATAATTAATTGTATGATTAATATTAAACAGTGCCTCATAGTGAGCTGGTACATATCGTGTGACGTTCAGTTTTTCATAATTGGAGTTATTATGGTTTATATTTACACAAAGAACAATAAATATGGAATTGGATTACTTACTTCTATTCTTGTTGTATCAATATTTGTTCCGTTCATAATCACGATTTTGACAAGAGGTGAAGGAATACTTAAAGTTCACATTCCGTAAGTAAAATGCAATGATAATAACGACCACCTACCTATGTAAAATGAAAACAATTTTTAAGATATATTATAAGTAGCACCTATATGTACTTATGTATAATCCGTCCAATTTATTATTCTTGGCACTGGGCAAGTGTTTCAATTTTAAAAATACATAACTGATTTCAGATTTTTAGAAAATCCTAGACAGTCTATAACGTTTAATGGATCTTATAGAGCAAGTTACATGCGGGCCACGCCATTTTTTACCGGATTGATAATGAGTTTTATTATCAATAAATTGAAAGAGAAAAAAATGAAACTTTCACTGGTAATGATCGAATATAAATACATTTATAATTTATGAATCGAAACTAAATATATACGAATATTTTTATATTTTAGATTACTGTATACACCGGTACGTTCATCATAACCGTGGCTTGTTTGTGGGTTCAGTTTTACGGTGCTATATTTTATAAAAGACATAGACCTTATTATCCATTAGAACAAGCCTTATATTCTACTTTCAGTCATTGTACATGGACGGTAGTGTGTGTGTGGGTCTCTGGTTGCTATTACACAAGTGGCTACGGTAATATTAATTTTTTAGAATGGAATAATGTTAATTTATTTATTTATCCTTTTAGACTCTTTAAGATACTATATGTTACTATGGTTAAATTATTAAATATAATCGCAAAGTTTTGATTGCTTTAATCGTTTGATTACATATTCAATAAAAACAAAATGTTTAGAGATAATAATAGTGGACGTTTAAGAATTAAAGGCGCTTTTATGCACCTGAATCAAATTTCGTGTCCACGTAACGATTTGTAATTTTAAGATATTAATGATACAATTATATTATTATTGTTGTTATTGTGGTAACAGTATAGAACTTTAAAATCATATTTTTATATTATAAGCTATCAATGTGGAATATTTAAATTTCATAAAAAAATTTTATTTTATTACTGTTTGCAGGTCTTATATCAAAATTATTTGATAACAGACTTATGGTACCCTTGGGACGGCTTTCATACTCTGTTTTCTTAGTGAATCTAATCGTAATGATGATGTCTCAGAGTTCACAAAGATTACCTACTTTTCTATCAGCAAAATCATTGGTAAGATAAAAGATAATTTTAAACACAACAAAAAGATATATTTATTACCTAAGAAATGACTAAATAATTTGAATTTTCATTTATTTGTTTTCAGCTGGATGCTTGGATATACGATACATTTAAAACGTATTTGATGGGTTTAGCATTATATTTAATCGTCGAAGCACCATTTGGAAATTTGATTAAACTAATATTTTGGGGAAAGTAAGTTATCATTAATTGTTTTCATAAGTGGACAATTACTATTTAGGTTTGATAAAAACAAAACATTTATCCTTTAAATTGGGCAACCAATGGTTTTTTCAAGTAATCCCCCTGGTAAAATATATTTCGTTTGATGTGCTGAACGACGCGAAATGTTCTTTATAGCTGTGTTATCATTACAACAAGAGTTATCACAACATTGTAACATTAGTTATTGATGTGTTAACATTTTTACTCGCGTGTGTGTAAAAAATGGGTCTAGAGTGAATTGGTATAAATTCGATGTCCTGAAAAATTGTAACCATGGTTGCCCACCAATAATTTTTTGCAATATAATATATTTTTAATACAATATTATTATGTAACGGAAGTTTAATGGTTGGCCATGTAAAAGTGCCGCTAGAAATTAACAGAAAAATTGTGAAAAACTAAATGTAATGAAAAGGTGTAACGGTAAAAAGTGGCTAAAACTAGCTTAAAAAAAGTAAAGGCATATCGAGAGCGTCAACGCACAAAAAATAAGACTAGCCCTAAAAAAAAAAAAAATCCCCAGAGAGTGCTACGCAGCGGCAAAGAAAACGGCGAGCCCATATTAGATATTAACACATCAATATTGAGCGTCAGATACAAACTCTGACACACACATTTTTTAATATATATTTAATTGATAGACTAAAAAATATATTTCTCAATACCTATTATGGGGTGAGGGGCGGTTTCCAGATCTACTTGACTGCGCAAGTTATTTTTTTTAATACGTTTTTATAAGGATTTGTTTTGATGCGCAATTATTTAGTTATTTTAAGTGCATTAGTATTAAATATTTATATATTGTTGTGTAATGAATAATAGTATCCAAAGGAATTTAATCCATCTCAAGGAAACCGGTTTTTTATTATTTATCCCTATAGCATATTTTAAATGATACTATATTGATTGATTTGGTATAAACGTGTGATCGATAGTAAGACTTCTTATTTTATTTTTGTTATTTAATGTATGAAATTATCATACGAATTATTATATATATGATAATCTTGGATTTACAAACTTAAAGTTTTTATTAAACTTTATTTTATTGTTTTTAGTAAAAAGAAAAACTCATCTATAAGAAAAGAAAAACCAATTGAAAAAGTTACAGTTGTAGAAACTCCAAAAAAAGTTATGACTCACCTATGAATAATAACTGATTAAGTCTTATAAAGAAATAATCGGAATGTATACTACCTATATAGTTTAATTTTCGTTAGATTTTATTACAATTAGGGAATTATATTGGATTAATAATATTTTTACTTGTAAAAATTAGTTTAGTTCTTTAAACGTGTATGATACATTTTTTAAGGTTTTTTGCATTATATTTTTTTATTCCTGTGTATGATATTTAGAAATGTATTATTTACGTATATATTTGTTTTTTTGTTTTAAAATAAACGAATTTTTTATATCTATTGGTATCATAAATTTTGCATGGTATGATTATACTGATAAGATATACATTGTAATATACATACATTAAACTACTGTTTCTAATTACATTTTGTTTTTTATTATATTTAAATGTAATTATACGATTTACATAGACTACCTACGTAAAAATATAACATAATTAGATATAGCTATATAGGTATAGATGGATACGAAGTTAAAGTCACCTGTACTTGTTAGCGTTGAGAGTTAATTAAATAGAAGAACAAAACAATGAAATAAAACTGCTAAATATATATATATATATATATATATATATATATATATTATATACACGATACACGATTACATATTATTGTACCTTTTAGCGTGTTGCGTGCGCTGTGAGTGGATGGTCGTCATGCACGGTATAGTATGTTGATATGTCTGATACTCTGACAAGCCTGTTGTATATTATATTGTGGTGTGTGTGAGTAACAACCAAAGCTGCTAGACAGCTAGCAAGGTCCACGTGTTAGGTATTCTTACGTTTATATAATAGACATTTCCGTTATTACATCGCACACAAAATAATCAATTTGCAAGGTTTTAATTATTACCTTGTCATTATAATGAACAACGTAAAAATAGTTTGCAGTAGTATAATGAGATACTTTAAATTAGTACAGGGGTTGCCACTAAATATAATCATTTTAGTACAGGACAAAACTGATAACATAAACCGAT
Source organism: Aphis gossypii (assembly GCF_020184175.1). Lineage (NCBI taxonomy): Eukaryota > Metazoa > Arthropoda > Insecta > Hemiptera > Aphididae > Aphis > Aphis gossypii. The sequence continues at coordinate 40,127,697 of NC_065530.1, read as the reverse complement.
TGTTATTTCTAAATAAAAAATGAAAAAATAATAAACCGTACGTTAAATAAAATAATTATTGTAATTTTGAATCGAATTTAAGTATACAACATTTTAGATTGAGGCAAGGAATATTGCACTCCTCTTCGTAAAACTTCCAGGCTTCCCTTATTTCAGAAGAATTTGAAGTTTTTCAATATCTAGCTGTTTTTGACTTGAGGTCAATTTCATCATTTTAAATTTATCCAAGACCATTCGTATGTGAAAAACCGTGTAAAATATGTTTTTTGATAAAATCTGATATACCTAGTAGGTATATTTTTATAAATTTTCAAAATCTAAGGCTGTTTCTCCATATTCTTTTCCTCCTTTTCAATACCTTCTGTAAAACCTCCATGTTTAAAATAATTTCACATATCCAAGCAATTATTATAAGATGTAATGCATTTAAGAGGTTAGTTCTTTTTGCTAATTAATTTCCGGATAATTGATGTTACTCTATTATTCGTGTTTGTATTTCTTCATAATGATACGATTTTAAGGTTTTTATTATTTTTTGATCACATTATAATAAACGATGTTGTATTTGCTGGTAAAAGTACCATTTTAATGTGTGTTTAAAGGTATATTAACTATGTGTGTAGTAACACAGTTGTCAATTTGTAAAACTAATTTACCTTTTAATGATTATTTATCCCACCTTATTAACGAATTATTAAAAATGACTAATATCATTCAAAGATTTGTACTGATGTAATAATCAACTGGTAAACATTTTACAGATTTAAAATAACGGGGACTTTTCTCAACTACCAAAAGTTTTAGTTTTTACTTGTCATACTCACAAAATAAAGGACAGTAGTTAGTAATATGTTTTTTAATATTATACCCACAGTGTTTGCGTTTTAATTTTTTAATAAGTATGTTCAGGTAAGGCATGATAAAATAACCCAGTTTTATTGAAATTATAAATATTATTCGATGTATATTCTGAACTATTATTTTTCTTCCTTTGAGATGACAAAAATAAAAAATCGTTAAGACCAAAAAAATAAAAATAAAAATATGATTACAAAACTAATAGTTTTAGATCTATAGATCAAGGTTTTTTTTTTAATTTACAGCACTGCAAACGTGTAGTACATAATAACGAGTGTCTAGCTACAGTTGTATATTATTAAACAATTTATTATTGTGTGCCTTCGGGCGAAGCGGACAATACGTGAGTCGTATCAGGATAGTCAGCTTTATGCTTTACCACTCTTCATGTGACTCACACTGAAACCGGCTGGCTTATTTGTGCGACGCCCCATGCCTATTTGACTTTAACACTATTATAATGTTGTGTTATACGTTAGTCGCATGTGAACTACGTAATACGTGTTTAAATCCTTGGCGAAATAAACAATAATAGGTACCTAACCTTTTATGATTTACGACTTATTTTTGAAATTATTTATTGTTCGGACCAAACAAAAAAAATCAAATAATACATATCCTATTTCCTTACTAATTGAAAAATTCTATTTTGGTGAATTATGAATGTTGGAAAGTGAACAAATATAACAAATTATATAAAATTATACTAAACTCTATAAAGTGCAGTTTTAACTATTTTATGTAGGTAAATCACGATCATTAGATCATTATGAAAACCATTAGTATAATTAATAACTGTTATCATAGTTGATAAATTATAACTAGAATTATTTTATATTCACTTTATTTAAAACTAGACAAAAAATTACATTCGAGTAATAAATATTATTAAAAAAAAAGTTTATAAAATATGGGGCCCAATTAGACTAAACTAAATTGTAAAGACTCTAAATTTACTATTTAAAAATGTATGAATTCATAATAAAATTATTTCTTAAAGATAAACATTCCCCTTCAAAAAAAAAAAAAAAATTGTACATAATAATAACACATTATTTACAGCGGTTTTTAAAATTTTTATAATCTATAAAAATTGATGAAAGTAATAAAATGTATACTATATACGGAAATTAGTATACTTAGCTGTTATGAACAGAAACTTATTTATAAAGTAATTCTGTAATATATATAGACGAATTAACGAAATCGTTAAATTGTTTATAAAATAATCTTTTACAGTAAAAAAATATGTAGTAATTATAACAAGATGATAAAATTATATTGTACTTGAAAATGATATAAAAATAAAATAATTATTTTTAATAATATAGCAGTTCAAAGAAATATAATGATGTAAAAGTGTATGACATTAAAATGTTTTTAATAATAAAAAATAAAAAAATATTTATTTATTATTTTTTAATTTGTGTCAATACATTTATACATCTGCCTAATCAATATTATTACTAAAAATAGAGATGACATTCAAAATAATTGAGAAAGTATAGATAACCTTACAAAATAAATAATTTCATTATTTTTTTTTTAAAGAATAATTTCAACAAAGTTTTAACTTAAAATATCAATAAAAAATTGTGTTTATATATTATTTTAGATTTTTTAAGTTACAAAATTAACCTACTTATCACTTATGGGTTATGAAAAACCTTATATTAAATTTTTAATTGCAAAAGTATTTACAATTTTTGTAATTTCAAATTTCTAAAAAATAATCGTGTCTGTATTTTTAAAAATAAATGTTTTTAATAATTATTAATAAAAAGTTTTCAACTTGTCAAAAAATTTTGTAAATTTAATATAAGATTCCTCCAAAACTTCTTATTACTGAAATTAAAAAAAGGTAAGCATAATTCTACAATTACTTTTTATGAATACTAGAAGTTTAAATTCAAGCAAAATTAGATATTCTAACGAAAAATAACAATGAAAAATAAAAATTTAGTTTTAGGTTTTATAACTTAAAAAAAACTACAACTATAGTCTATAATACCAGATAAAAAAAAAACATTAAAAGTATATTTATCACAACATTTTTTTTATTAATGTTTAAATTTCGAGTTTAAATAAAATTCGTCGATAACACAAAAATTTACACATATTTTACATATTAATAAATTTCCTAATTATCTAAATTTTGAAATTGTAATACAAAGGGTCCTCATAAACGATTTTGCCCATTTAAAAATATTAAAGATATATTGGCACGATAATATTTTATAAATATTTGAACTTCATTTCAACAATATTTATCAAAATCACAACAATTCAAAAATTATTTTGTAATTAAATATTTATAGTGTAAAATGTATACAGGTAAGGCTTGAAAATTTAATACAATGTTCCTTGTGTAGCTTATTTTGAAATAAAAATATCTAAAACAAATATTTAACAATTTTTTAACTATATCAATTTGAAATTAAATGTTGGTTGAGAGCAAATATTTAAACGAAACATTTTATCCACTGTATCATTATCTTTAAATTCAATACTTAAATTGGTTTTTTAAAAATAAATTAAATTATTTATTTTTCTGCCATAATCTTATCTACTCTATTGCAATGTGATAGTAGGTACATAAAAATGTAATTTCGTAAAGATTCATTTTTTTAATCTTTTAGTTCGTTTATAAAAATTAACTGTAAGCATTTAAATTTTATCATTAAATTTAATAATTAATAAAGGCGTTTTTAACGTTTATGTTAACATTGTTGATTTTATTTCTATTCTATCAAATATTTTTTTTTTTTTGCTTGTTCTCATAAATATAATGATTTCATAATAAATTTTTTGTTTGCCCCATTCGTTAGCTTTAGAAATACGTTAAAATGTGTTAAAATATTCAATTACGTCTTCAATAATTTTTCTAAAATATGTTTGAGGTTTTTTAATGGTTAAGATTGAGTCTATTTTTTTATTTCAGTGTATTATTCATCATTAATTTTATTATTATTATGAATTATTAAATAAATTATATAGTACTATAATATTGTAATTGTATTGATATTTATATCACTAATATGTAGCAGTCCGATATTATCATTACAATTACAATAATTTTTTTTAGATAAACAAAATATATTTATATACATATAATGGGGCCAGGAGCGGATAGGCCTATCAAGAAATCGGGATTTTCACGGTGGTTCCAGGTCAGTGCCAAATTATAGAGCCCCAGTCAAAACACGGTATGTTATATGTTTTGAATGTTATTAATAATAATATAATAATAATATCGAACTATTCTATACTATGTTAAAACAGTTTGTTTTATTTTTATTTGGTTTATAATATTAATAACGAAATAAATAATAATGCGTAGTTGATCTTATAAAATAATATTATGCAGTGTTCATATAAGTCTAAGAATTGCCTATACAAGACGCCGTCAATAGAGAATAATAATGTTTAGAATAATAATTATATGTTGCATATTAATATACAATAATTGTATGCTAATATTATGTACACAGGATTTTGTATATTGTGAGCTATTTTTAATAAAATTAATGTCTTCATGAATGGTTATAAATGGGAATGAAAATACAGTTACCCAGGCGATTTTAATATTAAACATTCATTTTCTGAAATAATCTTAGTATTTGGAAATATATTGTTTAGATAATTGGAAATAATTGCAAAAAAAAAAAAATGCTTAGAACAAAATATTATAATATATTATACTATATTTTTATTATTAATTATATTATAATGGTTTTAGATTTTGTCGGAGCGATTAATGTATTAATTTAACAACAACGTATGTGTGTTTTTTTAACTATTATCATTTTCTTAGAACAGTAAAAATGATATGATTTTCAACTTTAGGTATGATTTCTGGTAAATAATCATAAGTATTTAATTAGAACTTAAGAGACCAAGTCAAAAGTAAAAAATAAGCAAGGTTCTTTATAAGTTTCAACCTATTTTTATATAAAACAATTTTCATAGAAAAATCAAATTCATTTTTTATGAGTATTATATTATTTTTTTACGATATTGCATATTTAATATAAAAGATGTACTAAAAATCATCCACCATATTATTTCATGTAAAATTTATGTCAAAAATATAAATGATTTAATTATTTTTTTTTATAATTTCGATTTTGATAATTTTTGAAGCAATCATTTTTTTTTCATTATTTATGAGTAGGGCTAGGATATATATGCGATAAAAAAATGGTAAAATATGAATTTGGCTTACTTAAAATATGCAATTTATATTATATACATCAAAAAATATTAAATATACATTTATAAAAACAATAAATATAAATTAATACATTTTAAAATTAATAAAATATTGTTTTTAACTATTAACGTTATTTAAATATATTACAAGAAACAATTATATACTTAATATACTCGTATTTGCAAAACTGAATGATCTTTTATTAGACACTAAATTTTTATATTGACTAAAACTTCCTTCGAAATTATATGACCTAAAAATGTTTAGTAACGACATATGCCATAAAACATGTATTTTTCGTGTTTTTGTAGTCAAAATATGCAATAACATTTATTTTATTCAAAATATGCAAAAATATGAAAATAAAAACACCATCGTTAATATCATCATGAGATGATTCGTGTAAATTACTGATAAAAGCAATAATAAAAAGTCACAAATAAACATATTGTTTTATACAAATCCTAATCCTATATTTTATGACCTATTTCGTTATACAGTTATTTTAATATTTAATGATAATATCGTTTATAATATAATATGCCAAGGCAGGTCTCGTGACTTGTCTAGAGGAGTTTACAGGGTTCACAGGAAACAGGCGCCACGACGTTCTTCAACCGTCGGTTTACGCACGATCGTTTGTCTGTCGTGTCATAAGGCAGGCAGTGGCCGTGAATAATCCCCCGCGGCCCGTGATTGCAGCGTATCGCTAATAATATAAAGTCCGCGTGAGGGTAGGCGATTACCACAAATCAGGGAAAACCTACTAATATGTAAGTGTAAAATAATAAAATAATTGTAAGCGTGAACTATTAAGTTATTGAAATTTATGAATTATGAAATTTAAATGTTATCAATATATGAAGAAATAAACCACGAATTTAAAATATTATACTTAATAGTTAATATAATATTATTATACATCAACGATTATAATTTATTACTAATTAGGTATGTTTAATGTAAATAACTTTATCATAATCTTATAAGACGTATGTGACATTGAAATCGTTTTAAACACATGTACGTCTTGGTTTGATATTATTTAGAATAACAAACGAATATTTATCGAGCTCTGAGAGAGGTGTATCCGGTAAGACACCGGAAAGGGGAGTAATTACTTTTAATTCTGTAATTATTTTATGTTTGAGTATTTCGTAGAAACATAGGATGGGTTTATATTTTATACTTGCTTTTATATCATACTTGCTTTTATACTCATTTATTTACAAATTGTTAGTAGAAATAAAGAAGGAAATTCGCTCACGACAATAAAATTATCTAAATGTTATCAGGGCTTAAGTTAAATGGAAATGCTGTAATGATATCTACGTCATTACGCCTACACGGCTTAATGATTCGATATCATCATAATAATTTTAAATATGTTATTACCAGAAAACCACAATAAATAATCTGTACCCATTATATTATAATTATACTTATTATAAAATTAAATTACAAAACAATATCTTACAATAACATATTTTTATGTACTTATGCAAATAAACAACACTTTTAATATGGAACAACAAGATATCAAAAAGCAATACTATAAGTAGATCCCCCTTTTTTGATACACAGATCAGTCTGCTTCCATCAGCTGAGTCGGATCTCAGCAGCATAGTCTGCTCATATTATCCAATACTGCCTCATACAGTTTTTCATACGTATCGTCTTTATCCACTATATTCAAAAGCGCCTATTAATTTAACTCATTCATTTTAAATCTTTAACTCTTGTTGTGAATTATTAAAGTGATTTTTATTCAAACGAAATTGTATTTACATTATTTCAAAAAGATTAACGCCATCATCTTTTTTCAAAATCCATCATCACTCAAGTCAAGCAACACCATCCAGGAAAGAAATTATAATTACGAATATTCACATATTCTCAACAGTAAAATCATCGTCAACGATAAATTAATATAGACACGCAGACTCAGGTACATCACAAATCATTTCATCCTACGCTTATAAATCTATACTCATGATCCCGATTAATCGTAATAATATATAGGCTTAAACTTATAATAAAAGTAAAGTTAGGATAGTAGCTACTCCTAGTTTCATCAATTATTATTCGTTGAAAGTATTAATTGACTGTAACATCTAGATTAATATATTATTATAAGGTAAAGTCTCATCAATAGCAACGGCCATGCTATTTTTGATTCATTACAATGCATAATTCATTAATCATAAATCATAATCAAAATATATAAACAAAAAATTTAAATTTAACAAATTCGGTATGATCAATTAACAACTATACTTACTTAATAATATAAATTGTTTAAAATTGATTTTAGTATAAATAATTTTAGTATAATAATAATTATTGAACTCAGGGAGTTAAATAGTATTAATTTAAATCATTATGTTAATACACGCTCTATAAAATTATCATAATTATCATAGACTATTTATGTAGAAAAGTATTATTTAACGTTAAAAAATACTTATTTTTATAATCAAAAAAACTAATTTTTTATTGAGGATCAAAATAAAAAACTACATGGTTTTTGAAAACAGTTGAAGAAAGTATGCATTTTCTAGAAATGAAAAATATTTTGGTTTTGGTGCTATTTAAAGACATGTGACATGATATTTTCCACCTTTTTTTTAGTTTTTCATTTTAATAATGAATAATATAAATTTTGTTTCTTAGCAAAAAGGATAAAAGGATTAGACATTTAATGCCATGTTCTTCATAAAGTAATAAGTTATATATTATTTTTAAATAGAAAAAAAGTTTAGTATAAAGTCACATACTTTTTTTGTGGGTGATAGATTTTCTAATGTCGACGACATTGAATACTTATATGAAAATATAAAACGATTTCTCCTCAAACAATTTTTATTATTTTGTTGTAATTTAAAATATAATAACCATATCATTTTAAAATGCTCTTCTTGTATTTAAATTTTCTCTTTCAATATGCAATACATTTTTTTTAAATCTTTAAACTAATTTTAGTTAGTAAGCTAATCAGATAATCGTAACACAAAATCCTATTCATGGAGATCTACAGTATTTTCATATAAATTAATAGCACTTAGGTATACCTTGTAAGTTGTCAGATTTTAATGTATTACCTACTAATATAAATGTATAATTAAGTTACAAAATGAATATATTATAATAAATTAAATATTACAATATACTTGGTGATATAGGCTAATAAACATTATTCGTTATCGCTTTAGTGTATTCAATGATGTTTCATTAAATACAAATTTAACATGCATATCTAACGCATTATAATAATAATCTGATACCTAATCTAATATATGACTATAAAATACACTCTATTTTACACATATTTTTGTGGAAAAATCATTAGATCCTAATAATATTACCTATTTTTATGAATGGAAATCAGTTTGAACAGTTATTTGATGATAAGTAATTTTTATCAGAAACCAATCCGTACACTTTATTTTTATCTGGAATCAATTCCATATTTCCCTCACTAATTACGATTCTATTTCTTATACAATTTCTATCGTTATATATTTATTAATTTTGATAGAATACATATATATATATACTGAACATAGTATATGCATTTTATATTACGTGTCCGGTTATTATCAAGATTTTCAGATGCGCAGAAGAAGGTTGCGGTCGAGCGTTTGCGACCAGCCATCATCTAAAAACGCACAAGCGGACGCATTTGGCTGACAAATTGTATATTGTATATTGTATAGTTGTTGTCAGGGTTACCAAAGTAGGTGGATTATTTAAATATTTGGAACTGAAACATCGCTTATGATTCACGACAGATGAAAAAAAAATATTTGGATAAAACAATAAATCCGTGGACCAACTAAAAAATAAAATAATATAATAATTATACTAATAATAGCTAAATAATTGAATATAATAATAAAAGATAATAGATTTATTTTGTTCATTAATGATTTAGCCTAAGTATCTGATATTTTAATAAAGTTACATTAGGGTGTATTCTAAAACAATTTTTTTTATAGAGTAGCTTGATCTATAATTAGTATTTTAGTATTTAATTTTTGAATTAATATAGACCAGGGGTCTTCAACCCGTAGCCCGCGGACCGCCCTGTCATAATATGCGACCCACGATCATATTTGAAATTTAGCATGTATATTTTCTATTTCGATAAAATTGGTTAACTAAAACTGAATTTTTGTATAAAATACATGTTTTTACTACGAATGCGACTAGCAAGATTTTTGAAAAATATTATGTAGCCCGCTGAATAAAAAGGTTCAAGACCTCTGATATAGACTATAGAGGTTGGTATTTCCGATACAATTGTAGTTTAAAGAATTGTTTTGTATATCAAACTATTGAAGTACCTGTGAATATTTTAATATTTACTCGATTTTTGATTGTTTGATTGAAAATGGATATCGAAGAAGTTTAATCTTCAAAATTATGCCCAGAGTAAGTAAATAGAAAGAATTATTAGTTTATAAGAATTTTAATTTATATTTGTAAAATTGTTATAAATATCAATGATTTTTCAATAGCTTGACCAAATTTACAAAGTTTTTAAATTTCATTGACTCAGAACTCCAGAAATTCAAACCAGTATTAAAACACTTCTCTATATTAGTAAAAAAATTATAGAAACTGTTAGTAACTAATTATAAAATTAATAATAATTATAATCTTATAAATTAAATTTTAAATATTTTACAAATATAAGGTATGTAAAACATTTTGTATATTTGTGTTTTTCGTAAATTATGTTATAAATCAATGTATAGTTTAATCTGTAATATTATTGTAATTAAATTTAAAAAATAGTTTAAGACATAATATTATGTACTGATAATTTAATAATTATTAGATATGGTGTGTACAATAAACAAACCTAAAGCATCAGTAGCGTATTTACGGGGGGGATATGAGAGATAGATCCCCCCTTGGTCTTTTTTTACTCGTAAGTTTAATAATGTTGGTAAGTGTACCTTCTCCCCCACCGTTGAGGAAATTATGTTTTCCAACGTATATCCCCCCTGGACAAAATCCTAAGTACGCCACTGTAAAGCATATTAAAATTATGATCAGTATTATTATAACTATAATATTATTGGCTACAACAATTAGTATTCTAATTTTTGCACTGGCGCAATAATACAAATAAATGTACAGTATGTATTTCCTTGTTATGTTATGATACCACGATAAATAATATTATTTTCATTTTAGCAAGGTTCTTGATACGCGTACCACTAAACGCGTGGCGCGTATATAATGTGGAGGGATACTATAATTATCCGCACTTGGACGCCAGATGCCGAAGACAAATATCCAAGTTTTCTCCAATATATCTTAAAACCCAAGTGTTATATTACCAAATTAATAGAAACAATATAAATGCGTGCAGTTTTAACGCGAATTTAAAGTGACTGACATGCCGCTCCCACGTGAATAATAACAATAGCTATTATAATATATTATTATACTTCATGTGTAAAAAGTCGTCGGAATTAAATTTAATTTTTTTATCGTTCTTTAAATTTTGATGTAGATTTACAAATAAACGGGTTTGAAATGTCATTTTACTCGTTCATAGAAATGTTGATTATAATGTTCGCTTTGCTATCAATCGAGTATTCCAACGGCCAAGTTTCATTCAACGAGTCCTTTATGACACTTAACAATGCAGTGAGGACTTCAAATGCTGGTATTCCTGGATCATGGGTCTCTGATCTGTTTTACCAAGCATTGTCTAATTTTACTATACGACATGTAGAGAACACTGATTGCCTTAAACAAGTCGAGATTTATGACAATAGTTTACGAAATTACACCAGTTGGGCTGTTAGAAGTAAGTATTATATACCTAAAATTGCATCATTATTAGGCATATAGCAAATTAGCAAATTTAATGTTATATTTTATTATCCATCATATTATGAGTGGTCGATAAAAATGATTTAACGTTGATATACTGTTATACGTTGCTGTTTATTATAATATATAATTTTAAGACATCTTTTTTATAATAAAGTATACTATATTTCAGCATTTTTAAATTCGAATATAAATCTAGTAAATAAGAAGTTGTGCGTTATCAGACTTGGTGATGTGATTGAACACCAAAAAGTAATCATATGAGTCTCTCGATATGGATTTAGTTAAAAATACTTTTTGGGGAATAGTATAAGTTCACATGCTACACTTAAGTTACAAGTAAAAACATATAAATACTCGTAGACGTATAAGTTCCTTCAAGAGTATATAAAATTAAAATTTATGTTATTATGCTTCCTAAATATAGAAACTTATAAAAAAAATGTTCTTTATACTTAATCCAGACTTATTGATCAAGGACTGAAACTTGTGATTAGATTAATTTTTTTTATTTTTGTAAATAATATTATTAAATGCAACTGATGGTTTATCTTAAACTGCATCCTTTTATTTTCAAATTTAGCTTCAGTCAAACTATGTTATAAATTTAAAAAGTTTTTACACATCCATATTTTTGCATTATATCCTATAATAGTATATATTTGTATGAACTATTTTATGGATGTACGTATGATGCCAAGCTTCAAAATTGTTCGAGTTTGCCTTGTTAATATTTCTAGTGAGCAACTTAAGTGTGTTTGCATTTACGAATTTCTTCATTCGACTCAACAGTTTAAGAGAAACAACGCGATTGACGACTTTTTCGAAATTAAGTATACTAGCACGTTAGTACGTTTCTCGCGAACAATTTCTCTATCATCTACCTTTACAGTTTTAAGTTGAGATTGAAATATCACAAAGTATTTACTATCGGTCTTCGAAAAACTATGATAATAAATTACTCGAATTCTCGAAGTTCATTTATAGCACATTAACGTTCACGATAAACTTTCTGACGTTTATAATTTATTCGAAGTCATGATAACAAATTATATTAATTTATTTTTAGATTTTACAAATATATATTTTATTTTTTAAATTTTATATTTTTTCCGAATATTATAGCACACGAATATTTTGGTTTTCAGATCAAATGACAAATCACTGTTTAAAAATACATATACCTAACTGTTTTACATCTATAAAAAACTAAAACTAAAACACTTATCATAGTAAAGTTAATGTTTACTTCACTCTATTAAATTAACCAAAAGAAACAATTATTTAGAGTTATATACAATAGTTTTCTTAGTTAGATGTATCAAAAGATATCTAAAATGGGAAAAACTTAATTTGTATAAATATAAAAATATGATGTGTTTGTTTTGAATATAGCTTATAAAATACAATTTTAATTACATAGTGTACAAAGTGTACCTACGAGAAAAAACCAGCTAATTTATAATTAATGAAATTATAATGGAAAATAATTACAACTTACGAAAATTTTAATTATTAAAGTATAATTCTGAAATGAAAATTATTACACTTTTTTGATTCAAATTCCGGAAATTATGCAAAGACCAGGTCACACTTTGATTATCTTGCCTTAAGGCAGTAATATGTTTATATTATTAATTATAAGTTTCAGAGTAATAATGAATAATGATAAATCATTGCAATTGCAGAACAATTAAGATTTTCAGTGAAAAATAGGTATTACTATTTAACTAATTTTAATAATACGATTACTATTTTAAAATTACATTGAGTGTATAAAATATAATAAATTACATACCAAAAAGTTTCTAGTTTCAATTACCAGCAAAAATTGTTAAATTTCTACAAATAACTAAAATTATTAGTGTATACATTTTTTTCATAAACTTCGACCACGTTTTAATATAAAATCGCTATAAAAAAATCATGTTTATATATTTTCTAGACAAAAAAAAAACTATGAGTTACAGATGAATATAAGAATTTCTAACTAACCTAATCTAATTTTATTATTAATAAGATACTCCTGAAGAACCTTGTTTAATAATTTCAAGGTTTTTGAATAAGTAAAAATCATTTTTTCGACATTCATTAAAAAAAATCAAAAGAATCAAATGTTTATATTATTACCTATAATTAATAGCTTAAATAACTAGAATTTATATCATGTACAAAAATTCTTATTTTGCTTATGTTATACTCGGTGAACATTTTAAGCATCTGTGGTCATTTATTTTGTTTCTGAGTTCCTCCAAAAAGTAAAATCGAATTACCAAGTCAGAAATAAATTATGTATAAAAATTCTAACTTATCCTTATTTTTATGTTTTGTTTTTTTTTTTTAGATTATTTTAAAAAGTAAAATCATAATTTCACGGTTTTTATTTACATACAACTACACAAAAAACATACATCATTGTAAAATCAACGAATTCATCGCTCTGCTTAAAATTAAAAGTATAAATCATATTTTTTTATTAAATTAGTATTATTGTGAATAACTATGAGTAATCTAATTATAAATTTGAAGGTAAGGCCATTTTAACTTTTTCTATTATTTTCCCGAAACAAACAAAATACTGCACATGATTTACCACAATATATATATATAAAAATATTGGACTTATTCAAAATTAAATTTAAGTATATAAGATGAGGAAATATTTTTTTCATAAGCGATTGTGAATAGATATCATGCAAATTAGTTTTTGATACAATTATCATATATATAATATATTGTATATCAAATGTGAATATTTGCAACCGTTTTATGATAAAATAAAAATATAAATATGACATTGAAATGTTGGTAAGAATATTTTATTTCTTTAAGAGAATGAAACAATATACTATGCATTTTGGTTGGTGGGTGGTGGGTACTCGGTATCATATGCCTAGATTATTATTTATTTTTACTGAATAAGTTTATAGTAAACTAAACAAGTTTAATAATATAAAAATGCAGTGCATAATTATTTTGGATTATACTATTTTAATTAATGTGAATAATTTATAATTAGGTATGTAATTGTGTAAAATATTAGAGCATCTTTTTTAATGTAAACAAAACAAAAATAATACCTTTAAATTTAAGCATATACTTAAATAATTTTTGTTGGCAAAAATAATTGTTACAAAAATAATGCATATTAATTACCCGGAAGAGAATTTAAATTTAAAGCATAACATATTAACTAAATATCATAAATGGTAATTAGTAATTGGTAATAATAATTAAAAATTACTAATTACTAATTTATAATCAGCTAAGAATCATTATTAAATTAATATACACTGCAGATATTATATAGTTACTAATATGTGCGTGTATCCGTCAATAATTGAATGGTTTATGAATCATTGTAATTTGTCACTTCTAGGTGTGAGTAGTGCTTACGAAACATTTTTCATCTAAATTCGTCTAATTTAATCTAATTCAAGATTAAAAATTCTATTTATTAGTAGAAGTATAATGTAATAAATTAATATTTTATTATATTTGACACGTTCTAATCAACTTAATTTGATACTTTCGACTGATGTTTTTTATATAAAAATAAAGTGATATTAAAGTTTTTCATGAAAACCATGTTTATTATTAAAAAATATAATTTATTAAATGAATGAATACTACAGGAATATTTAAAAGGAATTGCATCTAACACAGCATAAAGTTTTTCGCTTACGACGTAAAATCTATAGAATACAGTCGTTGAACTACAATATTATAAATCTAAAGAAAAATGTATTTTTATTTTTTTAAATTATGTGAAAAACTTACTACTCATTACAAAAAACTCTAACACTTCACCATCATAACATTCATAACAATTAGGTATGGTGTAGTTCTATTATAATTAAGTAACGAATCCTCATAAGATTTCAGAGCTTGAGATTGGAATGACAAACACAGTCTATACATGCTGAACCCGAACAGGAATAATAACCTGTGTCAGCTGTCACTCAAAAAATAGATATTTAAAACTAAAAAAATTTAAACTTTAAATAAATTTTAACACTCCCTGACAAAATTTAAAAAATATTTAAATAGAACTTTATAGGTAATAAATGTATAAAATACTAAAAAATTATTATTAATATTATTAAAATACTATTAAACGAAATTATTACAAGTTGTGTATACGAAAATAATAGTCTGGCAATGTCAAGCACTCTTCTTTCACTCTCAACACCGAAAGTGTATTACAATCGGCATAACTGTTCGAGGTAAACCCACAATAATTAAATACATAGATACGTTTCTCGTAATTAAGTAATTAATAATGCGTACGATAACAACCAAAATTTACAGACCATATTATACATTAAACTAGAACTTGAATTTTTTATTACCTATTATATGTTAAATACTTAAATGACCATGAACAATACATTGTCATAAATATATTATAAATATATACATAATAATTAATAATTAGTATTTAAATGCTATTTTATACTTAAAACATAAAAAATAATAATTTTTTATACCTATTATAAATTATTATGTATTAGTTATATTGTAATCTTAATTAGGTTTATTAAGAGCGTTATGTTTTTAATTTTACTACCAATGCACTTGTGAATTTGTGATACTCATCAAAATAATATATATAATTTTTTAGTATTGCATGTTACATATAAGCGTATTAATCAGGGTTTTTTGTATTCTTATATTATTTTTATTGAATACTTATTAGAAATAGGTCCAAATATATTTTTTAAATACCAGTCATAACTTAAATAATTACTTTTTTAACTCTGGTTGATTTTTCCACTCATTGTCTTGAAAAGTATTTATCTGTGATAAAATTATTCTTTTTTAAAAGCAAAAAAAAAGTCTAGATGACCCTCGACCTAAATTGAACGTTTTTTTAGTGATCCACGTAATGTTAAAAAGGTTTTTTTTAAAAAAAACAGTGGTTTAATATCTCTTTATCTCTGGTCATCATGTTCTTGTAAAAATAAATTGTTCATATTTTTATGAATACCCCAATTTAAGTAAAAATTTAAACTAACATTTAGTAGCCATACAGCTTCAGCTAAAGTATATTTATTTTATTTTATTTCTCAAAAGTAGAATAATAGGTTTTAATAGAATTAATTTTAAAATTTGGATTCTACTGAGTCTTTTGAGTAGGGGTCCAAGAATTAAATCTTTAATTAATACGGGGTATAAATGGATTTAAAATTAAAACTTATAAAGTATGTTTAGAATTACTAATTACGAAATACAAAATAATTACTACAATTAATATTTAATTCTACATATTATTGTATTATCATAATAATACATCAATCATTTGTAAAATCTGTATTTAACAAAAGTGTAATACACAACTATTTAGTTTTTTAATATTTAAGATTATTTTTCATGGTAACATGTTCTCTATTTTATTTTCTTATAGTTTCGTATTTATTTTCAGTGTCAGAATCTTGGAACCGGTATCCCGTTGGTATACTAACTGGCAATAAATATCAAATGGGAGTTTATGATGAATGTGTTGATGTGCATCGTCCAATAAGAGGCCAGTATTGTCTGTCCGAAATAAAATTACTTCCACTGACGGGAAAAGATTATAGTTTTAATAGAACGGAAAATTTAGATGATTTTGGTAACAATCATGCATGGAAAACAATTCTCGGGGTATGTTAAAATACTAAAATGTTTAAGAAAAATATTCAGTACCATTTATAATAATTATATTATGTATATAATGTATGTATACTGTATGTATAATATTAAAAGCAATAAGTCTTAAACAAAAGGTGGATAAGTTATTAATCATAATTTATTATTAAACATAATAAATTCCTATTTTAACAGACAATAATTATACTTTCAAAAACAAATAACAATTTGTTATACCTATGTTATCCTACTGACTTAATTTGTTAAAATTAATATCAAACACTCAATTTACATTGTAGTACAATACTTATTGACTTATATTACTTATTAACCTAACCTTGGCTATTGCACACCTATAAAATTATTGTATAATCCTACACCTAATAATTATCGGATTTTATTAAATAAATAAATAAAATTAGATATATATTTGAAATTTATACCTGCTATAATATAAATTCTAAGTAAGTTTTTTATAACATTGTAAATACATTGTCTATAACTTTATTGTTTTAGTGGGTTGATTATCCAGATCAAGTTCAACGAAATAGCTTAAACTTGGGAATTTGCATTCCAAGTTCTTGTTCAGCATCAGATCTTCAAAAATCATTGCAAAATGAATTAGACAAGGTATTTTTACCAGAACAGTTCAAAGCAGTTGTTAATGTGAATCCGCTATTATGCACTGTCAGTGAAGACATGTATCCTCACAATACAGCATATTATGTAACAAAGTAATAATTTTTTTCTATTGTTGTTATTTGGTATTTAACGTAATTCTCTATCGTAAATCGCTTATCTAATAATTGCATTAAAATATCAAACTGAATTAATAAATAATAAAAGCGTATAATATGCTCAGTTTATAAACCCTATAAATAAGAATTATTCACAAAAAAAAAGATTAGAAATGTATTATAAAAAATTAGCAATTAATTCATATAATTATTCAATTTTTCTTTTATTGTTTTAGTATAATTTTTGGAGCCATATTATTAATTTGTGGTGCGGCAACAGCTCATCATTATGTAGCATTATCTTGCCAACAAAAAAAGAATCAAGGCGAAAGTAAGTAATATACAAATTTGATTAAATTTTAAATAAATAGAAAAAATTAACACATTTAACTTTTTTTTTTTTTTAATCCACAGAAGAAGTTCCAAAATCTTGTTTTTACATATTTTCTTTTATTCATTCTGGAAAATTTTTATTAAACTACAATAAAGAAAATGAATTTAATGTACTTAATGGTTTGAAAGCGATCATCATGTTACCAATTTTATTGGGTCACAGATTTATGTACTTAGTTGGAAATCCAATAATTAATCCTAAATTTATAGAACATGTAAGTTGAGATATAATTTATAATATTTTTTTTTAATAAAAGTTGGAGCAATTAAATTAAAACATGATGGAACACCTCATATTTTGAAAAAAATATTTCAAATGAGGTTTGAATTACAGGAGAATTTAAAAAAAATCTAGATTTTATTATTTTCTTCACAGCTAGTTCGTATTTCTTGAAAAATAATATAATCTGTGTTTTTAATCTATTTTATTCAAATTTCCAGTGTTTTTGGAAATACTTGTAAAAAAAAAATTAACATAATTATGTATAATTACAGATATACCTCCATGGACGTGATATTTATTTGACTTGTATGAACTTAACTGACCCATTTTTTTTCATAACTGGTTTTTTGATATACACGACATTAGTACCAATGTTTAAAAAATTGAAAAAGGAATCAATATTGGTAAAACTTATAACACCAATTGTCTACAGAATAATCAGGTATAATCCTTCATATATAATATCAAAAAAAAAAACTAAATAATAATAATAATTTATACTGTAATCAAACATTTGGTATAAGAATAAAAAATACTTTAATATGCTATGAATGAAAAACTTATATCAGTATTATGGGTAATGTCTAATGATTGGATAGTGTTAAGATGTTAACTATTAAGTTTAACTAGATATGTCTTTTAACTAATAATATTTTAGACTTCAGCCACTAATACAAGTGGATAATTTTAATATTTACTAAAAATTTAACATCATATGCATTATAAAAACACTAAACAACTGTATTTTATTTTAGACTAAAAAAAACTACGTCCGTAAAATTAAAATAACTTTAGGTAAAATTACGAAGTAATGCTTATGTTTTAAATATTTTTTTATTTTATTATCATCATAAACACAATTTAAAAGTTGATAATTGTATTTTTATTTAATCTTGAATAATTATTTTCTTACTAATAATAAGTTTCAGTTCAAGCTGTTTACAGTTATATACAAATAAAAAAAATTAATGAAAAAAAAAAAATGTTTTTTGCATATATTGAATTATTAATAATTTATTTAATTAATACTCTTCTAGGTATTTTTTGTGTTAATTGTATTAATTTCGAATAATTGATAGAAAAATCGCAATTTAATTTTATGGTCATTTTAATGTGCAAATTTAAAAAGTATATATTTATTTAAATCATTTTATTATCAATGCATAAATATAATGTTATTTTCATTATAAACCGCGTAGTTACAAAATAATGTTAATATTATTGGTGTCTGAAATCCATAATGCTAACATTAGACTTAGACAAAATTCATGGTTAAATTAAACATTAGGCCAACATTGGATATATCCCATAAAATATATATGTAATAGAATCTTATTCGAGTTATTATTACATCAAATATTGATAGTCTTGATGTCCTAGTTTATTAAACATTTCCGTTAGCTACGTAATTACTTTTATATACTCTTAATCATTAATATAATATATTCTTAAATCGTTTTAGAATATTACCGGCTTATTGTGCAATGATGGCAATCACAGCTCACATCGTACCGCACCTTGGAGATGGACCACTGTGGTCTTATAAAACCTGGGACGAAGCCGAAATATGTAAAAACTATTGGTGGACCAATATGTTGTTTATAAGTAATTTAATCGATTCTAAGTATGAAGTAAGTGCTTAACAACGTTTTTTAGTTAATTTCAATATAACGTAACCTAAATATAAACATAGGACCTATTTCTTCCAGAAAATAAATAATTATTATTAAAATCTAGGTATTTTGGGTAGAAATGTATAAAAATGTAATTTTTCTAATTGTTAATTATTATCTATTATAGTGTCTCATAGTCAGTTGGTACATATCTTGTGATATTCAGTTTTGCATACTTGGAGTTATTATTGTTTACATTTACACAAAGAACATTAAATTCGGGATTGGATTAATCATCGCAATGCTTGGTGTGTCGATGTCTGTGCCTTTTATAATCACGATTTTGACGAAAAGGGAGGGAATAATTAAAATACTTCTTCCGTGAGTCAAATTTATAATTATACTAAAATTACTAATTTATAATTATGTTTAGGACCTAATATACTGTTAACAAATTATTTTACTTAGTATTATGTTTTTCTAAAAAAAAAAAAAAAAGAAATAAACTAAAATAAAATAAATTTTGTTTGTAAAATATACGATTAAATACCTATTAAGTTTTTATCGTTATTTAAAATTAAACGTTTTAATAAATAAAGGACGAAAAAAAGTCAAAGAATAATTTATTATTAAATTCTAATAACTTAATTTAAATATAAAATTATTTTCAGGTTTCTAGAAAACACAAGATATTCCGCGACATTTAATGAGTCATACAGAGCAAGTTACATGCGAGCTTTTCCTTTTTTTACTGGTATAGCAATAGGTGTAATAATTGATAAACTAAAGGAAAATAAAGTAAAATTTTCACAAGTAAGTACCTACGTATTTGTATAACAATTTATTTATAAATTGAAACTATAAATATAAATTGTTGATATTATTTTAGATGACTGTTTACGCTGGGACGTTCACTATTGCCGTAATTTGTATGTGGGTTCAGTTTTATGGAGCTATATTTTATAAAAGAGATAGACCTTATTATGTATTAGAACAAGCTTTATATTCAACTTTAAATCATTGCACATGGGTTATATTTTTTGCATGGGTGTTTCTTTGTCACTTCACAAGTGGTTATGGTAAGTTAAACTTTGGTTACACATTCACACAACATAAGATATAGTTTGATAGTCTTTCATGACATTTTGAGTGTTATAACTTATAACTATAATTTAAAAGTCCATATATGAAGTTATGTAATATGAATACATGATATTTTATCAGATTATTTATATTGTATTTATTATTTTGTTTTGGATCTTTATAGTTTGAAAATGTGTTCAGATAAAGATGATGATAAACTACACTTAATTTTTTAGTACTTTTCTATTATCTCAAAATCCTCTCAACGCTATCGTCTAACAGCTCAATGCTTTTCTATTATTTCAACATCCAATTGATTCAATTGTTCAGTTATTGTAAAAGAAATAAGTTTTATGATAAATGTTTATAATTTTATAACTTAATAAGTATTTATTATTATGGACAAGCTCTTTATTTTTGACCTTGATTAATATAAGTACGTTTCTCACCTGCCCTCTCCCCCCAATTTTTCAAAATAATAAAAAAATTGTATGCGAATAATTACCATGCAATCAACTCGAATTTGCATGACTATTTTTTGCAGAAAACGAAAAATCACTATGGGGACTAGAAAAACGTTTCTCCGGGCCCACCAAACATAAATATATTTATATCATAATTTATTCTTGTGCTAATATTAAGCACATGATTGGCACGAATTTTCACGACTAAACCCGAGATTCACACGTCACTCTTTCACCCCAATACCCTACAAATCCGTTTCCCTAGCCTCTCGCCTAAGTGAAATAATGTGATTTACATGATTTGCCTCTGCAAACATTTAGCACGTGATTCGTACGAATTTGCACGTAAATGATGAAGTTGGTCCCCCAAAACAACCGATTTGTTTGAAAATAATACACATATTTAGCAAATAATATGCAGATAATTACAAATTTATTTTGTGAATGTGCAAATTATTTCTTACCCGATATAAAAAAACATACCCTGCCTTCAGCCACCCGAGGTAAATTTTGTTTTTATGCAGAATCTAAAAATGTGTAAATTGCGATGCAGAATAGTCGTGCAAATACATGCTAATTATTTGCATAAAAAATGTCAATATTTTAAAAGTAAGGAGGGCAGGAAAATGTACGTGATTTGTTTTTTAATTTGTCTGCCATAACTGTTCGTACTTACTTCTCACTTATTTTAATTATTCCTATTTACTTGGTACTACTGTTATTAATCATTATAAATACTCAATGGCCAGTTGTTTTTCATAAAATTTAATGAGCGTCACTTTTGAAGTCCAACATAATATATAATTTAAAAATTCTACCAACTCGTATTAACAGGACTCTTATAGTCGAAAAATCGAAATAACGAAAAATACATGATTTTTTTTTTTTTTTTTTTTGTAACATGAATTATTTAATGCTTACAGGTCTACTAACAAAATTCTTAAATAATAGATTTATTGTACCAATGGGAAGACTTTCTTATTCCGTTTTTTTGGTGAACCTCACTATAATGATGATATCACAGAGTCGACTAAGAACGCCAAATTATCTTTCAAAACGAACTGTGGTAAGACTGAAATTATTATTCGAATACTATCAAATATAATCAACGTACTTATACCTATCAGTATTAATAAGATTTAAAATAATTATTAAAGTCTGATTCTAAAATTATAACTAATTTTTTAATTACATTTTTTTAGATAGATGCTTGGATGTATGATACGTTGAAAAGTTATTTGATGGGCTTAATATTATTTATGGTTATCGAAGCTCCTGCAGGAAGTTTGGCTAGTAAATTTTTTAAACGAAAGTAAATCATTGTTTTTGTGTACCTTTGATAAATTGTTGTAGTTATTCAAATATTATAAAATCTCCAAAAAGTGTATTCATTGTTATTTATACTAGTTATTGTATTTATATTTAATTATTTTCAATTGTTTGTGAAAAATAAACTTTATACATGTATTTATTTTTTTATAAAACTAATTTATAGGTTTAGCACAAACGTAATGAATTTAGAAGATAGATTGAATATATCACGGTGTTGGGGTTTCCATAAATATGCCGAAAAGTTTAAAACTATCATAACTAATAGGTAAATGCATATGTAATGTATAGTAGTTGCAGTGACGTATTTAGGAATTTGTCATGGGGAGGGTCTAGAGAATTTCATAATACAGATTTGTGTGGGGCTTTGCCCCCAACCCCCCCAATTACTTTTTACTAAAAAAATTTACTATATTTTTATGTAGAAATTCAATTTATTACAATGAATTAACGTATTAAATCCATTTTTATGTTAATTATTTATTTTTATTCAAATAAAACAACATTTATATTACAAATTCCAATTTTCTAGGATTTAATGCCAATTCACTGATTAATTCATCAACATATAGAATAATTCTATTTTATAATATATATTTTTATAGTTGAAAGAAACAACCATAAGAAAATAAAAAGGAACTATAAAGTGATTTATAATATTTTATTTGGTCTTGTAATATTATCCTGTTAAATTCAAGTTTTGTGTTTATTATGGCATTATTTAAACTATGATCACAGTCAAATTAAAAATTATTAAACAATAAACATATTTTATATATAAACCTTAATTTAATAGGTACATCACAACTACACAATAAAATTATTATTATAAAAGTATGTTAAAATAATGGTGTATTATCGATGAGGTAAAAAGACCTATCTCGATACACCAATGTTAAATATAGCGTAGGTATCTCATGTAAAATACTAAATATTCAAAAACATTAAATTTTAATGTTACTTTTTTAAATGTAAATTACATAAAATTAAAATGTTTCAAGTTACATTTTAGTGGGAGTAAATCATTGAAAATGTATTTTTTGTGTCTACTGAAAAACTACAAAATAATATAAATACTGAGATACGCACTGTTGCAGTTTAAGCGACGAGATGTATGTCCCGATGAATAGACATCATAGTTAGATCATTTAGCCTCGTCTACATAAAAATGTGTACAAATAAATCATATTGTTATATAGTAGATATTAAATATTTTCCAAAATAATTAGAAGATTACTTCGTTCATTGTTAATCTTAGGTATTTTTTCAATTCAAAAAAGATCTTTCAGGTGAAGATGTTGACACCAGTAATGTGCAAAATAGTTTAATTAAAAAATTTGTAATTGGAAAGTCATTCTTTGGACAGCTCAAAAGTGCTTCTAACCCATTTTTGAAGTTTACGTCTTGACTGGCTATTTTTAATTTTCATATTTAATTTCAATATAGCATTATCATTTTCCACTGGTGGTAATTAAAACTTAACTAAATCCTCAAATGATATTTTTTCTGCATTAGTAAATGTTGAACTAAACAAACATTCAAACCCTATTTTCAACTGACAAGATGTGTCAACCATGCATAACAATTTACGATAACATTTTTTCCCCCGATTTGGTATATAAAATTAAGCATTTTATGTGGTTACAAGTTAACTTATAATTGCACAGAATATTATAATATATTACGTATATAAAATAGACGTTTAGATACGTATTTATGGAGCTAAGGAAGGGGGGGTCTGAACCCCATGGACCCCCCCCCCTAAATATGCCACTGAGTAATTGGATTTATCGTATCTTAAACATTTTCTTATACGATCTTATGTTTTATAAAAAATCTCATTTGTTTTAAATTGTATGAATTGTGTACTGTTTTTATGACATACTTATAAAAGAAAAAGAATAAGAGGAGTGGAAATTAGCTTACTATCGTCTCTTTGTTATTGAGTAGGTAACCTAGAAGCATCTAATATCTAGAATTTTTGTAAAGAAGGCGTTACCATAAATTAAACGTTGATTTACATATACATATATATGTAATATTATATTTATTATACCTTGTAACATGTGATACGGTCATAATACATCCTTCCAGGGCTTATTCTAAAGATTTTTACCTACTGCCCAAACACACTGAAAAGTTTGTTTTATGAAATTTATTTGGATTATAATAATTATCCCCCTTTCAAATAAATTATAATATATTGATATTTTAGTGGAAAAATATTTTTAAAAAAGCGGGCAAGTGAGTACCGCTCTGCTGTACATTAGGTGCCGTATGGATCATTATTATATATTATAGGAGTGTTAAATTTGAATCCAATGATAGTTATCATTGTATACGAAAAACGATTCTGAACGAAGATGATTTGTCAGCCTAGGATATAATTTTTAGTGGTTGGTGAAAAAGGTGGTTTATGTTTTAATGGCCTGAATACAACAAAATTTAAGTTCTTTTATAATAATTGTAAGCTAAACTTATGAAAAACCTTGTATTAAATTTTCAACTCTTAGCTACTTATACAAAAATTTTTATGAAATATACCTACAAAATAATTTGCAAGTATTCATAGTTTTGACGAATTTTTGTCAATATTTGAACTTCAAATGCTAATAAAAAAAAATTGTGCCTATATATTCTTATAATTTTTTAATCACTATAAGAATAACTTATGAGGAACTTTGTATTAAATTTTCAAGTATTTTGATAGGGCCAAAAAAATTTTATCGACACTTTAAAAATATTTTTTCAGAAAAATTGAAAATTTCAGTTCTCTATAAATAGCTTAAAAAAAGTCAAAATAATTTGAAATTTAAATCACGTAAAGAAAACGCAAATCTTAATAACTGGTAAAATTTTCAAGTATCTACGACTTATACTTTTTGAATAATAACAAATATCAAAAATCGTTTGAGGCTAAACTGTTATTTAACGCGGTTTTGTAAAAATTTAAATTTCAAACACTCATAAAAATTTTTTGTCTGAATCCGGTAGAGTTTTTTTTACAGATATTTGAAGAAAAATTTATGGAGAACCTTGTACCAAATTTTCAAAACTTGGTTATAAAAGAAAAAAATTTTATGATTTTTCAACTTCAAAATTACTTGCAAATTTTCGCGTTTTCGACAGATTTCGTAAAAATTTGAACTAAAAACGCTTTTAAAAAAAAATTGTGACTAACGATTTTTAATTTTTTTTAGCTACATTAAAAACAACTCATAAGGAACCTTGTATTAAATTTTCAAAACTTTTTGGTCATCCAAAAATTTTTTATCGACACTTTAAAAAAAAATTCAAAAAAAAATCGAAAATTTCAGTGGTCTATAAATACCTCAAAAAAAGTCAAAATTTTTTTGAAAATTTAACTATATACGGATACCACTGACATTAACATTTGGTGAAAATTTCAAGTATTTTCAGTGATTAGTTTTTGAATTACAACCATAAAAAAAAATCGATTTGGTCGAAAACTGGTTTTGCGTAAAAATTGCCGTTTTTCCGTCATTTTTTTTTTTGTTTTTCTCGATTTTTTTGAAAACTGTTGGAAAATGTTAACTTTTTACCTCTATAATGCACCAAGGATATTCACTTTTACATCGGAAACCACCCCCATTGTTTGAAATTGGAGCATTATTTCGACTAGTTATGCTGTACACAGACACAAAAACAAAAAAAAAAAAAAAAAAAACACACATCATTGTAAAATCAATACATTCTTCACTTCGTTCAGAATCTAAAAATGGTCTATAATGTGGTCGCGATAAGTTTAGCCGATAAGGCGATAACATAGATAGTACCTAATCGTAATTAGTGTTTCTATTTCATATAGATGATTAATCAATCATCGAAGTACCAAAGATTGTTAACTTATATAATTATTTCTTATTGAAGGTTGGGCTTATATATTATACAAATTTCAAATATTCAGTAGTAATTCAATCATTCTATAAGTAAAATTATATTTTTGTAAGATGCTCATATTCATAAAGTCAACTGCCCTTTAGATTTTTCCTACTTCCTAATTTGAATTCTACTGCCGGCTAGAATAAGGCCTGTATCCGTCGATAACAAAAATGTAAACGCTTCTGCGGTGTGTTCACTATTTCCCTTATTATTATTACAATATATATATCATAATATTATATTATGTCAATCGCTGCAGTGCTTTCGTCGCCCTCGTGATCGATTATCATTGGAAACACCCTGCGGAATACATCAACGCGTGTTGACAAATACTGCAGCATAATATTACAGTTGTAACTGTGTAGAACAATATTAATAAGCGGCGGCGTTTTGTTTTGAAATATAACAATATAATATTCATGGTCACGAACGAAATCGTGAGCGCACCTTAATCGAAAACGAAGCCGAGCGGACTTCGTGTCACCTTCGACGACGCACTCGTCGTCAACCGTCACCACGCGTGTCATTGTGCTCTCGACGACCCGCGAAATGAACGCGTTCGAACGATCCGACGACGAAAGTCGTACATCAGCGAAACCGGGCGGCGGCGGCTACAGCGCAAAGCGGTCGCGACAGGCCGACTGGTCCGTGTTGTTTCACGGCCTGAGCGCCGCCGTGATCGCTCTGACCGTGCTCCGGATTTTGCCGACGATGATCGCGTGCCTGGTGAGCGTGTGCATCCTGCGGTCGCCGGGGCTCAGAACTCTGTCGAGCAGACTGTTCCGCGTGCTGGGACTGCGATGCCGCTGCAGATCGGCCGAAGCGAACGGCTTGGGCGGCCGATCCGTCCCGCCGAGAAATCAGCTCGCGCCGTCGTCGTCGACAAACGGCAGTGAAGTTCCGCCGACGAGCGACGACGACGACGACGACGACGACGACGACGTTCCGCCGCGGCCACCGTCGACAAACGGCCGTGTCGCTCTGCCGCCGCTCGTCAGACGTTATCTGCGATTTCTGATGTCAGTGATGCGAAGCGTCCAACGCTTCGCCTTTGTCCGTCGGAAACGTTCGCGGCGGTCGTCTCGTCGGTGTTGCGACACCGCGAGCAGTGCCCGCACCGTCACCACAGTCACCGCTTGCAAAAACATCGTCACGAAGACCGTAGAGACGGTCACTGGTTTTGGGACCGACAACGATTTCGCCGTTCGCTGCAGCCAACGTCACGATGCCACCACAGAACTACGATGACGTGTCGTTATATATATATATACATATATAGAGCGTATATTATAATAATATTTTATAGATTTTAAACTATTTCGTGGTTATTATATATATATGCGTAGAGCCGGGTATACTCGATAGTCCATACACATGACGAGCTTTTGATTTATAAGTCACAACGGTGACTTTTAATTTTATTATTATACGGGTTTCACGACATTTCTCCAGAGTCTAGGCGTTGCAATTACCGCGTTTATGTCACGGCCAGTGGTTGTTCGTTAATCCGCATTAGAGTTGTTGGGTTTACAGCATCGTACGTCGTCGATCGTGTCGCGCCCAAAAATTGAGCTCAACACGACTATTTATTGGTTGATCGTGGTCAGTGAATGATGTACCGTGATTACCACGAGTAAACAGGATATACGATGAAAGTCACACGACAAAAGACGTAGCTGTGAACCCATAGCTTAACTGAATGTGCATTGTAGGTAGTGTTCAGGTTTATGTCATTATATTATGCGTTTTAAATTTAACTAATTTAAGGAACTCGATTTATAACGCGCTTAAATTTTAATGTGAACATTTTATATTACGTGATATGTATAGTAGGTATTATATCATAATTTTATTTTCAATTCCCTCCAAAAATATTAATACACAAAACCGTTTACATACATTTTTTAATTCCGAAATCAGTTAAGTTAATTCGATTCGATTCGGTAATCGAACTTTCTAATCCACAATAATCGTAGTACGTCAAAATTAAATGGTAATTCATCATTTTTAAATTTTTAATACAATGATACATATAATGTCATATTTCTACAAATCGGTTCCAAAGCTCTGAACAATATACAAATTTTCCTTAATTTTGTATATTTTTTTCATTGACGTAATACATAATATAACCGCGAAAAATGTTGAAGTTATGGTCCCTTAAACATGATAGTAGCTTATGATTGGTCCATATAATCTTAGTGAACCATTAAATAAATCACTTTTGTTTTATGGAAATGAGAATTAATTTTTCATCAGTATGACTACGTAAATCTATGTTATTCAAAATATTATTTTTAAAACTCCATGATTTTTATTATAATGTATTGTTTTTGCACGTAATAGATACGTCATTAATATAGAACACGAAAAATATACCATCTTTCTCCTCTCACAACTGTGCATGGCAAAAACTTTTTATTTTTATTTAGAATATAATAATTTACAATCTTTACAGAAATAAATACAATACGTACAATGAGTAAATGAGATATGAGAGATGTCTAGAGGTGTGGGTGGAGAAATCGCTCGATGGTGACGCTGCAGTAATAGCAGAAACATAAATTGACGAGTAAAAAATTTTTAAATACACACTACCAAACTATACAAGAAAAGAAAACAATACGCTCATCATATTATCTAGTTTAACCACAATCGAACCGTCCCCTCGCAGATTTACGTATGTATATATATACATTACATATTAAATATATATTCAGAAATAAAATCATCGAAAATGATATGTACCTAATGTTATAACAATTTATTAGTACACTTTCACAATCGAGTAAAGCCATAATATTATATCCATATTATTATATCACATTAATTTCCTATAACCTATGTACCCTACAATAATCACAAAATACAGTAACAAATAATATTAACTTTAGTAGTTTAGTACTTATATTTTGTACTATATTATAGACACTACTTCACTCTTTAAAAATAAATAAAATGTATCAACAGTTTAAATTCTGGAAATACATATATATATATATGTACTTTTATATTATATATCATAAAAAATTAACAATTTTAAAAGAATACGACCAATATGTTACACCAGCATCATAATATTAAATATATTATATTTATTTTATATAATTATTTAATTTGGTAGCTAATTTATGTTTATGCAATATATTACATTACTATTGTATTGATTTATTTTGTAATATTTACCTACACCTTAATAAATATTGTATATAGTATATAATAAATTATTAATTATGTATCAATATCACATCATCCATTTTTTTTCTTATTATAATCACCAAATTTACTTGTTTTTAATTTTAGAGATTGTTAATTCTTAAAAAAAAATACCAGTGACAAAGACCGATCGTTCCGGATTATATATTAAGACACAATAAGTATTCTGAAATGTTTATTTTATATATAACCTAAATAATAGTTAATAATTGGTATTTTTTACTTTCCATGTTATATTATCATAAATCATAATTATTCAAATATCTTAATTTATTTGAATACCTATTGTTTAAATTGTGTTTTACGAAGCAATTTCGCAACGATAATTTGTGAAAAATAATTATTAATTCAGTTACATTATGATAATGAATTTTTATAGGTATATTTTATTATGAATTATGATACGCAATAGGCGATTGGGCAAGTAATAACTATGCCAGTATTTTAATATATCTTTATAAGTCTATCATAAAAATGTAAATAACTACAATAAATATTCTGAACAACAGCCGTATAATATAATATAAACCTACAGTTTATTTTTTCATTGAACCGAAGTGTAGACGGTGTATATATATATATAGTATTTTCATAATAGGTACTATGTGACTAATCTTACCTTGGCAGCATCGCACTAGACAAGTAATCATCGAAAAACAGTCGATGTTTTTCTTGGAACCGGATGAATTGATGAGGCTCGTAAACACGACGTGGGTTATGACTTATGAGTATATTATATTGCAATTCGTTTGGTAAGAATTTCATCGCACGCACCACTGTAAACACACTCGGCAATAACGCGAAAACAGTTTTATTGAGAATCGGACGACACGGCGACTACACGATGGAGTACATACGAAAAAAAATTTTCCAAAACTGAGCAACAAAAAATATCGTGGTTAAACATTTATACCAGAACACAATTACCGTAGGTATATATAATATAAACGGCAACCATCCGCTCAACCGCGGTATAAAACCTGTCGTGTTTTAATTTTCAACCACGGTCTACATCGTATACCTACAAATTATTTGGTAGAATATTAAAAAGTCTGAAATAAAAAAAGTGAATAAATAAGTCAGAAACATAAAAAGTCCGAGGTAAAAAAGTCCAAAACATAAAAAATCCATATGGTAAAAAAATTCCAGTGATGCATATAAATACATGATGTACAATTAACATTCCAATTAGTATTAATATACATTTTAATTAAATGATTTACCTGATTAAATAAACAATTAATCGTATTGATATTTGATACCAACATCGAAAATATTACACAATACTTATAACATGTTAAGACTGTTTGTTATTTAAACTATAAACACTGCATCGAGTTTTCTA
Organism: Aphis gossypii; assembly: GCF_020184175.1. Taxonomy (NCBI): domain Eukaryota; kingdom Metazoa; phylum Arthropoda; class Insecta; order Hemiptera; family Aphididae; genus Aphis; species Aphis gossypii. The sequence goes on along the minus strand of NC_065530.1, from coordinate 40,096,836 downwards.
ATCAAATACCTACTGTATTAATTTACAGAGAAGGTGCCTTTTTGTTAACAGTGTGTTATTCACGGTATAAATAAGCATTTTTCATATTAAATTAATTTAGTGAAATAAAATATTGCATTGTTTAAGTATCAAAATGGCACCATAATATCTTCAAAAATGTTGAGATGAATGGTTGAATGAGAAACTTTTTAAGGATTGAATTGTAAAGTTGGATGATATAACAAAAACACGTTGTAAGTTCTACAAGTATGATATAAAAGCTAGAAAATATGATCTACGGCTACACATTAAAACAAAAAAATCATATTGAAGCTTCAAATGCTTTTTCAACGTCGAGGTCAATTTCTTCATATCGAAAAATAAATTTATTCAAAACGGCTGCTGTGAAGTGAACGATAAGTTTATTTATTGCTGCTCACTGTTCAATTTTATCATGTGACCATCTTGGTGAGTTATGCAAAAAATATTTTAAAAAGTCTGACGCTGCATTGTACACGCGATTACATAGATTTAAATGTACTGCAATTATTTCAAATGTTATTGGACCTTATTTCGCACGATGTTTGAAAGAAACCATTAGTGATAGTTTTTACAGCATACTTATAGATGAACCGACAGATATAAGTGTTCTAAAGTTCTTAGGTATTATTATAGTGTACTTTATAAAAACTTTAAATTAATAATTTCAACATATTTGTCATTAGTTAAGATAGAATCGTGTGATACATAAACAATAGTGATCACTGATGGAGGCGATGACTGGATTTCAATTTCTACTAGCGGCATATCACTACCACGTTTACTATTTTAATCATACATTCATGATTCATTCGTCTCATTTGTGATCCTGGATAATAGGCCATAACACGATTGGTGATGGACAATATTATGCAAAATATGCTGTCGGAATCTGTTGAACCATTGCGACATCGGACTCAAGTTTCTATGACGCGGATTTATTTTTTACCATACCCTTTACGTAACACGTAACATACTACTAAATAGATATACAATATTGAATATACATCCCACTTTTAAACTTCAACAGGTACTAAAATAATTTTGTCCCCACCATTTTTCATTCAATAAATATAAAAATATGGTTTACTATAACCGGAATTTCAATAAAAATGAGTGATATAGCTCATTCCTCACAAATATGTTGTATTATATATATCTTTGAAATGTGAATATCCGTCACACCGTCACGATAAAAATTTAATAATTAATAATATAATATAGTTAACTTTATCATGCATTCCATCAGCGTCGTGAAAAACAGAGCTTAGTCACAAGTTTAAAAAGTTGTGTTATCAATACGGAGCTAAGTTATTATTGTATTTATCCATTAGTACCTGTAAAAGTATTATTTATAATAATAAACTGTGAACTCAGAACTATGTTTATTTAACACAAATACTTTAATAAACCTTTGCTGGTATTATTACTATTTATTTTTGATTAGAACGACTAGGTATAACTATGTTTTATACAAACCGACAAGGCGTGTTTTCAAATCGACATGAATATTTACATCCTCTACATATTTAAAGTATTACCTACTATTTAGATATATTCTACTAAAGTAGGTATAATGAATCTAAAATAAATTATTTGTACTAATAAGCAAACTTCATAAAGTACAAGCAAATTATAAAAAGGTGATTTCATAATTTATATTCTAATAAGTAATAGTTATTTTTTTCATAATGGCTTTGTGCGTGAAGTTACTTAAACCTCTTTTTGATTTCACACATTTTCCGAATTTCTTATTACTTAACGAAGTTCTTTTACACGAGGATTATTATTTACAAAATGTTTTTTGGGAGGGAGGGCCGGAGGGGAATTTATATAATAACACATGAGATTTTTTTATTAAAAAATAAATTCAATAGTTTGATATTCTGACTGGACCGGTATATGAGATTCCCGCCAAAAGCGTAGCACACAAGTAAAAACAGCAAACAGTGAACGCACAGATAAGATAAATTTAATAAAATTGATGACCAACTCGGCCGAAAAACTGGTAACGCATACGCCGCGATCCTAACGACTAACTTTTGAACTAAGCGAACGAAACCAATTTTTCTAGTAAGTAGTAGGTACTACTACTGAAATCAACTATCAAGTCGATAGGCTTTGGAATGCTCTGATAGTAATGCTTATAAGTTATAATCAATTTACTATTAATTAATGTTCTATATAATATACATTTAATACAAAAACACAGTACCTAGGTACCTATATTGTTAACTCAAAAATTATCATCGAATCATCATATTGCAATCGGATAAAAACCAATTATATAGGTATGGTACATAATATTTAGTTTTATACTTTAACGCAATAATAATAAATTTATACATTGGATTCGTTTATTAATTTTAATTCATTTATTTAATAATCAATTTTTTCAATAAAAAAAATAAACCAGAGAACACGCTTGTCATGATATTGTGTATATACATTACTAATTATAGGTTACGAGATTAAATTCTTTTGATTAGGTAGACGGGTCTAGTTAAATAGATGTGTTAAATTTGAATTATGTGTCTCAGTAATAAATCATTGAATAATGTATACGGAAAAAGGATTCTGTGAGGAAACACTAGTATACATTGACATACAATTTCTATAGATATTGGTTTGTTAAAGTAGGTAACTAAAATTTAAAGTTATATTATTGTTCTTCAATATTCACTACTTCACAAGGTTAATATAATTTTAAGCAAAAACATTGTATATAACTTCTAAATTAATAGTCAGATACTGATGATATGGTACCGTAAATTAATATAGATAAATTTTTGTGAAGAAATAGCTTAAAATGAGTAGGTAGTCCAAGAAGGTGTTTTGATAATTGCGTTGTATTATACTAAAGTGTAAATTGCTATGTATCGAAAATGATAATATAAAAATTTAATGACAATAATTTTAAGTCTATGGTTGATTAATTTTTGAGTTACGAAAAAAAATCTAAATTGATTTTATTTTCGTTAATTAATATTGTTGTCACATAAATATTCCCAATTTTATCATTTTTTTTTTTTTTTTAGTTTTTCCTTTATAAAATATCAGAATCTATCTAAGAATACTTAGATACCTACCCTGAGATATTCCCTATACATACATATGTATTAAAATCTAATTCTGTAAATAACTGAAGTATAGTTCATGTTTTGTGTATTTGAATGCGCATAGTTTCAAATTAAATTATAATATGTTAAAGGTCACTTATAGTTTTATTTCAATAGAGACCTATTATTCTAGTCAGATAATAAATAAATTATACGTTATACGTCTATACAGTAATTAAATGATAATTTAATTGTATTACGAGTATGGGTAACGAATGACTGGTGATTATTGAGTATAATATGGAAGGCGTCATAGTTTAAATAAAATAGACAATAGACTATATAAATTATATTATATAGTAGCCAAAAATGGCCGAAATATAGTTGAATGTAAATTCAATGTTTTTTTTTTATTACGATAAATCAGTTTTTGACATTTTTTCTGGTACCGGAATAGTTGAAAGTCAGTACCTACTTAAACACTTAATAATTAATTAACAATTTAAGATTTCTAATAATTGGGCGATCACTTAGTAAGAGCATTGATTATAGAATCGAACTTAGATTTTACAAACAGTGGTAAGATTAAGCACATATTATTAGTTTACATTAAATCATTAATTAAGTCTTTTTACACGCGATACACACAATACAAGCAACAAGCTATTTCATTAAATCCATAATTATTGCCTATGTGCTACTCCTTACTTCTGGATTTGTTCTAAATGTTCCAAAATTTACGAATTAAAAATTAAAAGATGGAGTCTTTATTTACTATTTATAGATATTAAATTATCCCTTACAGTGTCACGGCAAAGATGATTTTTTCAAATGATAAAGTGGTAGTGGTATTATGTAGGCATATCATATCAATATATCATATTATATTATACATAGTAGGTATTTCGTTTCTTTAGTAAGTGTTTTTTTTTAATAAAGCATTCAAGAAAATTACTTTGAAAAAACAATTGGATATTAGTAGTGGCTAGTATGTATGTCGTGCATACTTGAATAGTAGTTAATTATATAGTAGTGTTTGTACAATAAATATCGTGTTGGTACTTTAATTATTTACAACAACTTTTGTAGGTACCTATATGGCTATATGTATGAAACACTTATCATAAGTATCATATTATTATGTACCTAATGACAAACACGAAATAGCCCAATTATTGTGTAATAGACTTGATGTCGAAACTAAAATCATTATATGAAAATTCACTTTCATCAATAAAGCTTAATATTAAGTAAACACGTTATAATAAAAGCAATTTCACTCATCTCGTTAAAATTAAAATTTGAAAGTCCTGTACCTACCTGTTATGTTAAAAAGTTTAGGTTAATTCTGAAAATAATCCTTATACAAAGGATGCAGGTTAAAGTAGGCATAAAAAAAGTTCCACAGATATAAAACATTGTAAAACACGCAGTCATATAATAAAGAGAATATATTAATAAATTCACTATTCAGAGTTCAACCCCCCCTCCCCTTAAGTTAATGGTTACTTGTTATTTGAAATTTATAAGAGCACTCTGTGAGAATACAGTTAGAGATATTGAAGAAAATGGTTAATAATAATTAGAAATAGTTGTACCAAGTCACCTTTATTCACTTCAGTCATCAAATGTATATTTATTATTGATTTAATGAAAAATCAAAAAATAATGGTATTAGGTTAATATTATGTGTCATTTTGTCAGTCGAAAATAAATTACGTTAAAATATATAAATTACAACAAGAATATTTTAATATTTTAATAATTCGATTTATTGCATTAAAATGTTTTTATTATTAGTATTTATTATTTGAAATATATTGCATAATTATGATGTTTTACACTCAAATTATATCAATATACTATTGAAGTATACAAATTAATACATAAAAAAATATATATATATATAAAAAAAAAAACAAAAATATAAAATATATATCTCACCATTTCAGATCTTTCGTAAACAATTATAAACTATTTGTTCAGTAGGTAATACAAAATATATTAACTGCCTTATATATTATAATATTAAATCACATTCACATCAATTGGCAAGACAATCGCGTGTATCTATCTAAGTAAAATTATGGTAAAGGTATAATTTTTTTATCACTTATCAATAATTAAAATTTATAGTTGCACAGAGATAAATAAAAATATAAAAACTAAGTAGATAGGTGGGGTTGTGGTCAGAGAGGCTATAAAATATCTTAACATTTAACCGGCAGTTATTGTTGTTTTAGATATTTCATTATAAGATTTATAGGTGTACTATAAGGGGTCTTACACTTCCAATCCACAGTACCATCAGATTTAAATTATACTAAATACATGCATATACTTACTATCCAATAAAATCTAAAAAAAATCACAAGATATGATCACAAAAATTACACGTTACATTTGTATTATTTTATAGTTCGACTGATTCAACAACGTTCCTATAATATTACATACTTTGGTTTTTTTTTTTAAACCAGCACATTTTTTTTTTTTTTAATTGCTTATATTAAAAATACTATGACGTCAAAGCTAGACCCAACTTAGCCAACATCATTTGTTTTCGCAGTCTTACGATTTCCCAGTACATATCGTTTTCTAGAAAAAAAAAATATTAATAAATAGGTTAAAAATGTATACTTTATCAGCATAGTACCTAATTACTTATTATTAAACAAGCTTTCGCAATGATTTGAAATTTAATTTAATCAAGCTATTGGTGCTCATCTCATGAAAATTAAATTATGTGGTATCATGTAAATGTACATTAACAATTATTTAATTACTTAAGTGAATGTTAGCGTAATATATCGTGTTATATCTGTCAAAATCAAACAAGCTTTTAAGCTGCTCTCCTCATTTCTAATTTTACAACCAAACTGAACAAAATATTAGATGAACATAAAAATATAACAAAATTAATTAGTAAGATATAAATAGGTTCTATATCATTATCTAATATCTACATAAGCCTTTAAACAATTTTAATTGTTTAATAGCTAAAATTGTTTAACTTATTGAAGTAACAATACATTTATACTAATAATAACTTTCATTAAAATAAAATCAAAGTAGAGTATGTATATTTACTGTTTAGTACATAAAACATTTATTTTAAAATTTTAGTACCTATGTCACTTAATTTAAATTTGGTTACAAAATGAGAAATGTGAAAAGCTTGTTCACTATCATGACTGTGTGATACAATACATAGATTCACAACAAAATATGCTACCCTGATATATTTTTTAGTAATAACAAACATTTTAACAAAATTTGTTTTTGTTTTTTGTTTAATTTCAGATTCGGAGCCAAGTTGAAGAAATTATTACAGATTGCACTATATTAGATCTATTAACAGATATTTTAATTTAAAAAAGGTAAAAATTTATGGTAATGTTAAATTTTTTATCACTAATTTAAAACAATGTAATTTCTACTATTTTCCGAATCTAAAATATGTTTGAGCAATTCTAAGCAATACATCACACACATTTATATTTTACGTGTGTTCAGCTTTTAACTAAAAAATATCAAGTGTCAATAATAAAATTCAATGAACTTGTGTAGTAACAATATTGTGAGTTCAAATTACTATACACAATTGGAAAATTTAATATTCTAAAACATTGTACATTTTATAATTAAATACATACATTGTATATTAAAATATATTATTAAGTCTACAGTTTTTGGTTTGCCTATAATATTTCTACGTGAAAATATAGTTAATAATTTTTAATCCATACATGGAGTTAATAATAATTATTACTTATGTTATAGTTATATATGAATGCTTGTTTGGATCTTATTATGTTCCATTGTTACTAGTGTTCGAGATGTAAACCTATAAATTATTTTATTTGAACATTTTTATTATTTTGTTAAATGATGTTCACATAGATTGCATTAAATTTCATAATCCATTTTGGCAATAATACAATATTATTATATTTATATTTATTTTTATTTACTACGTACAAAATGTACTTTATGAAAATTATTAATTAATTATAGCATTTTAATAATAATTTTTTATTCAGAATGCACAGACGACATTTACATTACCAATAAATTACCAATTACAGTAATTTGTTTTAAGGCAAAACTAAAACATAAAAATTTTAAATTTAATTTAAATCCAAAAATTTTAAATATTATTTTGAAATTATCAATATAATATATTTAGAATACAGGATTATAAAAATTGATAAAAATTCTAACTGAAATTAGTTATTTTTGTTCATATTATTATAAATAAAAAAAAACAAAAGTACTATTTACAACTATTACCTAACTAATTGTTAATGATAATTTTTAACAATGGAAGTATTTTTTCATTGTATGCTGTAAAATGTTAAGATATAAATTATATTACTGTACTACAAACCTAAACTTTTGACCAAGCCTCTTTGAATGTATCTGAGATAGTTGAGGAAATCACATACAGCAGTAATCTAAAAACATAATTTCAGTTACTAGTTATTTATCATAAATCAGAACAATTAGTATCAAAGGTAAAGAAATTAATGAGAAATTAAAATGGTATAAAAACAAAACTCACTCTATTTCGACAAATTTGTGATATACAATAGCATTCGCTATCTGATCCACCTAAATTCATTCTATAGAGACATAGCAATGGCAATTCCATTAGAGCACATTTTCTAAAATTATAAAAAAAATAAATATTAATATTATTCTAAATAGGTAAACAATATCATTTTAATTATATGTATTATATTTTTATAGTGGGTATAGTGGAAAAGTTTATTAATTTTTATCACTAATTACTTATAGAATTATTTCTTAAAATCACTTTTGAAAGACCAAATTCTAAATAAATATCACACCTGTATGCCATCATTCAATTATTGAAATAACTAAGATGTATCCACTATAGTAATAAATATATATATTAGTAGTTTATAAGACTAATTTCCAGTTAATACATTTAGATATATATATAAAAAAATACAACTTTCAACTACATTAATTAGAAAAAATTAAGGTAATTTTTTTTCTTACTTTGGAAAATGAGATTTTGACTTGTCCATAGACTCAATAAAAAGATTCCCAGATTCTATTGCATTTCTAACATCCATTGCCAACGTTGAATTATTAAATTCTAGACATTGATCGATATCTTCTCTGTATATTCTACTTATGAAGGCATCAGATTTATCTAAAGTAGGAGATTTCATCCAATGCACAAATTCACGATGCACATTTGGATCAATCTTGAAATATCATAATTAAAATTATAATTCCATAAAACCGATAAAAAAACATAACATAACATTTATATTTACCTCAGCACTATTAGATATATCTAAAGTTTCTGGGTCTGTTACTGCTTGGTTAGACTTTTGCTTTAGCGGTGAATCCGGAGGAGAATTTTCTCGGCCGTACTTTAGGTTATTGTGCGAAGGAGATCTCTTATGTTTACGATAAAATAGTCCAACTCCACTTAGTCCTCCTTAAAAATAATAAAATTAAATATTAGCTTTTATAGATTGGCTTAAAATAATGTTACTATAATATTATTATTGGATATGACATAATAATAATAAACAGTTAAACATAATTGATATTTTATGTTTGAAAACATAAATTTGTAATGAACTACTTATAAAAAAGGAAATATATATCTAATAAAATAACACTCATTAGATATGATGTTTATTAAAAAACAAATACTTCAACTTTCACCCATGTATTTACGAAATATTTGTTTATTGCCAACTTGTTACAATGTAAAAGCTTAATGTAAATTAGATACATCATTTCTTAAATTACAATGTCTATTTTACATGTTTCTTTAGAAAATGAATAAATATTCAGAGAACATAGAAATTATTTGTGCAAGAGAAGAACACATACCAAATATAAAATCAACAATGAAGGATTTTTATTTAGATGAACCAGTTTTTAAAGCTCAGAAAATAGATGTTGAAAAATTAGATAAAAGCTTTTATGAATATAAAAAAGGCGACTTCACATTAGTAGCCATTGATAAAAATAATAAAGCTGTGGCATCTCTTGCCATAAATAGTATAACAAAACCTGATAATGCATTGAAACAAAAAATTCATGCTGGTTAGTGAATTTTAATTAGTTAATATGATATTTTTACATAAAAATAAATGTTTATTTCGTTTAAACTTTTTTTAGATCTATACAATAAAAGCAACATAGATTTATATAGTGCTTTAAGATTCTGGTCATCAATTCAGAGTGAGCCATGTCTATTCAAAATGTTAAACGTAGACACAATGTGGGAGATTAAAACCTTAGCAACAGCACAACAATACCGAAATCTTGGATTGTCAACAGTGGTGGCAAAACAATCATTTGAAGCAGCTTTGCTCAATGATGATATCTCAGTTATTTGCATGGACTGTACTAATTACTTCAGTGCAAAAATAGCGAAAAATCTAGGAATGGAATGTGTAGTAAAAAAACATTTTAGCGAATATACAGATGATAATGGGCACCCTTGGATTAAGAACATACCCGATCCACCAAATGATACAGTAAACGTATTTATTTTTAAGAAAAAGAATTACAAAAATTAAATTTAAAATATTGTCTTGGTAAAAATATGACAAGTAAATTAATTATTGCACTTAATCCATGATCGTATCTATACAATATCTATTTATTGATGTAAACAATAAATTAACAATTGTGCAAATAATTGTAAATTATGTATCATATTTATTAATTTATGGTAATTTATTATTATTTTATACATATATAGTACTACAAGTTGTCTATACATTTTTTAAAATTATTTCTGTAGTTTTTGTGACTGTAAAAATATTAAATAATATTATCTATAATAAATAATTATTACCTGGCATCGAGATACTGTCTTCTCTTGATAAATTAGGATGACTTGGTGTAGAAGTTAGTACTAGAGTTTTTAATGCTGCCACTTCTGCAGATAAAACATCAACTTTCATTGAAGATTCTTTTAATGCTCTTGTTGCAGCTGCCTGGCGTAAATTTGCTTCTTTTACCATATTATGAGCTTCCTACAATAAGTGTAACAAAATAATTATTTAATTACCTAATACTGTATTTAAGTTACTAACTTGAAATAGACTAGCAGTCAATTCTTCTAATTCTGATTCAACATCAGCACGTATTCTACTTAAACGTGATACTTCTTCATCTCTAAGTTTTAATGTTTCATTGGCTTTTTTTAATTCTTCCTCAAGCCTTGCAAATGCATGTTCTTTTACTTCATTAACTGATCTATCCCAGCTAGATGCTGAAGATTCCATTCCACTATCAGTATCAGGGTCGGGGACTGCAGAGTCTATAATTTGAGTTTCAGTTGGTTCGTCTTTATCAACCATTCGTTCACTGAGTAGACACTCCTTAATCCCAGCATACGATGCACCGTTTTTTGTCACTAAACAATCTCCTTTGACAGTAGCAAAGCAAACCAGATGTTTTTTTGGCGATAGTATCAACTCATTATCATTAGCCATTTGGGTAGTTTCAGGAACATGGAGAGATTTGTCAATGACATCAGAATCCGATAACGTGTTCATTACAAAATACTATTTGATTATTTTGTATAAACCTAAACCCAACAATTTAAAATCTATTATTATTATTTATTTAAAATGTGCATGTGCATATATATACATAATCATTTATTTAACTACTAATATTATCAAAACAGAAAATATTAGCATTGAAAAAAGTATTATAATACACAGTATGAGTAATGCACAATAGCACAATAATTTTATATAGGTAATTTCCATAAGTAGAACTAGTAGGTAAAAGTAATATTTGATGAAATTAAAAATATGTTCTAAAAATGCCCAGTCACAGGATTTTATGAGTAAAAAAAGAATTGATATTACCTTAAGTTTAACTCAGAATTTGACAGTTTATCAAATATAATATATATGTATAGACTAGACTGACTAGAGTATAGACTATAGGTAGATACAATGAATTATTTATTATTATAAGTAGTTATAAATAAATAATTTAGATCCAAATAAACATTTAGATGATGCTATTTATTTATTTAATAAATTATAATAATGCATAGTAGGTATCAGTGGTATCACTTAAATATAAGTCATTGTATTATAGGGAACTACATATATTACACAAACCAGTTTTAAAAGTTTCAATATTTTAGAAAACAAAAAACTAGAATGAATTCAAATATCAAAGCCACATAAATGAGATAACATTGTTCGAAAAATAAAATAAACATACCTACCTATAATGAATTTAAAAAATAGATACCCGTTTCAGTATCAATTCAAAAACAAAATGAGCAAATGAAATAAACAGGAAATAAATAAAAACATGATTTCTTCTTTGTAAGCATAAAAATATACATACATATGCTAAGATCTGTTTATATTATCCCGTACATCTGGTCAGAGAGTTGGCTGTGTGAGCAAACACACAAAGTCAAAATTCTAAAAATAAAACGTGTGCTATAAAAGCGTGTTATGATAAATTATCGTAGTTAAAATAGATCGCGAAAAGTAAAACTAAGATCTCGGGTAAGCCAAAAAACGTTTTTTCGGACTATTTATTTTTGGTCGTCGAATGTCCAGGACCAAAGTCAGAGCAAATTAGAATAATAATATTATTATTAAAACGTTTGCCGCGTAGAAAGCGATATGTACATAAGTGTCATGCGTCCGCAGTCCGCACTACTTTCACCGTTTATGTGAATCATTTACTGCGGACGACGACAAAATATGACGTTTGACGAAAACGGTGTACGTTATACATATTTTATTACAATTGCGATTAATATAAACATGTAATTTAAACACTCGGCGACAAGACGGAAACGAATCCGGTGAAACATATGTCAAGCGCCAAAAATACAGAGGACCATAATAATAGCCACAGTTGCGGGGGCCGCAACACCACCTACTACTACAGAGTACGGCGTACATTAGGTATTCACTGGACGGCGAAACAACGAATAAAAATAGTACAATAATAATTGTTCGAGACTTACAGACTTCGTTCGGTGTCATCGTGTAGGTAGAAGGTACGTCTTGCTGACTCGATAGACAATATTCAATACGTATAATCAACGGATATATTATTATGTTATGTGGCACGCGACCGAACTGATACGTTTGTTGCGATCCAAATGCAATAATGCAATACAGATATTATGTAATAATAATTAATATATTAAAATTAAAATTAAAATTAAAAACGACGACGGTGCTAATGCTCGGAAACAATAACACGGACAACGCGCAGCTCACGCGAACAACTACTACGGACACTGCGGCTTGACCCTGATAACGACAAACGATTTATCACGGGAAACAATTATTATTATTATTATTTAGGTGGTCGTGTTATTATTACTTATATTATTATCTTGTGGTGGTGACGCGCGCGCAACGAAACGTTGCATCCGTAATGTGAAAGCGTCGGCGGGTCTGCGAACCGCCGGGTGGGGGTAACGTGGAGGCAGCAGCTTGTCCTAGCGCCACGACCGAAATTATCGCACGCCACGCCGTCCTGGAATAAGAGTACGGTAATTCGCGATCGTACAATATTATTAAATCTGCTCGGACTATAAAAACGTTTTTGATCCATAAAAAACGGGTTAAAAATACTAAATAAATAATAATAATCGAACGATACGATGTAATAACAAATTGCATCTATAGTTTATCGCCTGTGGACGATGGATATATACCTATGCACAGAGAAGCAATGAGGCATAATCTGAGCACCTTGGCACCTTGTCGCAATAACAAAATGTTATAATACTTGTATGTTGCAACTTTGCAAGACAACGATGGTATTGGCTGCGCGCGCAAAAAAAATAGGTATTCATTTTTAAAACGAATGTGGTTGATGGCAACAAAATAGATTTATTCTCTCGAAATTAACTACAGACCGTGGACTAGGTACTGGAGAGGAATTTTAAACTACCTTTAAGAGTATAAGACAACCATAACAATTTCGATCGATTTAAAATAGTTATAACTTATGATGTAGGCGTTAGGTAAGTACTATTGCACATTATTTGTTGACTGTTGTATTCGCACTGTTCGTATACATTGTAGTGATTGTACATACTTGCAGGCTACTTACACAATATAATAGTCAAACTCACAGAGTCGTAATAATACCTACCTACTTATTCAGTTTTCGCGCCTCAGGATTATTTTTTTCCCATCATTTTTAAAACATAAATACATATTTTTTCGATAACGATTTTATACGTGTTAGGTAAAAAAATTAACAAACAATACAAATTAATATTTATTTTATAATGAGGACTACCTTGTAATAATTATATACCTACCTAAATACCTTTATTAATATATTATTAGTTGTTAGTGTTATTACCTATGGGCTATATTATATTTAATATATAATTTTAATAATTTATTTTAATTATAAACACAAATAATATGTAGGTACAAATGTACAATATGTTTCGCCTAGAGGCTAGAATGATCACCGCCTTCTCCTAAATACGTATCTGCTTATAGTCACAGTCACTATAGTTGTTTGACCATTATTTTTGTTCGAATAATATTGATAAATTTTATACAAGTACCTAGGTATAAGTGTATAACGGTCAAACTTCCTAGTGTTATTTATGAGTTAATCATATCTCATACAAACATATTATGTTTAATGTTATTGCATTTATGTGTATTAAATAATTTCAGTATTTATCCAGATTCCAGAGGCATATTGATTTCTGTTACCATAAATATGACTCATGAGATAGATACACTCGACAGTCAACACCTACCTTACAGCAAAATGACTTCCCAGCCCAGGTTAGATTTTAAATTATAAAATAATATAATAAGTAATGAATTATATAATATACTTAATGGTTCTTATGTCATAGTATATTTTAATATTTCATTATTAATAATTGTTATTGGTGGTCATACATACAATCATTATTAATTATTATTGGTAGACGATAGTTATTACTTATTAGTTAATACTTATTAGAATATTAGATGACACATTATTATTTGTAGACTTATAAGTAATAGTTATTTATAAAATGTTTCAACGACATTATTTAATGTAGTTTTATTTGAAGATTGCAATAATTATAATATGTATACGCAATTATATAGTTGGATTAAAGTTTAACTGAACAGTAGATATCACACTATTCACATTATTCACACTATACTATTACAGATTATAAACACTATAATTTAGTAATATTTGTGTAATTGGATACATTGTACATACCTACCACATCAATAGTAGGTAAAACGTAAAATGTAGGTATATGCTAATATTGTTATTTATACTGATATTAAGAATATTACATTCTTGTAAGATCTAAACATCTATAATACACGAATTTGATTATGTGATTTTTAATGCTGTTATTGGTTTCAACTTTCAAATATTTATTTTTGATAAGTCTTTTAATAATTAATAGTATAAGACAGTGTTTAGGTACCTAGTACCTACAACCTACATACAGGTCCTACAGAGATAATAGCCTTTCACAGTTTCGCTTTAAAATTTTTACACGGACAGATATCGACATACCTGCTTCAACTATTGATCATATTTTCTACAATTCGTATTTCGTATTCATTTGTAATTAACGAACATGGTTTCACTGCAGTTTTTGTGCGAATATTCAGTCAAATAGATAATAAGTGTATATAGATAGGTACTGCTAAAGTAATAGCGCGAGTTCTGCATATTATACACAATACCTTTACAGCTATACCTTATCGTTAAGTTCTTTGAAGAGTATACCTAATCGGTTACAAAAACTTAATAATAGACTTCGGAATAACTGAATAAGGTATAATATGCTAGTTTTGAAATGTGTCAAGTACGCCGACGAATTACTCGAATTATCCCATGGTTGTACTTATAGGTACGACTATACATAAGACACACATAATAAATAATAATATACCTAAGTCTAAACTTATGTATGAAATGGCTGTACATACCCGTCACTACACACACATATTATATATGTATATAATGACATCTCTATGTAATTATCAATGTTACGCGAATTGTTATGCTGTTTTCAGACTCACTTGGACTCGAATAGCGAATCGTATGGTATAATTTTAAATTTATGTTCAGGTAACAAGGAATTAAAATATTATATATTGTATATAATATACTATACATAGACACAAAGTATCTCTGATGTCTAACTTTCAACATTAAACTCCTGTGCTATATACAAGTACTAAGTAGTACATTTGAATACACATATACGTCTTAATGGTATAAAAATTATTAGTATCTATGTATAATTCAACTTTTAATACCTTAAATACCTACTTAAATATGTTTACATATCTTGTGTTAACTTTTAACAGTTATAATACAGATATCAAGTAAATTTACCTATAAATGTATACCTACATAATACATAATAACAACTGTGTCCCCTTCGTATCATCATTGAAAAAAAATATACACGTCTTAATATAATAATATGTGTATCTTAAATTTTTATTAAACGCTCAAAAACAGCAATACAAATTTGAATTAAAATATCCTCTAAAAATATGATAATTCATAATAATAATTAATATTGTATTATCAATAATCGAACCTTCACGTCTATTACAGTGTATAATAATTATGCAATAGGTATATAGTTATACGTGTTTCTAAAATAATGAAAAAAAAAAGTTGTCACAAACACTGACAAAGTGTGCACGATGAGTCAGAGGTGCACCATAATATATATTATAATTCATAATATAATAACATAATATGTAGGTACTATTATTAATAATAATAATATTATTATTATTATTGTATACCTATATATAATCATTCATTCTTATTATTGTCGAATAACAGACGTGACAACTCCAATATTTTCTATGTACTTTTGTATGCCTACCTATTATACTATGTAATATTATTACAATATAGTAACGACACTTATATATTATAGACACAATACGAGTAATTTAGCATATCATACTTCATAGAACGTAGTTTTATAGATCGATATATATATAACCGCATAATTATTAACCAATAAATGATCTTTCAGTCTCTGAAAAAAATATTTTTCGATTCATCACGATCACGATACAATCGCGTACGCTAGAAAATTGGATAACCGCTTTTTTTCTACGGCCATCACAATATTATATACCTTAAGTGTCCACCAGCTATCCTTATCTATAGTTTTAATTGTATCTATAGCATTGTTTCTATTTTTTATCAAAGTGTTATTCATTGTTCATTAATCGTTACACTGGTACAAAAGCTTCTATTATAAATTATACTATAATGTTTATTTATCATGTATAATATTACTTTCTTGTATATTCTTAGTGGCACTAATATGGGCGTAGGTGAGAGGGGGGTTTGGGTGTTCAAACACCTCCCGAAATTAAAGTTAAAACAATTTTAAAATAAATATTGTGAATTAAACTTAATGTATATCTAGACCAAAACCCCTCCGAAAATATTTCCTATCTACACCCATGATTCGTATCTAAATGCTTTTTGCCTGTCTATATTAGTATATTACTAATAATCTGTATTAATATCTGTATGGTGCGTATGTGTACGTCTTAATTTTATTACATGTTTTAGAACAACAATATCGGTAGGTAGTAGGTTGTAGGTACCTACTCAAAAACCAAACATTGATGTAAACAATGTAAATTAAAAAAATAAAATGTGTTCAATAATTACAATATTATAATCCATTATTGATAAATATTCAAAATTTATAACATATACAAACACTGCAAATGTCTGCAATCTTCATACGTATATACCTACCACAACATACAATTTTTCTATAACAGTTAGGTTTGTTAGGTATATAGTGAATACTTCTTATAACTCTTATTTAATTAAGTTTTTACATAAAAATATCGTTTAATATTTAATATTAAATATTAATTAATTTTATTCACAAACATAATCCGATAACCGTAATGATAATAAAGTTTACATTACGAGAACTACATCAAATAATGTGTATTACATTTTTTAAATAATATTATTTTTGTAATAATGATTATTGCTTATTGTTACAATAATAAGATTAGCACATAGGTATTATACATGCACTTATAATATGATACATTTTTATCTGAAATATTGAGAAAGCTTATATTTTATAATGTTTATACATATTATGTAAAGGTGAAAAGTCACACAAGTACGCTATCAAAGCTATTAAAGATATTTGCAACATTTCATAATATAATTTTTTTTCAAACATACTACAAATTAGAAATCACGTAAATGATTTCTTAAAAACTAAAACCTAAAAAAAAAAACAAATACTAAATTCAACATCCAATTATAATATAGGTATGTTGTTGTTATGTTGTTTGCTATGTTGTTGTCATTTATTATACTTTGATATTTATTATCAATTTAATGTTTTTCACTTATTTCGAAAATAAAAATGTTATGCATTTATATATTTTTTGGTTAAAACTTGTACTCATTTTTTTCATATTTATATAGGTGTGTTTAATCAGCTGATATTATATAATAAAGTAATAACCTATTACTATTATAGTTTTATTATTGGGACATACTTCGTCATATCTCATTGTAATTTATCTGTGGGCAAGCGAGATAATATTTTAATATTGACAATATATGACGTTAATAACAATTAAAGTTGTCACTTATCATATTATATTGGACACTTTTATGTAGTTAAATTACATTTTTTAATTAGTCGATAAGTTTAACCATTAGTTATAAACAGTAGTATTTATAATCAATGGTTTAACCCGCATTTTTTTTTTATACATTTTAAAAGTGAGTGGCAATAAATTAATAATATTATAAATTTATATTGGTTACATCTAGAAGCTAAATTTGATTCAAGTATTATAATTTCTAATTCGTGTATTAATCATATTATAGTCCATTGAACATTGCTAAAATAATCAAGACCTTCTATAATAGTAGGTGTTTCGTTTCGTTTTGTTTATTTTATTTTTGTTCAGTGATCCTTGGATACTATTGAATAATATATATTGACGGTCATAAACTTGTAATAAGTACTCAATCGTAAAATCACCAACAAGGTAATCACGAAGATTTCACGTTTTTTAATCAATAAAAACTAAATAGTATAGGTTATTGTAATAGTGTTGTATTCACCTAATGAAAATACACATAGTATCATAATAATATTATTATACTTGTCTTGTTACTTTATTAGCAATCATTACTATTTATTTTATTTGTATTTTGATACTAATATAAATTATAAATATTACCGCAACAGTATGGACTATGAATGATATAATACAACTATTTGCTAATAAAACATTAATAAGGGTCATTTCCTGATTCCCGTTATCACTAATTATTAATCATTTTTTTTTGTCATAAATACCTATAGGTATACCTATTTAATTTGTTCAATCTGTATTATAATTTTTACAATACGCACAATGAATGAAAAGATAATAATAATAAGGAGCTTGATTGTCTTGATTAAAGAAACTATTCAGTAATAGAACTTCATGACGCGGGTGAGAGTGGTTAGTCAACTAGTTACGCTTTAAACGCCTACCAAGGTCACCTGGGAATGTGTGGGAAGAAAAGTTTTGAATAAGGGGGTTTCGGTTGTTGGCTATTTTAAGGTAGAAGCATTTGTATAATATTTTAGTTAAATTTTTAACTGTCGGGATATGGAGGTCGCTGTGGAGAGTATCATTCGATACATAAAATGGAGCTTTGTATAGCTTTGTTATTTGCCGGAGACATTTGGACTAAAAGGTTTGGATTTTGTTTATATATGAGACATTGGCTAACCCCCAGAGTTGAAACTAATAAGTAATATTATTATTATTAATTATTAAATACCTACTAATATTCCTAGTGAGAAATTTTGGTTCTGACCCGACCATGTATGATAATATATTATTTTTAAGCGTTTCACGTTTAAACTAGTTCTTACAGTTAAACGTAATAATTATAAACCTCGGATGGATGGTTTGCGTCTATTGTTACTTTATAAAATAATTCAATAATATGACTTTCGCCAAAAACAACAAAGCGAGACTAGTGCTCATTGCTCAAACTCTGTATCCAGACAGATCTTTAATAATTCAATTATTACCCATCTAATAATGTTTAATTGGGTTATATACTAAATGATTAGGTACTTATATAACTTATAACTTATAAGTATATTTATAATGTAAATACAAATATCTATATTCTATATATTGAATATTAGATCGTAATAAATAATAATAATGACAAGTTGGCTGAAGTATTGTGATTTAACTAAATAATAGGTAGATATATAAGTTATACCTATAGATACTATTATAGAATAGCTTTTGTTAGAATTTAAGATGTTAGGTGTAAAATAGGAAACCTATAATAAATAAATTTATAAATTCCCACAATTATTATTATATTATGTTTTAACCTTATACAATATACATTATTATGTATCCGAAAATAGTTAACTGCGTGAATTAAATGATTAATTCAAACTAATTTGTAAATAAAAGCAAGTTAGGTTATGTGATAACGTTATTTTTTATTAGAAAGTAGATGTATAACTATATTATATTAACATTCAAAATTTAAATATCAGGTTAAAATATGTTCCCAATAACTATATGCAAAAAAAAAAACAAAAACGAAAAAAGTTTATTTTTTTTATCTGTATTTAGAGGTTTACCGCACAATACAAAAATAAATTTCATAAATATATTTGCTGAGTCGTTACGCTGGACACTTAAGTAGGTTTACGCATACAGAGTGTCTGTAATAATAGTAATATATTTATATTATCATGCATAAAACAATATTATATGCTATATTATGTATATTGTAAATGAGATGTTTGTTTGTTAATTAATAATTATATTCATAGTATATTTATGAAAATTAAATGCCGTATAGTCTTTTAAATATCCAATATACTAATATGTCATTTTAAAAACACTTTTAACTTTTAAGGCTCAGCAAACACGTTTCGATCTTGTTAGAATTATTTTGGACATAGTAATTAGGTATGTCACTGTCATACCTATTTTAAATTACCTATTTCCCTATTACTTTGCAATAAATATAACACATAATAATTTTGTATATATTTTAATATATTATTACTTGAATTTTTAGCAAAAATTATTTTTTAAATTTTTTATTAGTTTTCATAACATCAGTACATGTATCATAACATACCACTTGTCGTATAATAATTCATAACATTTATATATATTTATATTATAGACAATTAAATAATGATGGAGAATGAATAGAATCTCTCATATTTATAATAATAAATAATATTAATAATATAGGTATATTATAATATAGTTATCGCAATCGTAATTCATAGTAGGTGTCTATTGCATTTATTTTTTTGTCGTTCAGTACCGACGTCAACGCGACCAACTCTCATTTTACCCAAATGCGTTTATTTTATTTCCTTTGACCTTTATAATATTATTACTTACGAGTAAACTCTATTTTTTAGACACACATTGTAATATAGATACCGAATAAGGTGAATAATATATAATATAGCCAAATAGTTAAGTACGCTGCGCTAATATATTATACATACCTACCTACCTACAATATTATATATTAATTTCATTTTCTAAAAATTTCGTAAGTCTCATCGTAATAATAATTGAAATATACAGATATAGGAGGAAGGCGGAGACGCACTCTTGTTATAACACTGCTCACAAATTAAATTGTATTCCGATTGTTTTTAGTCTCCGTTGCACAGTTCCCATCGTTATTTGTAGTCCGTCTCGTTTACATTATTATTTTAACACAGGGTGAATGTTTTAAAAGTAAACATTTGTTATCTTTTTATAGTAAGATTTTTACTTTTTTAAGTATGAATATTTTCGGAAATATGTTTTTTTGCATAATTTTAAGTCATTACAAACTAACAATTTTAAAAATGCATAATTTTTTTACAATTTGCTATCCTTATCATTTATTTAGGTTATATTACTTTTTTGAATGATAGAAGATAGAACACATTTTTAATTTCTTACTTCAAAGCATAATATTTTTCTTAGTGTTTCAATTTATGACGTTCGAATTTGAATGAGTTTTATTATAATTTGTGTTTTGTTTAACTTTATACTTTTATTCAAAATAATTGATTAAAATGCTGTTTTATGAGATGATATAAGTATAAGTTATAACCTTTAAAAAAAATTAAAAATTATTGTTTTTCATGAAAGAATCACCCTGTATATAAATAGTACACTCGTAATATTTAAGCTAAAGGGTCGATGTTCGCGTTATCCTCGGTGTTCAGTATTCCGTGACCATTATTAATATGTATTATATCTATACATACATACTACAAGCGAGTGATTCACTGCATACGATGAGGATGTGACGGACAACACTATATGTTATGTTTAAAAATCCTAGGTATAATGTTTTCTTTTTGTTTGTCCGAGTGTAATAATGTAAATACTAAAATACCGCTGTTTGTAAATGTATAAAACATAAATATGTTAAAAAGGATCAGTACATTAAAATATATAAAATATAATGACTGCCTGAGTTGTCGTTTGAAAATAAAAAAATGTTTGGAGTTTTATACATTGGTGCGTATCAGAGTATCATACTGTCAACCGTTGACCATTGATGAGATTCGCGTAGGTAATATACAATTACAATATTGTTATTACTTTTGCCGTTCATTATTTTTCTCGTCCCCCAGTGTACAACAAATATTATTTCAGATTTTACCGTTAAACGCAGTAAAAAATGTGCTTGGAACTTCATTACGACACGCACTTCAATACAATAATAATTGGTCACGGTCTGACGTTTGTGTGTATGCTGGTTGTGGCAGTATGTACGGAAAAATATATTTATCGGTCTTCCTCTAGTTGCCGACTAAAATATGTTATTTTCCGAAATGAAAATAAAAATTATACATTATATTATTATTATTTTTTATGACCATTAGGTTTTTGGTAGGCATTGGTGTTTGTAGGTATACGTATATAGATGTATAACATTATAATAAACCGTATACTGCAATAATGACATACGCGTGTACGTATTCGATTTTGTTTACTTACAATAATAATATGATACTGTATTACTGTATTATTATAAAGTATAAACAGAAGCCAGTATGCTGTACGCGGCATACCAGCATCTATGTATATATATATAAATAGGAATTGAAAAATAAATTCATAAAAGATAAAACTATATTTTTTTGTATAAATGTTACGTAAAAAATTATGAATTGCGCACGAGCATTGTTATATGGTTGATACAATGATACTGTTGATAGGTTCATCGTACTAAAATAAAATCGTGTATCAAAACGACGATTATTTGTTCGTTGATGGCCTTCCATAGAAATCGTGTTTCTATAATATAATAGCTATACAGACAGTAGGCACTAAATTGTCTGTAGTTATTGTTTTAAAATTAAAAGGAACCATTAACATTTTTTCCCAGATTCTAACGTTAAAATACCTCAATATCAATTTAATTTTATTGCGTTCTATTTATTTTACGCAAATTACACTACATATTTAAGGCACCGTATAATAATAATAATGATAGCAATTTGAAAAATCAATTATTTAATAAATGGGATTGATTGTTGACAAAGTAGGTGAGTAGGTATCTATTGGAAATAATATTATATAGATACCTAGTCTACTAATGGCCTGCCAAGTATTTAGTATATAGATTATAGTAGAAATGTAGTATGTACAAACACTAAGATAATTTCGTTTCGAATTTATTATAAATTAGTGATTCCACGGCGTTTTAGATAGGCTACTAAACGTAATCTAGTAATTTATGTAATAGCACATTTATGGATTTTTCGCTTATAAGATTTAATATACAACGCATACGTATTATTTTTTATTTGTATAAGCTGAAGTCACTAATCTCTAAAGTCAGGGTTCCATCACTAGAATCAATTGTCTATCTAATTTTCTAATATACATTTTTATCCATTTATTGGAAATTATCAATGATGAGGACCTTTCTTTATCTTTTTAAAAATCGTTTTTTTGTTAATTTATGATTTATATTGTGAGTTAATATCTTATAATATATTTTATTTTACTGTTCAAATAATTTTTAAACGGCATGTTACTGTTATTAATATAAAAGCTTTTTTCTTCTTATAATAATTGAGCTTTTCAGGTCGTAATATTATATCTAATATAAATAAGTAATTATATGCAAAAAATAAAATACATATTTTTTTTATTATTTTATAGATATATATTATGTGTGTATTGTATAGTGGTGTATAGAGGTATACAGTAATCCTTACGCCCTGCATCTTTAGCTATGTTATGACTTATGAGTAAATAATAATTTAGTGAAAAATGAAAAAATATTTTGTAGTATAAAATAGCCATTATTTAATATGAATTATTTTTAAAAATATAAATATTGTTGTTGTCAAGTATAATATTAATATAATATACTCGTATTACTTATATATATTTTATTCGAAATTTTTGGCTATACGTGTCTGGAACCTATATAATGTACCTAAATAGTATTTAACTGAATAATCTACGACGTTTGAGATTACCTATTATACCTTATAATATAAAATACAATTTTATTATAATATACATGTAGATTGTATGTATATAAACAACAACTGCCAATGTATAGGCAGCGTATACCTATATATCACAGTTGCTATAGCAATCACAGAAGTAACATGTAAACATTTTCTTGCCGGTACCACAGTATATATCATAGGGATAGGGTCCGGTGTAATTGTTGTTATTGTTATTGTATTATTAATGTGTAATATTGTACAACAAGCAATAGTCGTTGGTGTTATATCGATACATCAGCCCGAAAGGTGTAAACTAAACTTATGAAACGTAAAATAAGTATATTAACTATGTAGAAATGTGGTGTATAATAGTACATAGTTTGTTCCTACTTCTTATAAAATAAAAAATTATATATTGTATGCATATATAATATTATGTTCGAGAACGATATATTTTAAGATGACTTTCAACATTGATCATCAGGCCGTCAACTTCCAATACTGCAACTTGGCGGTGCAGGAAGTTTCACAGTTTTCCGATAAGAATCTAGAAGATTACAGTATTGTTAGTAGAAAACAGTTGGATAGAATCGTTAGAAATTCCGAAAGACACTTGGTAAATAGTAAAATTCGTATCTTAAAAATAAAACAAATATTATCTTATCCCAACACCCAACGTCCAACTTGTTATTCTTATATAAGTACCTAGGTACCTATAGTTAGTTTATACGTTTAAGTGTATAACTGACGAGTTTTCACTTTTATGTTTTAAAACATTTGTATTTAATATGTTTTTGTATTGAGTTATTGTAATTTATTAAAATATTGGGGGTTTGCTGTTTTTTAAGCACAATTTAAAATAATCAACATAATATTTATTTTCAATGTTGTTTATTTAATTATTAATATTATATAGGTAATAGATGGAATAGATGAATATAGTTACCGATTTAATTTATTTCAATTACATTTTAGACAGAAGATGAACATCGTTGGTTAATTAAACGAGACTGTAAAAGAGTGATATCAGATATAAACAAGTAAGTTTTCATTTTTCACCAAACAATTTAAGATTATTTATCTATAAAAGAATTTGTTTTACAACTTATAACTGTGCGTATTATTTCATTATGACATGTTATTTACGAGTATATCATATGTTGTAACTTGTAACTGCTAAAAGTTATAAAAATAATTTTTGATTCCTAATTTATATTCATAAATATGAGTAAATTTGAAGACTTTCCCTCCTGCACGTTTAATATTGATGTATTATACTTATGGTTTTTAATTTGTCAGATTTTTGAATTTATCTTAATCAAATTTATTTTATTCGAATACACAATATTATATAATATATCAACTACCTGCAGGAGTGTAAGCTGTTTATTTTGATTTTTGACATAATTATACATGTTTAAACATAGTATAAAAAAGATCACCTAAAACTCAAATCTCAAATTCAATTAATATATCTATACTCGACTATCGTTTTATTATTATTAATAAGTCTCATAGGTAGGTATACTAATTTTGTTTTATTATTATACACGACAGGTGTGCGCGCAGGAAAAAGTCGATACACATCGACCGAGGAATATCGTCGATCATCGATCGGCGCGCGCTGCGACAGGATGAAGAATTTCGCTGCGAAAACGCGGTTGCCATCAATGACGTTTTAAATATCTGCCGTAACACATCGTGTGATGCAAGAATCAACACTGTCGTCAATAATTTCACTGTTATAAATGTACAACAGTTGAACGTCAACATCGTCAATAACAATATTAATTACTATAAAAATGATTATAATAATCACGATGGCGAATCGGCGACGATATTCGAGTGCTCGGAAAACGATTGCAGAGATGATCGTACGACTACTACAAGTGACCGACATCATGATACGGGGAGCGAGAAAAATGGACCTAAAGCACTGGAGATGTGTCTGCTACAGAGGGTTTACTGGGATAGGTGGCGGGATTACGCGACAAAGTCGAAAGCGTCTCGGGGCCTCGAAAGGACGAACGATAAAGTCGACAAGTTTTTGTTGAAAATTCAAGAAAAATTGGACAAGGATAATCGTCGGCGGAAGAATAAAACGCTCGACAACAATAAACAGACGTGCAGTGCGTGGAACCGCGAGGCACCGACGACGAAGCGGACCGCCAGCCGCGACCGTCAGCAGGCAAAAATCGACGAACAGAAAAAATTGCTCGAGAAACAGCGGATGGAAATCGAACGCCTAAGACTGCAACAGTTGAAATTAGAATCTGAAAAGGCGTTACTTGAAAATCAGAGGCTGTTGCAGGACCTGCACCATTCCGGCGGGTTCGAGAAGAGGGCGAAAACTCGAAACTCGCAGCCGGTGCAGCAGAGCACCGTCGCGGCGAGTCCGTCCGACATACTAAACCGGATGGAAGTGCGGGCCCTGGAGCGCCGAGCCAAGTGGGAGGCGATTAAGGAGAGGCGTCGGAAGGCGGAACAGGAAGAGTTGCGGAAAAAACGTGAGCTTGAGGAGAAGTGCGTGAGGGAACGGATGGAGCAGAAACGCGAGCGATTGCTTGAGGCCAGAGAAAACCTGAGACTGAGGACGATCGAAGAGGACAGACGGAAGGCCGAAAGGGAAGCGTGGCGGGAGAACGTTCGGATCGCGGACGATTCGTATCGTAAACTGTTAATGAGGAGAGGACTCGAAGCGTTCAGAACGAATTTGAACTGTGCCAGGTGGCGGGCGGAAGAGGCTTCGGATCACTATGACAGACAGTTAGTAGGCACTTGCTTCAGCAAATGGCGGTTTTACGTCAACAATAGTTTGAACGAAAAAATATTTTTGGCTGAACAGTTTTACAAGCGGAAATTAATGAAGATGATATTTCTCGGATTTTATGAGGTACAATTATATGCGCAAGTTACATACCTAGTTATGTATTTGATAAAATCCCAATTATTTTACATTGCATTAAGGCAAGTTGATGTATACAGGTTATTGTATAAAGTACACTTAAATACCTACCTAAACTTTGATTATATTATATATTACTATGATAATATACAACATACATCGTCAACCACTGCTATACCTAGGTAGAAGTTACCTAATTTTATTTAGTTAGGAATTTATGACAATTTGAATAAGTGAACAAATAATGAGCTTTTTCAATAATTTATTTATAGATTTTAGAAGAGAAAAAAAAGAAACAACAAGTAGCCGAGGATTGGTACAATTTTAAGATCGAAGAATATTGGTTTACAAGATGGCGTGATTATGTTAGAGAAATTAGAGTTCAAACACAAACAAAAATGTTGAAAGCAGAATCTTATCATAACAAGTAATTATATTATAACATCTATAGATTTTTGTATATGTACACAATAAAAAAAGTATACATAGTTCAAATCATTAGGACATATAGGACCTGTAGAGTTTAACAGCTCTGCACAAGTCCTTTATACAGAATTCAATTAATAGGACATTTTATATTTTTAAAAACCTGATGTCAATAAAGAGGCATCAAAATTCAATCTTAATCAAAGCTTTCAAATAGTATAACATAGACCGTATAAGTCATAAATTATTCTAAATACAAAAATAGAAATCCGTATTCTTCTATATGTACACAGTACGCCTATATCAGTCTATAAAGCAGTCTATACTCTCAACTCTGTAGAAACCATATTATAGGTAATCACCGATCACATAGAATAAGATAATATTAAAATTATTAAAAATATAAATGGATTATTATTATTCGATCAAAATAGACAATAATTAATATAAGATTAAAACTCAATAGTTATTGTACTACCTAATTATACTTATAGGATAATAATGAAGCATTGTTTTGATAATTGGAGAAAGTTTCCTGAAATATTATACAAGGAAAGGCTTAAAGACTGTCGACTACGTATGTGGCATGAAAAAGTTCAAGAAATTTTACCAGACTTTATTCCACCAGAAT
Organism: Aphis gossypii; assembly: GCF_020184175.1. Taxonomy (NCBI): domain Eukaryota; kingdom Metazoa; phylum Arthropoda; class Insecta; order Hemiptera; family Aphididae; genus Aphis; species Aphis gossypii. Next base: position 40,069,234 of record NC_065530.1, on the reverse strand, counting down.
TTGAGTTATAGTTTATTATAAATTTACAAAAATATTATATAACTGCATAAATTAATGATATATATTTATAACATTATAGAATACATTAACAATAATAATAATCCTTATTAATTATTGCCTATACAGTTAAAAAAATATATATATTATATATAATAAATTTATGAAAAAATAAAACATGATATATTCAGACATTATTAAAAAATGCTTTCCAATTTGATAATACATTTCTAAAAAAGTGTCTAGATAGGAACCAACGGCAATCACCTTTAAAATCTTTACATTGTTCTTGCCACTCATGGTAAGTTATTCCTAACGAAACCATATAGATATCGTTGATAAACATTACAAATAAAATGACTGCGACTGCAAAACAATACAGCCCGGATACAAAACAAATACCATACCTAGAAAAAAACAAAATACAAAATATGAAATCATGGGTTTGTCGTGCAAACAGTATTTAGTTTTTAACAACAATTCATTTTGAAATCAGTTTATTTATTATCATTATAGGTAAATTGTATTGTTTGATCAAAAAATATAATAAGTATCTAAGCAAAATATTGATTAAAAAGACTATAAATAGAAATCAATCAAAATATATATTACATTTTATTAATTAATAGTTAAAAAAAGATCGCTGAACTAAGGGGTCGCCTCACAAAAATTTATTTTCTCTGTCTGTCAACCACATAATATAAGTTCTCTTATTTTGTATTTCCACGATTATGACTTTCTGGTTCAGTTTGGGGCAGAAGCACCTATTATATATTTTATAAAGAATATTTTCTGTGCATTGACCAGATTGATTTTTAATATTTACATTTTTGAATAAGTAATTAATGTTTAAAAATAATCGAAATAATTTTAAATTAAAATATACTTATATTTATGAAAAATGTAAATCTAAAAAATCTATCTGGTCAATGAATAGGAAATATCCTTTTTTATATAATATAATATAATAGGTGCATTTGCCCTAAACTAAACCAGAGTGTTGTAATCGTGAAAATAAGGAATACCTTTGTTCCTATATTATATGGAAGATACACAAAGAAAACAAATGTAGGTGTGGCGGCCTCTTAAAATATTCAAATACCTAATTAAATCATGAGACGTTTTTATGTTAATGCAATTGTAAAATAAGAAACTTAACGTTTTTAAATGTAAATATATTTTATATTATTTACATTATTTGTATTATTATAAATAAATTATTTATTAATTCTTAAGTATGTAAGTGTTTTTATCCAAAAAGATTTTTTACAGTAGATATGAAAATGTAAACATGTATATTTATGTATAATTTTAATTGATAAAAATGTATACATGTTTACATTTTCATCAATTAAAATTATTATTCTACATAGAATAAAATAATTAAAATTATCTTACATAATATCATAATATACATCACTACAGTCATCAGGTAACATGATTGTCGCAAAAACATTGAAAGGATGACATAGTGTAGTTAGGATGAGATTCGATAAGAATGTAAACAAAACTGAACCAAGTACCAGCCCTGCCATGTATGATTTCCTATTGTGCTTTCCGATGCAGCAGTCTATCCTATATAAATAAATAAAACACTATTAAGACTGTATTTACTTATGATTAATGTAAATCAGTAGGCTTCAGTATCATACCAATATGAATGTATGTGTTGTTGAACCACACAGGTCTTACATACAAAACAGTGATACGTTCTGGATGGTACATTCCTTTTACAAGTATTGCATTGAATATTTTCACTTTCGTTTATTAAAACTATGTTTTCGTCTGTTTCATTGACATTAGTCATTTCCAGATCATATTTTAGATGAGATTTGATTGCGTGTTTCTTGGTAAAATAGAAACAAGCCGCTGTGGCTATCATAGTGACTGTAATTATGATGTTTTCATTAGTGTTAATATCTAACATGGGAACAACTAGAAACTGGAATATAATTAACACTAATGATGCTGATGTTAATGTCCAAACATAGAAAAATTTTGTAGCCACTCTGTACTTGCGGACAGTACGATGAATGTAATAGAGAAAAAATGTAACCAACGGAAACATTAATATGGTTGGCCAAAACCCCAGAGCAGCAAAATAAAGAGTAGCCGGAAAGAGAAGTAATGGCACTGCAGAATCTAAAGAAATACGTCTTGCTCCACCCTGCCAAGGAATTCTAAATCGATCTTGAAAATTTGCCACCATAACATTTATTTCTATGTCTCTAGATGGTGGACATTTCAATAAGCTGAAAAATTTAAATAAATTTAGAGCTGATAATAGTAGCAAAACATCTTAATAATAGAAAAATAAAATGATTTTATAATTATTATTTTAATTAACAATAGTAGGATGTTATGTCATTTACAATGGTCACATGTAATTGTTTTATACAATTACTTCCCCCTTTAAATTCAAAAATTTATTTTGTCATTTTGTTAACGTATTTACAATTTTTTTGAATAACTATTGCTTATGAAGTTATGAACAATGAAAGTCTTGTTATCTTTTTTTATGGCTGTCTCTATGGACTCTATGTATATTCCAAATTACAATACCTGTTATTTGAAATACTGTCTGTTTAAAAATGTCGGTAAAATATTTGTATTTGCATTGCATACTACATTTTTTTGTCCATCTTTAAAAATAATAACCGATCATAATTTTATCATATTTTGTAGACTATAGTCTATAAATTATTACTCACTTTTACAAGTAATTTGATAAACAATACATTTATGTGATTTATGTAACTTTGAATTTGAAAATATAAGTTAAAACAAAAATATGGACTGTAAGATTAATACAAATATGTATTTAGTATACAAAAAGTAGTAACATTGAAATATTCAAAATATGCAAGATACAATAAGTATTAATTTAATATTAATCTGTCTCTAAGATATATAATGCTAACACATGCAATTAATATATATCACACTTAAAAAGAGTTTATATTCAAAATTATCCAAAATATACTTAATTTAAATATAAATAATACATTGTATCTTGCACATTCGACATGCATAAATGCTACTGATAATAATAAATATAATTAAAATTGTCCAGACAATTTTCAACTTCAAATCAGCTTTATTTAAATATACTATAAATTTTCATCAATCGATTATCACTAATGGCTATCACTGTAGTATTTTTTTCAATCAATATTGGCCATTAGTGACTAGCAACATGCTAACATCACATATATTTTAAAAATTTTTCTTTCATAAGAAACATTTAAGATATTTAAAAATACTCTCAATTTATAACCAACATATTATAATAAATTAAATAATTTTAATACATTTTCTTTAAATCTAAATTTAACTTGGTTCACCTATAGGTAACTTTAAATTTATCATTGCATTTTTTTTGTATTGAATCAAAATTTTTATTGATTTATAATTACTTTTGTACCTACCAATAAATCTGTGAAGTATTTTTTTTTTTTTTATACTGACACTTATTTCAGGAAAAAATTAAATTATTAGCTGGTTAAATTTGTTAATTAATTTAACAATAGTTTTAGTTTTTAAATATTTAATATTTAATTTATGACTATAATTTTATACAACACCATCATCCATCATTATTAATTATAAAATAATTGTTATAAACGGTTAAAAAAATAAACAAAACAAGCAAACTAAAAATAGTGCCAGTGTTCAATAATATGATAAGTGTTCAGTATATTTACTTAGAACAGCAGTTTCCAAATGGTGGACAAATACAAAGATCTGATATTATAGTAGACTTTTCTTCGTTCATATTAATATATTCACAGCAATGCAAATTATCTGATCGGTTATCATTCATTTGAGCGTAGCAATTTAAAAATGTCACATTCCAATGTAATAAAACATGATCATAAAATGATCGTTTGAGTTTGAATTGAATACACTTCTATAACATATAAAATATTTATTTATTTACAAATTCGAGCGGTAGGAAATTTACACGATAAATGAAAAAAAAAAAAAAAATTATATATATTTGAAAAATTTATAATTTAGTGGGCTAAAATTTTGCATTAATCCATTGGAAGGGCGTCTTTATTTCTGCCAAAAATTATCATGTCTGCTTTGGGTTGAGCGTTTTTGCCATATCCACCTCGGCCAATATCATAATCAGTCCTATATTCATCTCGGACTTGACCACCTGTTTTTCCACGGCCATATTGTCTGCCTTCCAGAAATCCAGCATCCCAGTCTGTACGAATGATTCGGTCGTCTAGTCGAGTGCCGTTGACATAACGCATACAATTTTCTGCATCATCCCTTGTATAGTACTCAATGAAACAAAAGCCACAGGGTGTTTTCTTGAATTTGTCCAGGCCCATGACGATGCGCTTAATATCACCACACTTGGAGAACAATTCGTATATCTGTCCTTCCGTTGTATAAAATGCCAAATTACCAACATACATAGTTGTTGACAAACGTAACAATTTGTCCAGTTCACTTCGAGAGCCTTTAAAGTGTTGGTCTCTATACGAGCTAATGTCAGCCATGGCGTTTTTTAAAGAAACGGGCGTGTATTTTTTTAAACGTCAAGTACTTAATAAATTAATTAATTACTTACGGAACATACAAAACGCGATTTCCGAAAGAATGGTAAGCAGCGGCAGCTGTAACCACTAACCAGTAGGCAATAAGTACTAAGCGGTTGTAGCTACTATATTATAGTCTAGCCAGTAAGCATTTCTAAGCGATCGAGAACCGACGCCGAAACGAAAACAACGATTGATAAGAACGCTGATAATAAAAAAAAAAAACCACACTGGTTACAACTGTGGTTGAGTTCACAACAAGATACCGTACATTAACGTATACCGCTTATACCACGTCCTCATGACATTTTTTCATAACCTCGAATACGCACCTAAACAAATTATTCTCTTCTTCGATTCTAGTTTACGTCTCCGGTGTGTGCGGATTTTCATCCAAGGTAATCCAAATTTATTTCTACTTTAATACATTTTTAACTCAATTAATCGAAACAGTAAGTTCTTCGTAATCGTTATTTTATTTTATATTCGCGCTAAGAAGTATATTTTTTAAGTTTCGTAACTTACGACGGTGACTACCGACAAGTCGATTTACGTTCCTCTGTGACTACTTCTAGTTACATTTCCATTAATTCTTACATTGGTCTTATTCTTGAACTTCAGACACGACTAACCAGCTACCGATCATTTAAAAGCATTTCTGTTAGCTATCGTGAGTTTGAAGTTTTGGAGTGTATCGTCTTTTACGTTGCTTTTTCTCAATGTTGTTAAGTGCATACGGGCACCGTCCATGTATCCTGTGTATCTTTTATAAAAACAATTGTTATCCGAGCGATTTCATTGTGCAGTTTTTCAATATAATCGATTTTCAAGATTTCCGTGCACAAATCTCGTTATTGCCTGTTGCACACTGACACATTATTTGTCGTTTATTCACTTTTTAATCTCAACCGGAATCTCAACTGAGATCAATATTTATTACCTATTGTTTTGTATACTTTGTATTAAAACCTGTTAAAAATATCTTTTTAAAACTTTCAGATGAGGACCATAAACGCCAACCAATCAGTAAAAATCCCCGAAGGCATTGATGTCACGGTCAACAAGAGGATCATCGTTGTCAAAGGCCCCCGTGGTTCATTAGAGAGGAATTTCAAACATTTAGCTGTTGATATTTACCTCAAAGGACCACGTTTGTTAACTGTGGAAAAATGGTTTGGCACCAAGAAAGAATTGGCTGCCGTCAGAACCATTTGCACTCACGTTGAAAATATGATCAAGGGTGTCACCAAAGTATGTGCTATTCAATTAAATAATAAATATTATTTTAAATTTACTATTTTTTTTTTTTTTTTTAATTAGGGTTTCTTATATAAAATGAGAGCCGTATATGCCCATTTCCCCATCAATTGTGTAACTTCTGAAAACAATTCACTTATTGAAATCAGAAATTTCTTGGGTGAAAAATATATCAGACGTGTCAAGATGTCGCCAGGTGTCACCATAACCAACTCTAAACAAAAAGACGAGTTAATTGTAGAAGGAAATGACATTGAAAAAGTTTCTAGATCAGGTATAATATAATACACATATTTATTTATCATTTGTATGATTTAATATTTGAACTCTCAACTATAATATTAAGTATTTAAAAAAACTGCAATTGGCAAAATTAAATTAGGGTAGGTAGTATTATGTAGTTTAAATTTAATGTTAACTTATTAACAAAAATTATTAAAGAACTTGAAACATAATTAATTATACATTTTTCATTTTAATAAACTGTTTATAAAATAATATTTTCAGTTGTTTAAGTAAATGTTAAATAATGATTATTTTTGTAATTATGAAAGCAACTACTTTTACTATAGTCTTCAACTGTAGAAAATATTTTTTTATAAGTGAAATTTGTTATTGCTATTATGTGGATATTAAAATGTAAAAATAATAATTTAAGTTTTTACAAACTTTTTTGAACACACGGTACCTATAACAAATATTACTATTTAGAAGTTAAACTTGTTCTAAGTCCAGTTGTCTAGCCAATCTGTCAAATGTAAATTATGTTTTTAGAAACAAACCAAAGTATACAAATAATTATTTTCTTATATTTTTATTATTATTACATCTGGTGTTTTATATTGATAACGCTAGTGTGTAAAATCCTGAATCATGAATCCGATATTGATTGTATGGCATACACTAAACACAAAACATGCAAATTAATAATTAATGATTGTTTATAGTTAATTATTTTAAATAATTCATAATTATGTCTTAATGTTATAACAATAATAATTGTAATTATTACAACAGTTATTGACAATGCTATATATAGACAGTTATTTATTTAAATTTTTTATTTAGATAATTCACAATACTATAATATTTTCATGATGTTCAATATTTTTCTCAGTGCTATTTATTTTTTGTTGTCTACAATTATTATTTTAATTAGTTATATAAAAGTTCAGCTTGGCTCCAACTCTTGTATTAAAAATGATGTGTTAGCACCTTTTTTGTCTCTACAACAGTAAGTTGTGAATTTTAAAACAAAATGAAATGTTTTGTGTTTACGAGGGTACAGTGTCTGGGTATTACTATTTACATAATTATACCACTGATTCTGAATAATTCAATTAACTTTTTTATGCTTAATATTACACTACAATGAATTTACTTATCAAATTTAAAAGTAAGAATATTATTAAGCCCTTCATTAATTGAACCTCATAATTTTTTTTATATTTTAATTTTAAAGTGAAATTAACATTTTTAAATGGTATTAACTATTAAAAATTAAACCTGTAAGGTATGCCAAATAATATTATAACTTGAAAATCTTTAATAGGTTAATGTAAATTCACTGTAATGTTACGTATTTGTAAGGAAAAATACATGCAGGTGTAGTGTCTCTTGGCCCAAACTGTTAATCTGGAAGAAAATTAAATAAAAACAGGAGTATAAATCATAGAATACAACATAAATGCTTGATTTAATTTTTAATAGTATTTTTAATTTTACTAAGTGCTAATAATATAATATACAAATTTAGTATTTAATTATAATAAAAATGTATTTATTTGTTTTAGCTGCTTTAATCCAACAGTCTACAACCGTGAAGAACAAGGATATCCGTAAGTTCTTGGATGGTTTATATGTATCTGAAAAGACAACAGTTGTACAAGAGGAATAAAAATTGATTATTTCATATGTTTAATTATGTTTTTATTTTTTATTATTTCCTTATATTGGTACTAAGTGTACAAAATATTTTTACTTCAGCAAATTATTGTTTGCTATTAATCGATACTGTGTACATTTCTATTCTGCTTACATAATGAGTTGTCAGATAATCGTATATCCCTGACAAGATTCAGGTGTGTTGTGATTGGTTTTCAGTTGTCTACTTAAGCCATTATTCATAATAGTCGATAGCCATTACTGTATAATATACAGGAAATCATAAAAACATAAATATTTATATTATAATATGCCACATGATTGTTTTGGTGTACAGAAACAATTATTTTTGTACAATATTATTGAATTTGTAAAGTATTTCAATATTAGCATAAACCACTAGTAGTGAAGTATCTTAAGAATGATATTATGGTATAGTTTATAACATTAATATACATCTTGTGGCATGATTATAGACATTAGCGCTCACTGTCTGTCACTTGTGTCAATGTGACTAGTTTTCACTGTTCAAGTAGGCATTCTTATCTTAAAATGTATATCATTTTAAATTTATCATAGTCAATTGCAAATATGTTAAACATGATTATATTAATATCTAGCCCAGGTTCGCTGGAAGTTTCATTAGAAATTAAAAGACTGGTTATGCAAAGTATTTTTTATTGGGTGGATATGGTCCTCCTGTTAAGTTTGGTATAAATTGTATTTTTTAAATAGTTAAAAGTTAAAAGCTGTGTTCATGTGTAGCTATTACTTATTGTCACCATTTGTGTAAATGTAGACTTGTCTGGGCAATCGCCTGATGTGACTTAGATACATTACTCATTATAAGGTATACCTGACTTTGAGTGTATATGTTATTATTCTATCTAACGTTTTTAATATTTGCTCGGGTATGTTAAAATAATAATGTATTGGTGGTGTCCTAGCCTAGGCATAAAAATTTTAACCAAACTTAGGGCCGTTTTTACAATGTTTGGTTAGTGCCTGATAACGCTAAAAGGAAGAATTTATCATGAGTTAACTGATATAATTCTACCGGTTAGTCTTAACCGACACTTAACTGGACATTGTAAGAACGGCCCTAAATAGATTTTTTGTTATAAAATAATTTGAATGAAATGATAGATCGTTTTAAATAATATAATATTGCAGTTAATATATTATTATAATACAAGAGAATTTTAAGGAAGAAATGTATATAGGTTTAAGACTTATAGTATGCCAGCAAAACGTATTAACACAAATCATGTAACGGGATGATTCAAATATGTTCTACGTAATTATGAAACTACCACATGCAGATCTATGAATTTTTCTTAGAAATCTTAATATTTGAATAGCTTATAACATAATTAAAGCTGATAATAGAAAATAAATTGAAGTTGAAATAATTTATTTTACATTTATAATATGTTTAATATTATAAATCATACAACAAATTGATTGAAGATTTCACATAATAAGTATGTAAGTATTGAATATGAAACATAATTAATTCTAAAAAAAATAAAATAGGGGGAGTAGCTCTACTTAGAAGAAACTATTGTCACTATAATAATAATGGATGTTTGAATTAATGGATCAGCCCACATTACCTAGAAAATATATTTTGTGAATTGTGATGTAGAAAAAACTTCATAAACATTTGTAATTTAAATAATTAGAACAAAAATTCGAAATTATGATTTATGATTGATGTTTTATAAAATGATTCTTAATTACTGAACATATTTTTTTTGACTGGGGTATCTAAAGGAAGAATTATTTTTAATAAAATAATAAAATTAAAGTATAATGACGGAATGTTCGTTAGGTTTTTTTTAGAAATACTCAACAGATAGAAGCACATGTATAGTTATTATATAGTTATTACTTACCTATTACTAAATTATTGATAAATTGACAACGATTAATATAAACTTAAAAATTTGAGTATGGAAATTGCTGAAATATCTGTCATTAGTCATACTCATTACTAATCAAAGGGTTAAGAAAAAAAATGCCCAAAAGTATCTGAGATCAAATTTTGAGGAACACATACAATTCGGTTACAGTAATTAAAAAAAATTGAAAGGTAATAGGTATAATAACATAAAACATAATACTGGTAAGTATGCCAAAAATTATTGTCATCTAGAATACGTATTCAATACAACAATTATTATCATTAGTTCTGAACAACAATTTCTATTAGGTTTAGGTAGGTATATAAAGACTATAAAACTATCACAAACACTCCAATTTTTTTTATCAAAATTACAAGTATAATTAAATTAGATATTTAGCTTATTTTATTTTAATTAAATTTTCAATGGTAAAATTCGTGTCAGTAGAGCTGCATAAAATTGGCCTCCCCTCCCTTCCCTAAATGGTATTTAGCTTATAATAAATTCTAAAAATAAATTTGCAATATGTTGTTTAATTATTATCAATACCAATATAATTTATACCAGGGTTTACCAAACTATGGGTTCGCGCGTGTACCGGAGGGGGTCCGCGAACATAAATTAAGAGTATGTACTATTTTTTTTTTATATAGGTATATTATAGTCTTATACTATATAGCAGGGGCGGCCGAACGGTCAATCTCAGATAATTTCAAAGACTCGATCATGTTAGAATTTATTTTTAGGGCCACGCGCGCCCTATATGTTTATCTATAATTATAGTTATTCTAAAATAAAAAAAAATTTCTTTATATATAAATAGGAAAATTTTATTTTCATTAAGAGCGTCCGCAATCATTTTTACTATCTCTAAAGGGTCTGGCAAAGAAAAAGTTTGAAAAACGTTGATTTATATGATTAGGTATGAGGACGTGTCTATATTTGAACGATCGTTAACACTCTACGTATATTTAACGTGAGCATTTTCTATATTTACTATTATTATATTATTGCTGTATAATAAAACGTTATTAACAGATCGATATAACGATATAAGTTTAACACATAACCTACTAATACTTATTAGGTATTATGTACCTACATAACTGTTGTAACTTACGAGTATTAATTTTACTGCATAAAATATTTTTACCAATTTATCTTTTAATGTGTTCGGCAACATTCGATAACAAACTTAACTTTATTGAGCCATAAAATATTTTACATATAGATATGTATATAGTTTTAGTCTGCCAGTTTTGTAGTACCCATTAAGTTCTTTAAAAATATAAATGAATATTTGTTATTATCACGATTAAAGACTTTAATCATAGACCATAGTTATTATTAATACCTAATTATAGTTCAATGATAACGCATCTTTCAATATAACGATAATATATAATATTATGTTTAATAATGTACCTACATAGGCAACATAATATGCTTATCATGTTGTGTTTAATTAATATTTTTGGTATACTAGGCCGCATTGGACTTAAGACAACCATGGCAAAAGGTATGATTAAAACAGTCATTGAGATTTAACTCGGCCAGACAAGTATAAAACGATAAACAGATGGACTATACTGTTTGACTGGATATACACTGCAAAGTTTATGTACCTACTTGTATACCACGGTTGAATTCTAAAGAATGAATTGAAAAAAGAATCGAATCTAAAGAGTTAATGCTTAGTGCAAGAGACAAGAACTTCTAGTTCCTAGACGCTTTTAGGTTCAGGTATTCGATTTCGATTCCAAGTGTCTTTAGTCGTAACTAGTTTACTATATAGGTACACTTATTACTTATTACTTATAAACCGCACGATCGCTTGTTTAGGAAGTCGGCTGTTGGCCTATAAAAGAGACTACAGACTGCAGATATTATGTTATGTACCTACGATTAAAGAAGTTCGTTGACCTCTGTAGTTGTAAAGAAACGAGAAAAATATCTATTGTAGGTAGGTACCTATAGGTTTATTAATTCTACAATTAGTTTCGTGAAACATTTTTCAATAAACCCGCAATGTAACAGGACCTACATAAAACAATTTGTTAAATCAACAAGGTATAATTTTATTAAATCAACAAGATATAATTTCGTTAAATCAACAAAATATTAATTTTCACGATAACAAACGTACCCTATCTGTCGGTCCTGTGTTAATTGTTAATTACTATTTTGACGATTTATAATATCTAGGATTAGGATTTGTAATAATTAAACTCTATTATATTTCTTTCTGTGATGTAATTTCGTATGTAGGTACATTAGGTACGATTCGATAACATTCATCAATTTAAGTTATTTGATAGTTGATATCTATGTATAATATCAAAAGGGAAAGAAAATTAACCTTTCAACTATACCTATCGCAAACCGATTGAACACATTTTTCGACATATTATGTATTTATTTTATAAATATTATAAGTTATAATATTAGGTATGCACGTGTGTAGTCAAATGTCAATTTTTGGTGATACGTGTTTGCAGCTATAGCACTGTAAATAACATTGTACTCAATAGTCAATAAAGCTGTGTGCCACCACGTACGACGTACCTCACTCATTACACTGATAGGTACACTGTTCATTTAAGTATTTTTAACAAATCGTTTGGAATTATAATTGTTGTTTAATAATTACTTGCTTACCAATGTTAGATCATAATTTTAAGCTTGACGTGAGCCTGTATGTGTATAATAGTTTATTAATATACTTTTTATTTTTATACTGCCGCGTTTTGAATAATAATTTTTCTATAAAATTTCAATTATTCGAACGTTTGAGTTCCGTTTCGTTATTTCGAAAATATTTCAGTGAAAATTTGAATTAATTTTTCTGGAGAAATACAAAATGTATAGTTTAATTCGGAATTTTGGCTAAAAAGTATTCGTATGTACCTATAATGTGAGAGTGGTGAGACACGGTGTTTTACCGTTTTTCTCTAAAATCAACACGACCGGTAAGAAATGGAAGTTCACTTTGTATTTTCCTGAGTCTTGGTGGTATTATAGTCGGTCGCATACAGTCTCGACTCCCGACGACACCGGGACAGTAGATTCATATCGATGGCCTTTTTGACGTCCGATTGAGTGTTTTTTTTTTTTGTTCTCGATGGCTTTTTATTATTGAATTATAATGTATATACACACGATGAAAATAATTATAATAATATAACATTTAGGTACCAACTCAAATTGGATGATATACAGTTGTGACTTTTGTCGTTTAAATATTGAAAGAAGTAAGTATAACTCATACATATAAATACTAAAACGATAATAATTCAATAACTATAAATGTTTATATGTATATTATAATTTTGTATATAAATGCATAAAATTAATTAAATTATGAATAATGAACATATGGCAGGTAGGTATACATACTATTTGATAGGTATTATATTATATTATAGTAACATATACTGACATGATAAAAAACACAAATAACTATATCTAATAATAATTTCAAGAGAGCACGACGAGGGTAACATAAAATGTTTTAAACAGTTTTAGGTCGTTTAAATGTTGTACTAATTGTACAATTAATACTAATAATTTCTCGAATATATAAATGACAAAACAATGAAAGTGTTCTCGTTTACTCTTACAATATAAACGAGGTGATATACTTAAATAAATTTTAAAAACGATTATATTAATCATCGACAATGAGGTATTGATCGTGTGACAGGTCTAAGCAGGATATATGATAATATTATTAGCCACAAAGGCTAAAATAGCATAAAATACGATGCAATAAAATTGCCATCCGTTTTTTTAGTTTGCGTTCACGAGTCTTACAGAGTTTTGTAGTAAATATAAAAAGCAAGAGAGTAAAACAAGAAAACTACTAGAAATGTGCCGTATTTGAATATTGAACCGTCAATTTAAATTCAAAAATATCCGATGTTACCTTCTGTATATACTGTATAGTCTCGTATATAGACACCCGCATAAACTATTCGACTGTTTCAATTTTCGATTGTCACAATATCCACATCTACGTCGAATGATTATTTTATTTACAAATGACTTTTAGACAATTTAGATTTTACCATCGCGCTTTCTTAAAAAAAAAATCATGAAAAAAATGGGTACGCGGTTTAAATGGTCGTACGAACATGGAAGAATAATAATAAAAATAAGAAAGAAACTAATACTACTTATAATAATAATAATACGTTAGAGTCATAATATATGATGAATTGTCGTCTGCAGCAAGTACAATATTTAACAGCCTGTGTTGTACATAATATACATTTTATATAAATATAATGCTGGAAACTCTTCGCAGTCGTTGCATATATTATAAATAAAATTAATAATATATTATACTTTATACTGGAGTGTTGGTAAAACTCTGATTTGTGTGTGCGTTTTGTTCTTGTTCTTGCATAACAAACGTGCCGTTGACATGTACTTCTTCGACTTCTTTCTCACTTAAATCGTCGTCCTGTTGAGAGTAGGAAACATTTAAATTAAAAATCTGTTAAGCAATAGGAACAAGTACGGTATAGTTTATATATTATATTTATTTTTATAAAGCAATAAATATGTTTCAGATAATTTCATTAATACGCAAAACGTATTTTTTCTGGTCGCCGTATGCTTTTTAAGGACATCGCGTCTGCATGAATCGTCTCCGTCATACTCATGTACGACGTAGTGAATTTTTTCGTTTACCGGTTTCACTAACCAGCTATTATCAAACTTTTAGGTAAAAACATTATCTGTGTTCTCTCGTTAGTTTTTTGCGATATTTTAATTTTTAAGTGATTTATGCGTATGAAAAGTATTCAGATAATGTTCTTATCTAAAAGTTGGATAATAGGTTAATTCCCTCTAATATTAAAACTAGAAGCACACTATATTGAAACCGGTAAACGAAAATTTACTATGTCGTACGAGTATAAGACGGAGAAACACACGTCGTCCACTTAACTTGTTATTACAATACGTTTTATTCGTGTATGTATCATATTATATGCATCAAAAGACAAAAATCATTATTATAGTATATGTTAAAGATAACTATTAAGTTCATTTAAATTAGGTATCGTTCTATGCAGACATTACAGTATTATTGTAACATTGTAGCAAAATATATAGAAATGCATACGTTTAAGATAATAATAAAAAACGAAAATAATTATACGACACATGGACGGCGAGGTATATATAGCAAGTATACTATTATAATAATATCATTTATAGGTTATTTAAAATACAAAAAAAATTGCGGAAATCAGTAATTTTTTATTGAAAATATTAATGTGGCGTAGTAGGCGGATTAACTATGGCTGATATTATTCAATAGACACTTTAAAGATATTATGATGCGTAGAACGTACTTATTATTAAAATTTGCTCGCGACATTTATGTAGTAAGTAGTTACTACCGACTATCGAGTGTCGATTGTATTCATACACACACAGTACATAATAATAGTATTTACTATTGGTATATCAAACAGTATTGTGCGTATCTAATTAAATATCAAAGTGTATTACTAATCGATTATTCAAACCAACCTGCAAGGGCGTTTGTGAAAATATTTTTTTTTGAGAGCCGTCCGATTGTTTGCTGTACACTTGTACCTACTTACTACCTATATATGTATGGCTATACATATACGATGATATAGTATTAGTTATATTATTTATTATCATATTTTTCGATAAACAAGAAAATGGATATTATTCATTATTATTATTTATTTTGTTTCGCTAGATTGCATAACCGCCACTATCACAGGGCATACGTCCGTTTATATATGCTATGCGCCGTGCTGATATTATACATTTTAATAACGAGTATAATAACGAGCAATGACGTTACACCTCCGAGGCTACAAACCATAATAATTATACTGTATCGAGTCGGACAAAACCTCCTCGTGTTTGGAGTTGTGAATTTTCACTGTTTTTCTGATTGGCGAACAGCCAAGTACCTATTATATAGGATGTCATTGATGTAAATAAAATATAGTCATCGGTATACGTATTAGTCATGATATTATACAATGGGAATACACGTACAATACCTATTCGCTGATTTATAAATCGTAATGAATATCTGAAATGTGATAGTCGGATTAACTTTAATTTATGTACATAATATATCTACATAATTAGTGTATAATACTTGTGCACAAAACTATATGTTATATCACATAATACACATAGTATCACTTTATGTTCCTGGTTCTATTTACTATTGTGTATAGTATACCATTAAGGTATATTAAATTAACGCATATGCGTATTTAAGAGGGATGGGTGGGAGTGAGGGATAAAAGAGGCTTAGTTACCGCAAAAATATCCATAATCCACGGTAAATATCAATAAATACATCTTAGGCCTTACTTAAAAAATGTCGCTGACTAATGGAAAAGGGAAATACAATTTTTCGTTTATACACAATCATATTTATAAACTTAATAAACTACCTACTATGCAATTATTTATGGTAGACCCATATTGAATTATTTTTAAATAATTCAATATTATTTACTAAGTTGTCTATAATGAGTAATGACGCTCTTAAATGAGGACATTATAGGTATTAAAATTAAAATTTAAAATTGTTTATTAGCTTGTAAACTTGAATTTTAGATTGATTATTTTAAATTAAACAATTAAATTAAAATGTGGTGAAAATGATATTATTATTTATTAATTAAAATTATTTTTAAAGCTGTACCTACCTACTTGTATTCTTATGATATTTCATCAATTCGGAATTTTTTATGTTTGTTATCATTGTGTTCTGAACAAATGCACTTTATCGTGAAATTTTTTTTCTCATTGAAGAAAATAAATAGGCAGATATATACGAGTTAAAATTTGTGGTTATCTTATAACGCAATGTCGAGGGGCGGCAGTAACTACTGCTACGCGTTGGTGAATACGAGGATCTCTATAGATTTGCTATGAAAACAGAAAAACCATAGTAGGTAGCACTATCGTCATATAGGTGCTAGGTAAATTTGTTCTGAATACAATGATAACGTATAAGTAATAATTAATAAATATAGAATTGGCGAATTTCAAAAGACTATGACTTCGAAATCAAGTTCAACCGACAAATCGTGATTTATAATAAATATTATAATATAATTGTATTTATATTTATGTATTACCTGTTCTAATTCCTCTTTAGATAAATGTTGAACGATGGCCACTGTGTAACAATCTCCGATTAAGTTATTCGTAGTCCTGAACCTGTCCCTGTTTTGCGATATATATTTAAAATATATATATTAGTATTATAAATAATGAATTTTTTTGTAAAATACGTGTATTCTACATTTATGTATTATATAAAGGTACTAGGTGCATAGATACGTATCTGCGTGTCATGATTTTGTATAGGATACTCACACTAGCCAATCAACAGCAAACAAAAGAGATACGTCTTCGGTGGGTATGTTGATGACGCTGCACAGCATTACTACCAAGACGATAGCGGCCGACGGAATAGCAGCCGAAGACATACTTGCAGCTGTGCAAGCTAACCTGCAGTCGATTGCCACCAAAATAATAAATTACTGATTTGCGAGAGACAAGCATATAATTGAGTTTTATTGCTACAGTAGTACAGAACACTTTTAATGGTATGAAAATCTACATTTTTGAAAATATTATGGTCTTTATAAAAAATTGAAAATTCCAAAAATTGGTATTTAAATATTTTTTTTTTTTTACTTATATAATGAAAGTGGGAAAACATACTTGGCGAATCACACTCGTTATATACAGTCGACATTAGCGTTAAGTTTGAATGAATTTCTTTATACACTCACTATGTATTACCTACTAAGTAACTAGTAAGTAATGGTAGTTATTTCCGATAAAGCTTAATCTTATAGAATATTTTAATCTACACAGGATAGATTATATGATAATGTATGTTTATTATTGGTTTTAGAACCATTGTTTTTTTTTTTTTTATTAATTTAAAATATTATCATTTGTAGTGTATCGGTGTTAACTATTAAACAATGTCGTTTATACATAATGTTATTGAACTGTTTATAAAAAAGGCGAAAAACAAAATGGTTGAGTATCGAATAACGTGTAATTCGATACGTATTATATAAGGTTGTATTATACATATCGTAGAAACCTTTAATAGCATACCCGATTGTGAAAATTTCTCCAATGCCTAGTTGCAAATTATTGATTTGTGCCAAGAATAATAGTGCTACACTTAGGTACAGAGCTGAACCGTCCATATTGATTGTACCGATTGGAAGGACAAATTTTGTGATTTTTGGATTCATCTTTAATTTTTCGTCCAACACTTTAAATGTTATTGGAAGAGATGCTGACCTAAGATAAAACGTTATATTATAAATTAAATTACAATTTTTAAAACTTGAAATCATAATATAATAATATCAATAAGATAATAACACGTAGGTTAAATATTTGAAAGTTAGATACATTATGATTTATGAATTTTTGAAGTATAATTTAGTTTTCACTGTTCATTCATGAGTCATCACTTATCATTATTAATCTTATTTATGAACGATTAATATAATTTATTTATTAATTTTTAAGAAACAAGATTACTATGATGTATTTAGTAGTTAGCATCTGTAGTCTATAATACAAATGAAAAGTGTAGAGTTATGATTGTATTAATGTGTATAATGTATATGTAACTGAAATGTGTATGTACTCGTACAGAATACCTATAGTGTGGGTACAATACACTTATAATTTATAACTTATAATTATCAGTCATAAAGTAGCTTTTGCATAGTTTTAGTAGTCAGCCGTACTTGTATTAACTGCTAAGTAAGCACAAAATATGTTTAAAAATAATTTTGCTTATAAAATAAGTTTCATGAATGTGTAATTAAAATTATGAGCAATTTTAGAGAATATTAGTGTATTCTATTTATATTGCAGATTTTACAGTTTTAAGGTCAAATTTGGTTTTTTTTTTTAATGATAAATTGCACTATTTTACAACTTGAATAAAATTATACATATAATTTCGAGAAAATAAGAATTATTTTTTTTAAAGACTGAAAATTTAGAAAATATAATTTTAAAATAAATAAATTCAAAGCCTACTTACACAATTGTTGTTTGATACCTATAGTATTATTTTTTCTACATTTTACTATAATTTTCATATTATTTTTCAGAAATTATGATTACATAATAAATAAATAAATAAACATTGTTATACTTGTTTTATATTAATTTGGTATTAAAATCATACTTACTTTTTTTCTCTATAAAACATGGTTTTTACAAGTTTATTCTACTGTATATTTAAAAAAAATGTATTTCATAAATTTTTAATGCATATAAATCCGAATCCTACTATTATAACGTTCAATATAGGAATTAAATCATTTTTATTTGTTTGACGAAAATTTGGTTTTCGTTGTATATACATTATACATTCTATATAGATCGAATAGATTCTATGACGTCATGGTGTCACACGCTAACTTCAAATGACTAGTCAACAAAAAGTTGTAGACAAGTTTAGTTTGGACTTTTGTTTTTCATGATTAAGAATTTTTTGTATTTTTTCCTTTCATGATCTTTTAAGCGTATGCGTAGGTAGTAATGGTAGTATAGATTCAGCGTTTAGGTTGTGCATAATATACGCAGTCATATTTTGCAAAAATGAATACTGCAATACCTAGTTATTACGTATTATTCTTAAATTGTCGCGAGTTCTATATTTATATTTGTATACATTTCATGGGATGATATTTGATTAATAGTATTATAGTTATTGACCAACGAAAATAATAGTCTTACTTGGAAGCAGTGGCAAACGCGGTGGCTAGAGCGGGTCCCAGTGACACGTAGTACGGCCACGGAGACTTCTTCACTATTACAAAATAAATGATTTGTATAACTATCAGCTGATAGAATAGGAAACCGCCAACTGTCGTTACGATGAATAAGCTGAGCTGGACCAACGTGGTGGTGAGATCGGCCAGTGTGATGATCTTCCCGCATATGACGCTGGCCACTCCAATGGGCGTAAACCTATAGATACGTTCTGTAATAGAGGTTACTGGGTGTACGTGCAACAATATAATATTTTGTTATTTATTCTATAATTCGGTATACATGGATGCCGATTATAGGTGTATCTTCCATCGCCCTGACGATGAATATTGAATAAACCATGTGGGTGTGTGTGTGTGTGTGTGTGTGTGTGTGTGTGTGTCTTTGTTTATATGTGAATAGTTATGTAGATTTTGTTAGACGCATGCAAGCTGAGTATAAAATTTACCAAATCACTCCGGTGAGTATCTTTTGCATTACTTCGTAGGTGACTGTGAAGAAGTTCAAAACGGGTTTCTTACGTTCACCCATCGTGCCCAGTACGGTTCCGAAAATCAGACAAAAGAATATTATGCCCAATGTATTTGTACCGTCCCTGCAAATGGTTTAAAAATGTCACATTTTTATTTTTTATTTTCTTCAAAACGAATTGCCAAATAGCTGCTTCTGGCGCAGTGGCTGAAGATTTAAATATAATATATGCATGTGTGTGTGTGTATAAGCTATAAAATCGATTATAGTATAAAATACACCTAGATATATTGAACAAAGACGAAAATTGTGGTAATTTTATTATTCAATACTATTTATACTTAATTTTAAATGTAATATTATAAATAACGTTGTATTATTACTTGTATTTTACGACTTTTTTCAATGTTTTGGTGTTATTTAAACTCATAACGGTCTCATATTCGGTCAATGTCTGAAAAATATTCACAATTGTCAATATATTATAAATTAACTATATTATTATATATATTAGGTAAAATCATAATTGGCGAAGGTGATGTTTAGCAATTTTTAATAAAAAAAGTAATAACAGTTATATTTATATACTTTCTTATTTTATTATTTCTCAAGACAACAAATCGTATGCGTTTCAAAGGTGATTTAAAAAGTACTCATATTTTCTATTATTGATTGTGATTGTTAAATTTGGGAAAAAATTAATAAAATATTACTTTGAAGTAAGAGTACTGCGCAATGAGCAGTTACAGTTCTTTTGAAAATATTAATATTTATATAGTATTATACAAAATAT
The DNA here is from genome assembly GCF_020184175.1 of Aphis gossypii. Classification (NCBI taxonomy): domain Eukaryota; kingdom Metazoa; phylum Arthropoda; class Insecta; order Hemiptera; family Aphididae; genus Aphis; species Aphis gossypii. The sequence goes on along the minus strand of NC_065530.1, from coordinate 40,048,526 downwards.
TGAATAGTATTTAATATTTATTTCTTACTTGTTGAATTGTAGCTTGAAACAAATTTTCTGGCAATAAATTCCTGAAAAAAAGAAAATTACAAAGTAGATTAAAAACTAAAAATAGTACTAATTATATTTATAATATATTAATAGTCAAGATTATTTTTAAATGTTTATTGTAATATCTATAATATAGTTTGATTAATTAGAATTAAAATGCTAGTCATTGACCACATTTGAATTATTAATTGTCACGTCAAACGAATAAATTGGTAATAGAAATATTTTACTTACTTTCCCATATCTAAAAATCCATCCATAACATTCATTTTTTTAGGCCCTGAAAACGACGTGGTATTTGTCAACCTTAAATCTGGACTGCCAGGATGAACGAGCAGACCGAGCGTTAACCCTAAGCAGACATTAAATACAGACGTAAGGACAAAATACACGATTGTTCGGACTGCAACATTGCCGTTTTTGCTTATGTCCAAATTAGCAGCACCTGAAAAAAAAGTTCGTTAATGATGTATTGTATATAGTTAATACGGATACACTTATAATTTATAAATTATGTAATTTCGTGTACATTAATATAATTAATATATTAGTATATAATTTATTAAAGTTTATTTTGTACATTGTATAGTATTTAAGGTGAAATATTGGCAGTGGCGGTTTTTATGGAGGGCGATGTTGGAGATTGCCCTTCCACTCGAAGTTAGATCAAAACCGCCACTGAATATTGGTAGGTTGAATACTCAACTTAAGTAAAAAAGTACTAAACACATAATTCTTTCACAATTGTTGTTTTTTTGACGTCCTTAAATTATATAAGAAATATTTTAGGATTCTTAGTAAAAAGTGTTTGTATGTTAAATAAACACTTAAATACTTAAAACAACATTCCTAATTTAAAAATGGTTAGTATAGGTAAATTTAGGTTAAAATATTCTTTAATAATCCAGTTTAAAAAATTTATTTTAAAGGGAAAATATTCAAAATACTAAATGATACGAATGATTTATTATTTTTTTTTTAAACGGTTCAATCACAAAGTATTATTACTATAATTATTACAATATTACATATCCATAAAAATTAATGAAAAAATATATTATGTAGGTATTAGGTAAATAATTAAATTAAATACAAATTCTATATGTCTGAAATGGATTTTTTTCTATAATTACAAAGTCTTATAAGGCTATAGTAGAATTAAAAAATAAAATTTTATATGAAATTATATAAATTATATAAAATTGTAAATATAACCTATCTATTAGTTTTAATAACACATAAAATATGATTGATTTACTATTCACAAATTAATAGATTCCAAACTCCACCTATGTCTCATACTAAAATTTTCTGCTGTTTCAAAGGACTTTGCAGTCATCGTGTAACTATAAATATAAATTATATGAGTAAATTTAGTGAGAAAAATATTGATAAAAAATCATTTTTACATACAGAACGGTTTGAACATAATAAAACTAATTAAACTGAAAACGTTTTATGTTTACGAAATGTATTTGTATGCGTCCTAAGTTGATTTTTAATTTTGATTTTGAGTTATCATCCCTCATTCGTTTTTAATAATCGATTACTTAATAATTATAATTATAATTATAATTAGCCAATTCATTCATTGATTCATACACACCATTGAAATATGAATAAAAAAATTACGCTTACCTATAATTAAACATGATATAATGAATGGTAACACCATCAACTTAAGAGTCCTCAAGAAAAGGTCACCGGGATATGAAATTAGAGTGATTGTGTCACTGCTAAGATTCAACGGTCTTAATGTCAATCCTGAAATCAAATACATTGAATGAATTATAATTTGGTATTATTAATAAAACAATAAACTGCATTGTAAGTATTCTAATACATTAATTTACATCAAGATTCTAAAATGTAGAATATAAAAGTTTTTAGTTAAATTTTAATTCAAAATTTGTTTTAAAATATATCATATTGTAAATTGTTATAGGTGTAAAATTAATTTAACACTTTGTATCATGTTTTTTAGAAATCATGATAAATTATTATTGTTGTAATTTTAAAATTATATTTATAAATATTATAATGAAGTATAAGTTACATAATATTATAAAAAATAGCGCATTATTAAATGATAAATAAGTGCCTTTTAATTGTTGATAAAAACTATAATATATTATGAAACCTAATTATGGAATTATGGTAAAAAAATAATTGCCGGATAAAAATGATTCTCATAAACATAGGTCAAAATAATATTTTAATTGGTTGCATTTATAATTATTAATTTGATAAAAAAAAAATCGTACTTACTAGTTAATAGGTATTATTTATTTTCATATTACTGATTAATTTTTATTTTGCAAAAAGGATTAAAAAGTAAAAACAACTTTATCAATATGTATATTTTTAATACAACTTTCATTATGGCGTTAGTTATACACTTATACAGCAATTGCAAGTGGAATAAAAATAACAATAAAAAAAAAACAAAAAATATGTTAAAATTTAATACCTTGTACATTATGAACCTTATATATTTTTTAAGTAAAAAATAAAACAATGAATATTTTGATTGTTATGTATAGATGGAAATTAATCAAATACAATTATCTATTTTTATCATTATTTCGATGTATTAATAAGTATTGTTTTAGATTTGGATGTATAGAGATGGAGAGTTATAAACAATGATGTTATATACTATACAAAGAAATATGTCATACATGTATGTGTATATTTTATTTTTAAGTAGTAAATAAATAATTATTAATCATAAAAGTAGTTCTACATAGTTCGATTTGGAATTTAACGCCTATCATTCTTTAACTAAGAATTTTCATTGTAATATTTTGAATTTATAATTATTATTTCAAAAATGAATTTAAAAATACAAAGACAAATGTAATCATCCTACTTTGGTTTATAATTAAACTAAAAATTTAAAATAATATTAAGTGTTCATAACACTTACATCTAACATCAAAACAACTTATATCTATATAAAAAAAAGGCTCATATCGTAAAATATATAAAGTAAATAAAATAAAAAAAATAATTTTTTTGGAAAAACAGTACCAACTACTAACTTCAACTTTTTTTATACAAGAATATGTTGGCTACTTATGTATACATAATATGAGTATTCTCTCTATTAAATAAAAAATATACATTCTTTGTTTCTTCAAAAAAATATAGAATTATTGACCTTGAGTGATTTCAAGGTTACGAGTTTGGTACATTTGCATTTCCTTTAGCTTAGATAGTACGTATAATACTGTTATAGTATTGGTATTGTGATTAATATGTACCTATAAGTACTCGCATGGTATGCATGATTCTACGCCCACGTCAATTGTACATATTATCTCACCTAAATGATTATTGTTAAATAAATCATATTATCTATAACACAATTAAATACGTTTACAAATATTTTATGTTTTTTTTTTGAGTATGTAATACTATATTATTATGTTAATAATAACTGATAACGTTTAAGAATTAGGCACACGTTTAAAAAAATACTAGGCAGGATTAATATAGGTGTACATATTGATTATAGATATCAGGTATTTGTTAATTGTTCACTTCACTCTTCTCGACACAGAATAGTGAAATTTATAATTTGTTATAAATTTGAAATGATCAATTCATCATTGATTTTGAGTGTTATCATTCGGTATTTTCGAAAAGATTGTAGTTTTAATTTAATATTTCAAGTATATATTCAAATTAAACTATTGATACATCTATTGACAACTATTGTCAACATCAACATAGTAGTCTACATCATTCTTTTTACTCAAATTGTTTCTATTTATAAACAAACTTGTAATTTAAATTTTATTTAATAAATCTAATATATTTATAAAAAAAAGTAATTAGTATTAGTTTTAGTCTAAAAACTAAAATAATAAAATTATTGTCATTTGGTAATATTATCCTATTTATTATATGCATAATTATGAAAGTAATTTAGGTATAATATGTATTTATTAATGATTTTAAATTCCCGTGGACAATTTGTCTAGTGTAGCGACTATGTTAGATAAATATGAGCTAATATTTATTTTATATGTAAACACAGGATCGAATGTACTAATATTGTTACGCTTGAGCGGAATATATTGCGGGGATACCGAATAAACTATGAATAGGTCATCACCTGTACTCTGTAGTCTGCAGCCAATTTATTATTACTCCTCAAAATCTATCCCTGGGTGGCTGGGTACCTATACAGTATCATACAGTATACACTATAGTTACCTATTATAACATAGATGTACACAAAGATTTTTGGTGAATTTTTGACTATTTAGTTGGTTTGAAGTGATTTAATTTCTTCGTGCGAATTAATAATTTTAAATATTTCATTGTTGTATGTTGGCGCTTATTGTTATCTTTAGTCAAACGTAAGTTTAATGAACTCGATTCAATAAGTATAAATAACTATATAGGGATCGTGTAATAAAATATAAATAGTATAATAGGTATTACAAATGTACTACAATAATAATAATCTAATAATATTGTAATAATAATAATAATATTATAATATTATAATAATATTGTATAATCTGTATCAATTAGTAGAAAATATTAAAATTATGTCCAATCAAAAACATATATTGTGTTTAATGTGTTACATAAATTATTTTGGGTAATTTTTAGATCGATTAATACATTTAATGATTTATTATAGACATATTTTATCTTTAAGTAAAAGTACATTTATCAAGTTTCAATACTCAAGTATTTATACTAGAATTTATGAAAATACGTCATGTAGGTATATATGATATAATATTATGTAGTAGGTAGTTGGCGTATGATAATCTATACTAAATTTAGATTCTTTCCTATAATCTGGATTTTGGATCGACGCTACAGAAAAGTGACAACAATATAGGTAAAGATTTTATACCTACTTGACGTGAAAACTCTGATCGAGTGCAAAGATTTTACACAAAATAAAAGCACAATAATTGTCAACGAATACTATACGATTAATCTTATATTTACCTACAGAAATTTAAGCACCTAATATTGGACAACCACACGTATATTATATTACATCTCACTGGCCATCGTTTATATAAACACGCACTCACCCAGGAGCACTCCGAATACGACCGATACCAAGATCAATATGAGTAACTTGTTGGACCTCAGCCATTTCACCACAGTGTTCACGTTGGGCGAATTCTTGACCTTTGAAATGATGGTGAACGTCGACTCTGCTCGTTGTCTTTCCATGTCGTCTGTAAAAAAAAAAAAAAAAAACAACACGATACGTAAAATAATATCTTGTACCCATATGACGTGAAATAGCTGGTATATTGTTTTTAATTTCAGACTCTACGCGGTCAGATACAATATAGGTAATATTATATAGAGGTTTATCTAACCTCTGGAGTGTGGCGTCAAAATGGATTTACTGCGAGCTTAGAAGACCGCTGCAGTGTTTCGCACTATATGTATAATCGCGGACAGGTATCTGGTTATAACCGTTGCAATAAATCAACGAGACACTGTGTAATATTATTACGATCACTGCTGGCGTACGGTTTTATACGCGTCCGGAAGATTTTGCCATCGTCGTCGCGCCGTACGAAAAAAATGCGCGGAGCGTCGTGAATTCTGTGCACACGCGACTGACTGCTGGAGGAAACGCGCGCAGAACAAAACCGCACACACGACGACAACGACCACTACCTACCTATGTTGACGATGATGATGACGGTAATAACAACAATAATAATAAATACATCGTGCCAGTATGTTGTACCTGTGCATACGCACACGACCGTGGTTTTACGAGTGAATTGTACGCTCGTGCACTGTTACCTGGGTGGTGGTAACCAGGGGGAACTGGTTTTCGGGACGAGAATGTCGGACGCCGACGCTGTCGCTTGCATGCGCTTCGCGCGACGACGCTCCAGCCGACCGCGACGGCGCGGCGTGTGCATCGATAATAATAATATTATATCCGCCGCCGCCGCCACTGACATTATTTTATTATGCTATCGTGCGTACCTACGCTCAGTGCGTGTATAAAATCGAAAAAACTAAACCATTTCATTATGACGGACGCTCTTCGGCGGGTCCGCGGGGGGGAAACCGCGCCGGCCGGGCGATTTTAACACCGCGCGCGCTTCGGAAGAAACGAAAACCGCTACGCTATTGCCGCTGCTGCAGTATAGGCCTAGGTTTTAAGACATATATGTCGCAAGTAGATTTTATAACGTGCCCCACCGATTTAGACCTCGGGGTCACGTCGCCGGAGTAACGGTCATCGGGCGGTATATAAAAGTGTATACGATTCATCTGGTCGTGTGAAAATCGCAGTGTCTGAAACTCTGAACTACTATATAATAGGTCTATATTATATTCTAGTCATCTGCCGTACGGCGTTTATTTCTTGTTGTATAAATTTGTTGTGGGGGGAAGGGGATGGTGATGACTGATGACCTTAAAAAAAAAAAACTAGAATTGCCTTTCACGTTTCTGTTTATCGAGCAAATTTTGTTATAATAAAACATAAAAATAATAAAAGTTTAGTTTATGGCCAAGTATATTTTTAGTTATCGTTATCACCACTGCAAATACGCCACTGCAACCCAATATTATATGGTATGTACGGATGTCGGGGTGTCTAACGGGTTATTGCTATACGATGTGATTACAGTATACGCCAAATTTCTATACTCGATCAACTATAAATATAGTAGGGCATCAAGATTTTAAGGCGAACAATAATTTTAAGCTATAAATGACGATTATATAAGTTGTCTGTATCTATAGTAGCCCACAAATGTCACAAATAAGAAAGGTTAGTTTTGAAGCACAGGTATAAAAAAAAATCGTTCGAAGGAACTTTTATTTATGGGAGAGGTGAGAGGATATGCAATAAAGAAATGTTAAGTCTATTCTTAGGGTCCTAGGACAACACAATCCTAAATACGGTATTAATTTGTTCTCGAACACGGTCGATCATTTACAGTATATAAATATAACAGGTCTCTAAAATATTCATTGTCTATGCTGATTGTAGTTTATAATTATTTATATATAGTGTGCCTATAACCATTTGAATACTTAATGAAGTTTTTTAATTCAGGTTTCAAAACATTTACATAAATATTTAACTCTATAAATTGGTCAACTAAGATTTTTAAGAAACACGAAAACAAACGGTTTAATATTTTTGGATTATTAGATAACACATTATAGACAAGGAGAACATACGAGGTCAGTAGGCTGTATTGAAAATTTTTAACGATGGCGCAATCTTAAAAATGTTGACAAACCGCACCCAGCTGTACTTCTCTTTAGGCATATAAGATTTCTATGTTAATAGGTTTTCGGATTTTTTTTATTCTTTGATTTTTGTTTTTATTTTTTAATGTTGTGTAAACTGCATAATGTACCTATAATGTAATATTATGCCTATTGACAAACAGGTGAAAAAAACCAGATAGCATTCAATTATTTCATTTTAGATTTTGAGTTTTGCACATTCACTATGATATCATTATATTAGATTTAATTTTGAAACATAATATGCGTTCAAAAAAGAGTTGACGGTACGTTATAAGTATATAGGTACTTATAAAATATGTAAATATTAAGATTTGAGGATGGTGAAACATATAACGAGTAGACGCAGAAGTGTGAAATTCACGCAATTCGATAATATGTTGCGTTAAAGATAAATATTTAACATGTGTACTTACCTACCTAATAAGAAAATAACGGTGATAATTATTAATGTTTGTATTAATTCTGTATATTAGACTCTACAGTAGAAGTATTTCAAATACAAATAATAAAAAAAATAAAAAATAAAAAACACATTATCTTACAATTTACAATAAATAATCGAAGTTTTAATTAGAAAAAAAATTATATTTTAAATATGGTCTTTTATATTCTTTGAGGATACTCCAAATAAAATCATCAATATTCATATATTTATTACTGCCCTATTCGAATACTTAGGATACAAAACGATTGCTTTAATAACTATTTTAATGGTGTTGATGAATAATCATTATCACCGTCAATATTGTTGTATTTTATATAAATATATATATTAGATATATTAGAATATAGTTTATTTTTATTTATTTATTTATTGATATAAACGCCATTTGGCTTTTTACAAATACAATTTTAGATAATACAAAAATGAACGTAAATGATTACATTAATATACATAAGTGATAACAATATATTAAAAATAATAATAAGAATAGTAATAAAAATAAAAATGCAGTTGGTAAATACAAAAATTTAAGGCCATATTATACCAATATTATTATTATTAAACTGCGCATAGCTTTAACAAAAGGATCATTTGATAAAAAGTTTGAACGGAAAGTTGGAATATGGATGGACTCAGTTGATCTAGTATTGGCGGTAGTACTATTTACCTATATAAATCTAAATTTTTGAATTATTTACTAATTAAAATATATAACAATTTTATGACAAGCACAATTTTTTACAATAATAATGAATGTTATTTATGTTAAAGAATAATGTCAACTTTATTCAAACACTTTGAAAATTATGTTCACAGTTAGCAAGTAGTTTAGCAAGGATTTGCAAGAATATTTTGCAGTTATTGGAAAATACGATATAGGTAGCAGAGCCTTTTTCAAGCAGCCCTTTAATGTCAGTTCAGAAAGTTTAAACTTATTTTTAAATATTTTCTACAGTTAGCAAGTGTTGGCAAGTCCATTCTCAGAATTTTCAAGTAAGTTCTTTGACTAAAACCAGCTTTCAAAGTTTTATACCTAGTCCTCCGATGTCGGCCTAAAATACTTAAATCTGTTAAAAAAAATTGTATTTAAATAGATTTTATGGTTCATTATTAGTTAATTTTTATTATGAACTAATTTTTACGAGAAATCATATGTGAAATGTTCAAAACTTGGATATAAAGATAAAAGTTATCATGAATTTCTAAGGATAAAATAGGTGTTAACACGATCAAAATTATTTTTTTCAAATGTGTATAATGAAAGTACATGCCTATGTATTTTTAATATTGTTATATAGATGTATGAACAATTAACTTAAGCGATATCTTATATTACATTTTCAAACATTTTGATCCAGCGAATAACTTTTATTAAAATTTATTATAGAAAAAAAAACTAAAATAACCAAGCTATTTTAAAAATTGTATCATAAACAGAAAATTATAATTTAAAATATTGGTGAAAATTTCAAGCATCTAGTCAATATTGAAAGGATATAAAACTTTAAAAGCTATTCCTGACTGGGAAATTTATTTGCAAATTCTATGTGTGGACTTTTCAATTCTTACTAACCGTAGAAAATATTTTAAAATAGGTTTGGACTTTCTAAGCCAATATTGAAGGGTTGTGTGAAGTTGCCAGTTGGTCCTGCTGTATTCTTTTTCCCGATAACTACGTCATAATTTGTCCTTGAAAATTTGAAAAATAGTTATGTCAATTTTTGCAAACTATTTGTTAACTGTGAATATAATTTTCAAAATGTTTAAAATCTTTAAATAAAGTTGAAAAGTCAACTTCGTGGACACTTAGAATCACTTTAAAGTTTTAAGCTTAGGAATCAAATTGAGAAGCTACTATTTAGTATTTAATAATTATGTACAATTTACCTATAGACTATATAGTTATACGAGTATTATATTGATTAAAAATAATTATGTGTCATGTATATTTTAATTAAATAATTATATTAATTTATTATTTTATTTTAGTTTAACTCTATATGTTTGATAATGAACTTAATTTGTATAAGTAAGATTTTATTATTGTTTTTATGAAAATTTAAAATTGATTATAAAATTAGATAATTATAGGTATTGAAAAATGAACTAAATAAGAATAATTTAATATTTTGTTTATTAGCATACAAATTTCAAAATAATAAATGCTCGCATATACCTATGTGTTTGATATCTATAAAATTTAATTTTACTTTTATTTTAATCATTTCGAAGTCTTAATTATTTCAGTGATTATTGCAGATGGAATTTGTACTTAGCTACCTACTTATAAGTTTTTGGTACTTGTTCATATAATAAGTACACAAAAAATTATTTCCCCTCTCATAATTTTCTTTTTTTCATTAGTATAGTACTATAATTATGAATAATTTGAAATAAAAGAATAATCAATAACCTGCGATACTCGATAACCATCATCATATAGTGGCGGTGTTTTAATTAAAACGTGAAAGCGATGATGTTCTGTCTAACACATTAATAACACACGAACAAAATAGGAGTTTAAATGTGTTCTATTTCTTACGTACTGATCTATATTATAGTAAACTTATTATAATTCTGATAAAAGATTTATAGTTGACGTCATGCGTCTATACTTGAAATAGATTTTCCTACGTTTTTATTTTATACATATTATATTCAAAATCATAATAAATTATAGATTGTCATATTTTAATTTTTGGGAAAAATTCTAAAATCTGGGAAATTTGATTTCAAGTGACTTATCGATGTATCTGTATGTTAAAAAAAACATTTACTGCTTTCAATTTCTTAATTTCAGCTGATTGAATTTCAAATATAAATTTTAAACTAGGTTTAAATAGTGTTTTTATCAAATTGCATTAGTACGGTTAAATGCCTTTCAAGCCTTTCTATTATGTTATAATAATACGTCAATCATAAATATTCCAATTTTCTCCTTAAATAAAATTTACTCGCTCTGATATTTAGCAATACAGTATAATATATTATAGTGGAAAACAATGATTATGATTTATAACGATATAAAATTCTAAAGTATATGGTTATATAGTATACTAATTTATATTAGATATTCATAAAATAACTTGCTATCTATAGAAATAATTAGTTTTATTTGTTATTTTTTCAGTCATTAAATATTTAATTTTCGGAATAAGATATTAAGTTCTGAATAATTATTTCAGTACGGCTAATTATTTCTAACTCCACCCTGACATATTATATATTTTCATTGCCTCGTCTCTCTATAATAATCGATTATATTGCGCATAAGCTAATAGTTTCATTAGTTTCGAGAAAAATGTTCTATTAATTATTACTATCGGTGTTTATTTCATGAGTAAAAAAACAAATAATCAAACACTAAACAATACATTAAACGTGTTTATCATGTACAAGGTTCAATAATTCTTTCTGATAGCTGGAGAGCTTCTGTAAATTTATAACAATATGCATTTTTATTTCATTTATTGTTTATCATATAGATAACATTTTGTCAACACTTGACCTGCAAGGGCAAAGGCTTACAGTGCTTACACAAAATATGTAGGCCAAATGGGACAACAAAAAACGTCGAAGAATGATCAAAGGTAAATGATAAAAATATGTATTTGATACAATTTTAAAATGTATAGCAACATTTTGACCTCCATCTAAATTTTAATTTTGGTTGAATAATAATAACTGTATGGGTTAATTGATATTAATATTTTTTTAAATCTATTTTTCTTAAAACATAATATTATTATTTCTATATATTTATAACTCTTGGAATTATTAAATTAAAAAATTAATTACCATCACTTTTATTCTATTTATTATTATTATCATTATGGATGATAGGTCGATGACAAACCAATATAATTACCAATATTTTTCCTGCAATGTTGCAGTAATAAAACTATAAGATTCACTTTATTTTTATCGAAGTGGTTTGATGCGGTTTGGATTAATCGAATATATTATAAATCGTGAGTTTAGTTGTTGAACAAGATTCAGTGAATGCAATCATAATATTATACGACGAACCGTATAATAAAATTATTGCAATAACGATCTCTGTGGGATGTCGCACGTGAGACCCGAAGTTTACATACAATAATTATTATAATAATGATTCTTATTTACATATTGCATAAATTATAGTTTGATAAATCCAACAGACGACGGCTGAACAATATTATATTTTCGCCTCCGTTGGTCCACGTTATGTTCCAAACGAATATAATATAGCCAATATATATTAGGTAATGTAGGACAGGACGTGCATTGTTGCAGTATTAACTATTATGATAAAAAAAAAAAAATAAATAAATAAATAAGAAAAAATCAATTACACATATATTCGGTACATATTAAAATAATATAATAATATGATGTGCTGCGGAGTAAACGTGGACGTCGACTTTTCGCAAATAATAAAAAGAATAATTAGAAATCTGCAAACGGGCGCGCGCGGAATACATATAAAATCGCGCACGTAATTGAAGACCGAAAAAAACAAATCAGTAATTATTGGTTAGGTTAGGTCTTTTAGATAACATCGCGACTACTGTAACGGTCAACGACTATATTATTATATACCTAATATAACGATCGACAAGCATCAGGATTCAGGTCTAGATTTTGCAAGTGCAGTGTGCGAAAGTACACTTGACTCCTAAAATACACATATTTCTGTATTTAACAAACGTATATAAAATAGATTTTTAAAAATATTTTTACATCCTTCGATTCTGGGCAAAACAGTGAATACATTGGTGCACAATGATGAGTTTGTATTTTTCCTTTATTAGTATAATGATATTTTTTCTAATCAGGTGTGGTGGTATTCAAAATCTAATTGTTCTAGAGAGTTCAATAGGTAAATTCTATTAATAATTATTTTACCGTCAGTGTTTGTATAACCTTTGTACCTGAATGTACTCAAAAATATCAATGTTATATAGTTTCGGCGATATTAACGTTTTCAGATAAACGAACGGCGTTAAATGTTTATTAAGCTACTGTATTATACCGCGGTACTATCGAACGTACTTTATACGAGTGTAAATATTAGAATTAATTGGAAATAAATTCTCTATATTAGTTTAGATCCGGGAAAATTAACGACTATAGCTTTGGTAATAAATGTGCACACAAAAATATCATAATTATTGTTTGACAAGCGTGCTCCAAGTCAGACTGCTATTATGGACCAATTTTTTTTCGAATCTGACAGCAAATCATATTATAATATATTATAATAAAACATAAATTATTTACTTGAACAATTCGATAATGGCGTATATTAGTAGTTATTATAATATATATATATATATATATACATAGGTAATGATTGATTGGTATCGATCACTCACTGTTGTTGTTGTTGTTGGCATGTTTGATTTTCATTCCTGCAGCGTGCCCGCCGCCGGACCCTCGCCTTATCTCCTCGATGCCGCCGACGTGATACGGACGACGGGTATACTATACAGTGATAATGATAAAACAAAATATGCAGCCGTTGCGTCTCGGCCAAAAGTCACGGCGACGACGACGACAACTGCGACTGCGGGAACGATTGAAACGGTATCGACGAAGGCGAAGACGACGACGACGACGATAATAATACAATTATTATACGCAGCTGACCGTTGGACATTGTCGTCCGACGACCATTCGTACCGAGCGCACTTCCTACAAAGGGTTTTCGGGGTTTGTCACACAAGCTCGCACGCGCACGTCGGACACACACACTCGTTCGTCATGTGTCGGCGTCGCCGTCGGTTTGCCCGTCATCGCGGCGTTGACGTAAACATAAATTATAATGACGACGGCGTCTCGAGTGTCACAGGTGTATACAGGGCGATTATTATTTATAGAAAAATAGTACATATCGTATACTGTTGAGCTGTCATTAACCCGCGCGCGTGGTATAAATTCGTGTTTTTGGATTTTTTTTTTTTTTTTATTATTTATCGGGATTGATAATACAATTTTTTATACGTAGGTATACGAGTTAAATAAATGATGACCCCCACCATAAACGAATACTGCTACCGTTTGTAGACTGCAGGTATACGCATCTTGTATACTCTTTTCTATTGTGTGTGCGCAATGAATAAAAATATTTAAAATATACACTGCGATAATATTATTATATTTCTGTATCGGTTGTTTATTGGATTTTTTAGTCTTCGCCCACCTGCAGTGATACCAGTTTTTTAAAAAAATTTTCCTATTCTAAATTAAATTTACCATCTTTTTAATTTGTAATGATTACAAATAAACCGTACGTTATCATGTTTAAAAAAAAAAAATTGAAATCTGCCTAATATGCGTAAAAATTTCAAGCTCTACTCATACGCACACGTCATATCTAATAAAATATTTGCAAAAGATGATCCAACTATGTATAATCTATTCATATAGAATATTTAGGTTAGGATAGGTTAGGGTTGCCATATTTTATTTTAATTAAAACGAATCAAATAAATTTTGTAGATATACATTTTATGGGAAAAATAGTATACCACTCGTCCACGGTCAACCATCAGTTTTAACACGGTATTTGATTGTAATTAAAATATACACATAATGGTCAGCATTCTACTATACTACATATGTTTGTAATTCAAAAACTTACTCAATATTACAAATCGGAAATCGGAATAATGACTAATCGAAAAAATGATCAATTATTAGCGAATAAACCGATTAGTCATAGCAAAAATTATTGTGGAAGAACAGGAAAACAATGACTTATATTATTAGTTATTTATTATTTTATAAATAATTAATTGTCGTCACCAACTACCAAACTATAGGAACACAGTTTTAATACGGATTTCGTCAATCAATTAAACTATCAACTCGATTATTTTTTTCATTCATCTAAACAATTTTGTTTTTCTATTACAGAAATGTTTAGTAAAATGTAAAAATAATCTTGAAGCTTGATTTCGAGACAATTGGTTGCCCGGAAAACTTACTGGATATCGAAAATTAGTACAGCCCTGGCTAAACCGGTACATATGGCAACCCTAGATTAGGTATCCAGTCTACACAAATTAACTTTTAACTTATTACTAACTTCTAATTGATAATATAAAATATAATAGTATATAAATATATTTCTACCTATAATATTATTATTTCATTATGTTTAAAATTTTAAAAATGTCTATAAATACAAGAAGTTTTAAATGAAAAAAAAAATTGGAAAGATACACACTAATCCAAATTGTAATAGTTTTTCTTTCTTTATGTTTATAAACACTAAATAACTTATATTTTAAAAGAATGAAATCTGCGTAAATATTTAATTTAATTTTAAAAAACCACTGTTAACTATTATTTCCTGCAGGCTTGTTATAACTGTATAACGTTATCATAATTTTCTTTTAGATCTATATATTTCAGTAAAAATTTTCAAACATAGAAAAATGTTTCTTTTTCTGTGACAATTATCCTATTTCCGCAAATTAGAGTTTTCCAGACATAAGATTGTTGTAAATTGTAATACACGAAAATAAATAACCTTTAAATCAAATATAATATACATGATTATGTTGGTGTATAATATATTATAATCTATGCTGTATAAGTTGTATAGAGTATAGACCCATTATAGTATGGTAATATTAAAGGAATGAATCTAGACAGACGATTATTAACGAGAGACCCACATGGAACAACGCCTCTACACTGAAATAATGGGTAAGTCAATGTTTATTTCATTAGGTGTCCAAAAGAACTAGTATACCTATACTCATTCTGTGAATAAAAATTATTATGATACTCAGGCATGACATATTATAACCTAACCTAACAATGCGATTTACCGATCTAGGGTGCAGAAAAAAATCCAAACCTTGTAATGATGAATTCAATCGAATACTCTATACATAGGGTATACCTGTGTAATTTTCGTATACAAACAAATATATAATTATGTTTCTAAAACAATTCTAAAAGAATTAAATTTCACAAAAACATTTACATTATCGCCTAAAATTCTTAAAGCCATTCAGGTAAATATTTTTAAAGTCCCTTCTTTCTTCAACCACTTTATACTAAGGACTAAGAAGCATCATTCCAGATAATATATAATAGAGGTCAGGACTCAGGAAGTATTATAGTTGTTGAAGTTATCTTCTTAGATTCTATTTCAACTATTTCTTTTCGTTTTTATCGTGCTCATATATTATTACCTGATCCTTTATAAGGGTGTATTACCTATGTTAAAGTCTCTTATAGAAATCAGTACAATACTTTATATGTGTGTGTGGCTTATAAATGGATTATCATTTTTTTAAAATACGGATATTTTATTTATATTTATATTGCGTCTCATAAAAGTCCATATAAAATCGTCATTCGTCATCAGAATGTTAAATTAAAAATAAAGGAACAAATCAAGTATTTGAAGTATAAATTATAATATAATAATACACCGTACGCATTGAATTTAGCAGGTGGCTAAAAAAAGAATTAATATTATAATAAAAAAGTACTGTTGTCGATAAAAATGCATCAATCAATAAATCAAATAATAAATTACTTAATAATAAGGGGTGGTAAAATGTGATCCTAGCCATAGGTACTCTATTTTTATAATACGGAACGCAACACTACAACTGACTAGGTTTGTCAGGTTTGTTCAGAATTTCAATGGTATTTTCGGGAGGGTTCTTTCTATTTAACGCTTTAAAGTTATCGCTCAAGCATATTTGTAGCAAATGTAGTACTTTTATGTTTTATATAATATATTCTTTAAAATTGTACGAAATTTAAATACAAAAAGGGTTTTTATTTTTTTATGTAGAAAATAGAGAATATTTTAACATTGGTAACTGACGTATTTAGTTAAGTGTACCTATACTTTTTTCAAAATATTATAATTTATAATGGATAATTATATAGGTAATAATAATTAATATGTGTATGGTTCACCCAAAGTATTTTATAAATTTTTAAATTTTCATCTTTAAAAAGGTAAAATATCATTTTAAGGTGAAAATTTTTTAATTCATTCAAGCATTGATTTTGGTTTCTTTATTTCAAATTTAGGTATGAAAAATAGGTTTAAATAATTGTATATTTTTTTATTGTGTATATCATTTATTAAAACCATAATTTAATCTATTCTACATACATCGTGTCTTATGTATAAAATAATTTTATTTGGATTGAGTGATTTTATAAATAAAATTATTTGTAAACTTTAATTAAAATGTTATACTTTATTAATTATATTTATTTTATATTTTTTTAATCCTATTTTTTAAATTTAAAACATAATATATAAAGGTGAATACATCCATTTGGAGCGCAAATAAAAAAATTTACTCTAAAGTTCCGTTAAATTTTAAATGTATTAAGTTAAAACTGTAGTCATACATTAGCAACATGTTGATTATTATTAATTATTGATATGAAATTTGAATTATCAGTTCTCTACCGAATAAGCAGTACATCGGTTATAATATTGTCTATAATTAAATAGATTGGGCAAACTATGATAAAAAAAAAAAAATAAAAAAAAATAAAATGTTGTTATACTAATGTATTTAAAGTACTTCATTATTAAAATCTAATTGTAAATTTGTAAATAAACTAAAATAAAATTTGCAATTTGTTGATTCTTCATTAAATTACAATACATTATGTGTAAATGTATAATAAATAAAAACCTAATTTCTATAAGCAATAAAAATTATAAAATAATTTTTCTAATATATATCTATTAATTAAGATGATATTATTATGCATTTTTTGCATTATTCTAACCCGAATTAATTATCAAAAGTGTGACCTTTGTTATCGAATAAAATAAAACCATAAATACGTAAACGTTTTTTTATAAGATCCAATCATAATAAAGACGTGATACAACAGGAATAGATTTATAGATTCATTATTTTATATTTTTGATTTATATGATTATTCTCATTTTAGTGTTCAATCATCATCTAAACATCAAGTAAGATTTAATTTCACTAGTAAGTTCATCTCAAGTGGATTTTCGTTTTCCGCATCAATTTGTTTCATTGTACTTTTGTGTCAATAAATAAAGGTTCGTACACTTTTAAAATTAGAATAGAGGTAATGATTATAGAGAATTTTAATTTTTACTAAATATTATTATTAATATCAAGATATAATTCAATAATATTGTTATACATTTTAAAGACATTTGATCTGTTTTTGAGCCATGTTCCTATAAATATTTTAAATTAAGTTTTGTTATGATTTATTAAAATACAATTTTTATTCTTCGTTAAAAATGTAATGTAATATTCTTCATAGTTTATTTTTAGAATAATTTTAAAATATTGAATATACGTATTCACAGTTTTTTTATAACCATTTGAAATTAAAATTTTAATAAAGTTTGATATTCAAACGTTAATTAACGATATAATACAAGATACACAACTACGAAATATTTATAACAATTTTAAGTTTATGATAGAATGAATCTATAATTACACGATTCTACGTATGCCGGTAAGCATGGAATTATAAACTATATGCAATATTTAATTTTTAAAAAATTGAATCAACCTACACGTTTATTAATATAAACATAACATAAACCATCTTTAGAAAATTGTAATTGATACTGAATCACTCACTACTATAACCAATATATTAAACAAAATGGAATGTTTTAGAAATTATAGTCGTGTTACGTATACATTAATTTATTTAATTCATATGCGTTATAGTGACTTTCTCAATAACATTAGGTATATTCTAAACCTACCACAGAGTACAGTAAGTTTTCTAATTTTATTTTATTTTTTTGATTTCTTGATTTTAAAAATATTCGAAGTGACCTTAAACTATTATCATAATAAATGAAAATTACATTTTATACTTCGTTTTTCGTTCGATAAACATTAGTTAAAATTTATTTCAATACGTATTAAATTTATTTATCGCGAACATAAGGCTTAAAAATTGTCTCTGTTTACTGTTGTATAGTAGGTGTCAAGCATATTTCGTCATTGATTAGGTCACTATAATATAGTGAATGTTACAATTATGTGCAGTGCCAGATTTTGGATATTTGACGGTATCCATCGTTTTTTTCGAATCGAAATTCCAGAATGGTATTTTTCTCTAAAGTCCGAAAACCCAAAACCTTTTTTCGAACGCTTTTATTTCCGACGGTTATTGTCACCGAAATAAAAAATATTGTTATACGAGGAGCTACAGTGGCATATTTTTTATACATATTATATTTTATATCTATAACTAAAATACAACTATTGCTATTTATTCTAATCTATCAATGATTATTTATTCCATACGATAAAGATAGATTTTGCGAAAAAGTAAGGGTATCTTGCCTTTATCGCACTTTACCGTTGTTACAACGACATATTGTGCCTTTTTAAAATTTAATTATTAGGTTATTGTACTACATTATTTTTAATGTTATTTTTAATGTTATTATTAATGTTATTAGTTCATTTTTATTTTTTTACGTATAATTATAAATTATAAATTTTTGGACTTAAATATCGAATATCTATAATGCATATTTGACATTTTGAGCTAATAAAAATGCAGCGCCCTTATAAAGTTATATAGATAAAGCTATGAAGTGTGCCGGAGTACACATACAACAAAATTTTTAAATACAAATCAAGAAGTATATTGTTTTATTACAAAATATTTTTTATTGAAACCATTGTTATAATACACAATACACATATTATATAGTATAAATTATAGAACATGTCAATATTACCTATATTATGCTTAAACATCATTAAAAGTAATAATAATAAAACACATAAACATAAATTAAAAATTTCTTTATTTTAATTACTCATTTGATTTTTAACTTCTAGTTTTCTTTTTATACTCCCACTAAGTTTTTAAATTGTTTTTCTGTTTATAAAAATGAATGTTATAAGTTATAACCAAGTCGTAATATTTAAATAAAATCTATTACTCAATAGTCGATAGGAACAAATTAACGATGCAAAAATACATAATATCGTATTTAAAATTAAATTAAAATAATATATGATTATCATAGGTCACCAGGTTGGGGTTTCTTCGAGAACTAATAAACTTATTAAAACTTAGCATCTGTGTAAAAGATATCAATTCTAGACAAAAATAGTTTAAAGATAAACATTATATATTTTTAAATAATTTATGTGTAACATTATTTTTTTTTCTTGATGGTAATTTGGAAATATACCGATTATACTTTATAAATATTTTATTATATATTTTATGGTCATGACTTTTTTTTATTTTTCAAAAGCTTATAAGACAGGACCTTATATCAATAGCGCCTGGGACAAGGACACTCATTTGCTTCCCCCCATCATAGATCCAGTATGTGTTAATATGTGTCAAATTTGAATTCAACAATAAATCATTGTATACGATAAAAAACGATTCTGGTCAAAAGAAGGTCAAACTTGTTGATAACCAAAATTACTAAACAACTATTTTAACAACACTATTATAATTTAACAACTTTTTGTATTTATATATTTTTGTAATTTCTGATTATTTTGAAAAGTACTTTTTACTTGTAAAAAAAAGTACATAATATAAGATTTAATTTTCTATTAAAATTACTCTCAATAATGCTCAAAGTAGAAAATTGAAACATTTTTGTCTACTATAATTTATTTAAAGTGTCTTCAGGTGCAAAAAATAAAAAATAATAAAACAATTATTCATTGAAAAATGAATACATTTATTACACAGCTTAGATTTTAAAGTTAAACGTAAACTTCGTCTACTTACATTTTTTATGAGCCTTGGAAGTTTAAATTTTAACGAAATTGGATATAAGAATTTATTTGTAAATGGATATTGTTTGTAATCATAATACATTAACTATAAACATTTGATACATTTAAATATTGTTTTCATTATTATAATTGTCCATACGTAATGACATTTTAAAAATATTTTCACTAATTTCAAGTTATTTTAAGACATTTGACATTTTACAATTGTTTTTTATACAGCTTAATAAAAATGAATATTTCATGTCAAAAACATTGAAAATGTAATGAAAGGTTCCTTGAAAGTACTTTCATAATGTTTTTGAAAGCATTAAATATACTTACATATTATTATAATCACATTTTTTTTTATTTATTTAAAATTACATTTTTGATAAGATTCCTTCAAAATCAAAAACATTTGCAAATTATTTTATTATGAAAAACACATGAATTTTTAAATTTTAATAACCTTAATCTCAAAAATTTCATAATTTTATTAGACATTTTCGGTTTAATTAGGAAAATAAAGATTTTTTAACAATAATATTTTACTACAAAATGTTGTTTAGCCTTCATGATTAATGATTTAAAATCACTTAATTATATAATTCGACAATTATATTGATATTTAACTAGTAAATAGTAAGAAGATCTTGCGATTTGAGAATAATATACATAATAAATCATAAATTACACTCCCATAATTTATTATCCTACGTAGGTGCATAAGAATTTTCTCACTGGTGCGTGACTATTTAATGAACTAAACTAAATTATATTTTTATTTAATTTAAGTGTGTCTTTAACAAATCATATTTTTGTTTGATTGATATTGATTAGCAGCTAGAAGAACTGTGAATATGTTTTTAATTTATACAAATATTGAATTATACATTTTAAATTTTATGCTGATAAAAATTTTTTTATATAGTTTTTCAGCAATACTTCAAAATTCACAACAGTTAATAGTATATAAACACTTATATAAGCGATGGAAAGATTTGTTCGGTTGTAAATTAATTTTGAACGTGTGTATCATAAAATGTTATTCTAAATTTAAAAAATGATTGAAATAATACACGTAATATTTTAAAACAAATCATTTATAAATATGTATTTATAACTATTAATTATTTTTATACCCTTGACTCTTGAGCATTAAGGAATAATTTCAGAAATTTATTTTCAGCTTATAATTTCATAAAATTCAAAAATGTTATTCTTATTATTATTTTTTTTTATTTTATAAGTATATACTCTTAGCGTCATGTTTAAAAAAGTTTAATCATGCGTATTATTAAATTTAAAATAGATATGTCTATTTTATAATATTATAGATTATTATAATACCTACCTGTACATTAAATGACATTGGAAAAACGACCTTTAAATAGTAAATATAAATACCTATTTTAATAGAAATTGACCTTTGTAGTAAGTGATTCATTTATTGAATGTTTAAATTATTACCTATTTAATAAAATCCAGAGTGCAAATTAAGCAAATTTCATTATCAAGATTGTTTTGCTGATGTTTTATTTAAGATTAAAATGTTTTAACTCTTTGGTGATGAAAAAAAAGTATATATAAACTAATTGTATAAAATTTGAACTGGGTACGTAAAAATACTAAAAACTGTATTTATATTTATACGTATTAATAAGAATTAATACGGAATAATTGAAATCGATAAAAACATCCCAAAATAAGTTCGTTTGAACAGGACATAAAGCTAAAATAAAGGACAATTCTGTATAAATTTAAAATTAGGACGTATGACACCTTATTTTAATTGATAGATTATGACATTAATCTTTTTATATAATATTATTATTGTGAGGTAAGAAAAATTGTAGTTAATGATCAGTTTTAACTTTTAAGGTCAACATTTTTATTTTCCTGAAATTCTCGAATAATCTGACATGTCTACATATTCAAATTAAAAATCCAACGAATTTATTATCTTTATTTTTTATTGTGCAAGTAAATTAATGTATAATAAAAATATAGAGAATATAAACAAAATGTGCAATGTGCATATTATATTAACAAAAAAATATAATTTTTATTATTTTATAAAGTGTGCAATATTGTTAAATAAATAGAGTTATATAGGCATAGCCAAAGTACTAAACATTTTTCCTAGTGTTCTTTTATAATTTATTGAAAATTCGCTATGTATGTAAAAAAAGAAACTATACATTTTCATGTACGAATTTTTGAAAATAAGCAAACCGTTTCGTTTTATGGAGAATACTCGTATCTGTTATAAGTGTAACATTAGGCTAAATAATTAAAATTGTTTTAATCTTAAAAAAAAAATAACTGTAAAAATTACGAACAAATTGTATGTTAATTTTTCTATTCACGCGGAACAGATAATAATATTATATTGATAATAAATTCATTCAAGGGATTATATAATGAAAAATTAAATAAAATAATTGGATTTATATTAAATTATTAACATTTAACACTTAATTGATATACATTAGTAAGTTCTCAATTGTTTTGAACTTATTAATATTTAATATTGTTATTAGTATTTTTTATAATTATTCAAATAAGTAATGTTGAAAAAAATTAAGATTAGGAAATTATTCTTGCGTGAACTCATAGTGTATAATTTAATTTATATTATTATTATTATTATTGATATCATTATTACAATTTATTTATTTGCAGACATGCCGGAAACTAACGAAATAGTAATATCGGGTATTTCTGGACGATTTCCAGAATGTAACTCTACTGAAGAATTTAAACAAAAATTGTACAATAACGCGGATTTATTGACTATTGATAACAGAAGATGGTCTCCAGGTAAATTCGATTTTATGTAATTTATTCTGTGAATTGTGTAATCATGTGTAGGTACAAACATATATTTACTATCTAACTTAAAATTAAATATTTTTCAATATACCAACTGAATATTATGTTTTATTAAATAGGAATGTACGGAGTTCCGGCAAGGACAGGAAAATTAAAAGAAATCAGCAAATTTGACGCTGAGTTTTTTGGAATTCATTCCAAACTGGCTAATGCTATGGATGTACAACTTAGGATTTTACTCGAGGTTACACACGAAGCCATACTCGACGCTGGTAATTTTATATAATAAATACATTAAAATTACTTCACTTTTATTCTTGAATTTATGTAATGTTTAAAATCATAGGCGTTAACCCACAAGATATACGTGGAACAAAAACGGGAGTATATGTTGGTATGATGACTACAGAATCATCAGATTATTTTGAGCGCACACCAGAAAAAATGTCTGGATATGAAACAATCGGTGCAATTAGATCTATGCTGGCAAACAGAATTTCTTTCCAGTACAATTTTAATGGTATTTGCATATAAAATTCTTACATTAATTCAATTTCTTGGATACGAAACTGTTATCGAGATATGTATTTTCGAATACCTAAATATGTATTTGAATTTAAAATTAGTCGATAAATTTATTTAAAAACTATTCGAATAATTTTCAAACATAATGCTTATTGCAAATGAATTATAGTGTAATTTACATTCATTTTAATTCTAAAACACTAATTAAAATTCTTTCATCATGAACTACTCATTATTTCAAAAAAGTATGTGACTATGTTTGAAAATCAGTAAAATCAGTCAAACACATTTTTCTTCAAGTAGTCATAATTGAAAATTTTTTAAATTATTTAAATAATTGTGATATTCGAATAACATAATATTATCATTTAAATAAAATAACATTCGAATGACGCCCTATTCTGATATAAAGTATTTTAAATAGGTCCCAGTGCCGCCATTGATACTGCGTGTTCGAGCGCACTATTTTGTTTACACGACGCCATCACTGCAATACAAACGGGTCTATGTGATGCAGCTATTGTTGCAGGAACTAATTTACTCCTAAAACCAGCCATTTCTGTCATGTATCATCGTTATAATATGCTTAGTCCTACAGGAACAAGCAGACCTTTTGACATTGCCGGTAAGTTATGTTAACAAAACATGTTATATACGTTCATAACAAAGAAATTTAACAACCAGAATAACGTATATATTATAAATAGCTAATGGATACGTAAGAAGTGAAGCTATTGTTGCTTTATACATAAGAAAATCAGCGGATGCTAAACGAATATACGCGACTGTAGTCGGAACGTCCACTAATACCGACGGATTCAAAATCGAAGGCGCCACATATCCTTCGCAGTCAGTGCAAAGTCAGCTAATTAGAGATACTTACACACGTGCTAATTTAAATCCCAAAGATGTCCATTATGTCGAAGCTCACGGAACAGGGACGGGCGTAAGTCAATTAAATTAATTTTTAAGAATATTTTTTAAAAAATATTATTGATATAGGTTGGAGACAAACAAGAATTAAACGCCATTTCGGATGTGTTTTGTATTGACCGTAAAACTCCTTTGCTTGTTGGATCGGTTAAATCAAATGTGGGTCACGCAGAACCAGTATCAGGTTTAGTGTCAATAGCAAAGGTGCTGTATGCGCTAGAAACAGGAATTATTCCGGCTAATATTAATTTTGAAACACTAAACCCCAATATTCCAAAACTTGTTAGTGGAGAATTGAAGGTAATTGATTGTATTATTTGTATAATAAAAGTGACACAGTATAATTAATTTCAATTTATTAGGTTGTTGATAAGCAAACGCCATTACCGGGAAATTTAGTTTCTATTAATTCATTCGGCGTTGGAGGATCAAATGTTCATGTTATTCTAAGAGCTAACGATAAAATAGCACAGAAAATTCCATTACCAACACTCGAAATTCCTAGACTAGTGTTTTTGTCAGGACGAACTAGAGAAGCGTTGGACGAACAATTTGAAGCTGTTAGTTGCATACATTAATTTAAAAAATATTAAACACACATCATAAATTTAAGCATTTAATTATATTGTATGTATAATGTATATACATATTTATATCGATTACTTTTCGTTTTTAGATTGAAAAATATGCAGATAACAACGATCTATTAACTTTAATCAATGATATTTATAAATCAACAATTCCTGGTTACAAGTTATCTGGTTATTCAATTCTCGGACAATCCCCTCGGAATGTTGAAATAGCTGTAAGTTTTATATTAATAAAAAAAATTACTGAAATGCCCAATTAAATGACAATATGATTATTCTAGCAAAGTAATGTGTCCGGTGATAAAAGGCCAATCTACTTCATTTTTCCCGGTATGGGAAGTCAATCGTTAGAATTAGTCACCGATTTAGTAAAGTTTGAAGTGTTTAAACAAACTGTAGACAATGCACATTCCATATTAATTCCATATAACTACAGTGTTTATGATTTATTTTATAAATCTGACGAAAATACGTTTAAGAGTATAATCAATGTTACCATTACGATTATTATTGTCCAGGTAAATTCAGCTTATTGTTTTCTGTGTACACATTTTATTTCATAAATATTATAAACTTTTTTAAGATTGGTCTTGTTGATATTTTACACTCACTTGGTATCAATCCCGATGGTATTATTGGTCATTCAGTTGGTGAACTCGCCTGTGCATATGCAGATGGTTGCTTCACATTAGAAGAAGCGTTATTGACAATGTACTGGAGGTCAAAAATCTTGACACAAATTGACGTACCTCCTGGAGCTATGGTTGCAGTAGGACTGTCATGGGAAGAGACACAAAAGAGGCTTCCTGAAGGTATATTAGCTGCATGTCATAACAGTGCAGACAGTGTTACGATTTCGGGACCTAAAGACATAACTTTAAAATTCGCTGAAACTTTAAGACAAGAAGGTATTTTTGCTAAGCCCGTTGACTCGATGGGATATGCTTTCCATTCACCATACCTAAAGGACCTTATTCCGGCGTTGAGACCATATTATGAAAAGGTACTTATAATGAGTATGATTTAGATTTAAATATAATTAAAATAAATAAAAATGTTCAATGATACTTCATGACTCTTGCCAATTCATGCATTTATATAATAAATATTTGAATATACCCGCGTTTTTCTTTATGTAGATAATGGCAAATCCCAAACCTCGATCCGATCGGTGGAAGAGTACATCATTACCCGAACACCATTGGAATACACCAGAAGGCCAGTATTCGTCAGTAGATTATCATTTAAACAATATAAGTTCACCAGTTTACTTTCATGGTGCAATGAAACATGTACCCGAAAATGCTATAACCATTGAAATTGCTCCTCATTGTTTATTACAAGCAATTTTGAAGAGATCATTGCCCCCTACAGTGACAAATGTCGGCCTAACTAAGAAAACTGTTTCAAATCATGTGAATTTCTTGTTGGAAGCTATTGGAAAGTAAGTATTTTTTCTATCTATATTCTGGCATATGATAAGAATATCATATAATACATAAACTATTATATGATAATATCTTTATACTGATAATGTGATTAATTTTATTAAAGGTTATATATTGCCGGAGCAGAGCCGCAATTACAGAATTTGTATGGTAAAGTAGAGTACCCTGTAGTTAGAGGTACTCCAATGATATCTCCAATGTTAAAGTGGGATCATTCGAACGATTATGTAGTTCCCAATTTTGTGGAAAAGGTATGATAAGAAATTTAATAAATATATAATTTTATAAATACAATTGATTCATTGTACAAAATGTACAATCAAATACACTTCATTCGATAATAATAAAAAAAAATTTAATTTAGAATTCCGGGTCAAATGATAACCAAGTTGAAGTTGATATTAAAACAGATCAAGATAAATTCTTAGTTGGTCATACTATTGATGGACGTATTCTGTATCCAGCTGCAGGATACATAGTAAGAATATATTTTATTTTAATACATGACCTAACCTGACAGCAATTCGGGGCTAGGATATCTATGCAGTAAACATTTGTAAGATATGCATTTTATTTACTAAAATATACAAAAATTTTAATTTTAATTCTTAATAGACAAACAGAAATATAGTTTACAAAAAAAAAAAATATATTTATTTATTTAAATACAACAGTGATTAGCTGCTTGTCATATAATCCGTATAATTGTGATTAGAAATAATTCTATTAATAATTTATTTATTTATAGGATATATTAATTATTATTTTAGTGATAAAATTTATAATTTACATTCTTTAGTGGAAATATGTGTGTTATGTCATATACCATTATAACTTATATACTACAACCACATATTTTTTAAAATTTTTGAATATAAATAATCGGTGAATGTACATAGTACAATGTACCATAGGATTGCATTTATAAAAAAAAAAAATTACGTTTAACCAAAAAACCAAGTTATATACTTTGATCAGTTTAGTTATTATTGGCTTAAATACAATCAATAATAAATACTATCACACTAAATATGCAAAACACATGTGAACTACATATTTTAAATGAATCATTCTTTAAAGTTCTTTTAAATATTATAAATTATAAAATAAAATACATTCATCACTTCGTTCAGAATCTAAAATGCAGAATTTTAAATCTCTAATAAAATAAATAAATGTTCAATAATCAATGTTTATTTATTCTTTAGATTGTATCAAAATTACTTAATTGATTTTTGAAATAATTGGGATTAAGTTTAAGGTTTAAAAATCAATCCAGTTAAAAACTAAATTTGTACAGTTTTGTCTGGATTTTTAGTTAGATGCCATAATTTTAAATGAGCACATTGGAAGAAAAAGTTTCTTAAAAAAAAAAAATTACTCATGATTATTTATTATTATTATTGTTATTATTATTGTCATGACGGTATTCATTTTAATTTTAGACATTAGTATGGAAAGCTTATGCAAAACTACAAGGAAAATGGTTTGAAGATGTTCCTGTCATTTTCCAGAATATAAGATTCCATAGGCCCACTGTCCTCAATACTGAAGGTACATAATGTCATTATAAATCAATTAATGGTCTATTAAATATATACTATTTTTGTGTTAAGGCAGTATTCAGTTCAGCATTAACATACTCAATGAATCCGGCGAATTCGAGTTACTAGAAGGAGGATCTTTAACAGTTTCAGGACGTGTAAAACTATTAGCTCAAAATTCCGAAGAAAATCAAATAGAACATCTTGCAACCATTTCAGAACAAATGGAATTAAATTCTGATGATTTTTACAAGGAGTTGAGACTTCGAGGATATCAGTATAAAGATGCATTTTTAGGTTTTGTAGAGGCAAACAGCGAAGGTAAGAAAACAAAATAACTGATTAATAAGAAACACAAAAATGATGTCTTTTTATCAGGTTCTAGAGGTAAAGTGGCCTGGACTGGAAATTGGGTATCGTATATTGATACTCTGTTACAATTTGAACTTATATCTATAAAAACTAGAGAGCTTCGTTTGCCAACATACATTAAAGAAATTATCATTGACCCCGTGTATCATAAGCAAGTTGCTGAAAGATCGTCGAATTCAAATGGTAATACAAAATGATATGTCTTGGTATTCTTTGAACTTATTATAATCGAATTGTGTTTAGAAATTGAAGTAAACCATTATGGATATGCTAAGACGACGCAATCGGGCGGAGTCACTATCTCCAAATTGAAAGTGACGCCTGCACCTTTGAAAAAGAATGCCCAACTTCCAGCAACTCTGGAACGTCATTCATTTATTCCATATACATATACAGTAAGTATTTAATCAATTTTATAATTATCAATAAAAATAAAATAACTATGTTTCTCATATTAGTCAAATGAATTAACTACGTATGAGATTCTTTACTCTATGATTGGATTATTCATGGAAAACATAGGAGTACACTATGTAAAAGCAGCAGAAATCCATAACAATAACGTATTGGCAACGGAAATTGTTCAAATTATTGAAGCAGAAGCCAATTTTTATGTGAGGAATTATAATGATTTAATACTTTTTAAAACGATACACTACAATGACATTGATATCCATTCAGGTGGACTATACAATTCTTTCGAACAAGGCAGTTAATATCGAACAAAGCAAGCTATCATCATTAGATATTGAAATTGTTGACTTCAATATTCAAAATGCTCCATTATCCGATGCATACCAATTGATAGTTGCTGATGATATTAATTTTGACACTACTGTATTGGATAAAATTTCTTCGGCATTAACTCCAAGAGGATTTGTTCTTTTGGTTGAAAATATTTCTGCACTTACTCCAACTACATTGGAATCGTTAAATCTCCAAATAGTGTCTGTTATTGAAAAAGGCGACAAGAAATACTTCTTGTTGAAAAAAGTATAACAAATAATTACAAAACAATTTGGATAAACTTTTAAGTTGATTTTTTTCCGTTAAATTACTTTTTAGATTTCACCAAAATATCAGTACACGACTTTAAACATTGAGGATGGACAGTTTTCGTGGGTGGAATCATTGAAAAAGGAATTAGCCGACATTAAAGGAAATCCGAACAAAAAGGTTATACTTTATAGTGATAAAAATATCAACGGTGTTCTCGGTCTGTCTAAATGTTTAGTTGAAGAATTTAATGGTGAAGAAAATCCCATCAGGTAGTTAATAATCTCTTTCATATAAGTTGACTTTAACCATAAGATAGTGATCGAATGTATATTTTATTAGGTGTATCCTAACCGAATCTGGTAAAAAATATACTTTGAAAGATTTTACTGCACTCCTTGAAACCGATCTGTTCTTTAACGTGGAGCGAAATGGAACTTGGGGATCTTACAGACATTTACCAATTGATGTAAAAATTGTTTCAAATATTCAAACAACTGAAGCTAAAGTGTCCGTACAGTCTAAGGGCGATCTGACAACACTTCAATGGGTTCAGGCGTCAAAGTAAATACATTTTTATATTATTGATAAGTTTATATTATTTTATACTTCTATCTTACTTATAGATATTTCAACAGCAGTGACAGCAGTGATTCTATAACTATAGCGTATACCGGAGTTAACAATGTCGACTTGGCTGCACTTTCTTCAATGGTGGATAATTTATAATTTCATTATAATATTTTCATACGTATTTATGTGATACTTATTTTGTTTTATAGAAAACCGACTTTGGAGTAGAATTTTCTGGTTTTAAGACAAATGGTCAAAAGGTAATGGGATTGGTTAAAACTGGAGCTCTATCAACGACAGTTAGTCAGAGTAATGCTATTGTATGGGATGTACCAAAAAGTTGGACTTTGCAACAAGCCGCCACTGTTCCATACTCTTACTTTTTGGTAAAGCGTCTTTTTTTTATATATATAAAATCCTATTTATTGAGTCTAATAAATACATTTCTAATTCGAATTCAGGCCACTTATGCTTTAATACATAAAGGAAAGTTATCGGAATCTAAAAACGTGTTGATATTTGTTGGCGGAAACAGTGTGAATTACGCGGCTATTTCAATTGCACTATCACTCAAGTGCAATGTGTTTGTTGTAGCCGAAACTAATGAACAACTTGAAATTATTAAAAGCGATTACCCAGAAGTGAGTCATCGAAATGTAGATTAGAAAATCGTTTATATCATGTTAAATGTTTATATTAAATAAAGGTGAGTCAAGTTTCAACTACGAGATTTGATTCAAAATTCATTCACTCGGTATCAACGTTGACTCTAAATCAAGGAGTTGATTATGTGGTTTTGTCCAAAGATTGTTCTAATCGTTTGCCGGAACTGCTCGCTGTTGAATCAAAAATTATAATCACCGAAAATACAAACGTATCAGCCTTATCAAGTAAATTGTATAATATTTATACACTACCTATACAATTTCATCTTATAATTTATATTATATAGTTAGTTGTGTTTTGAGACATTTTAATTTTTAGACTTAAATGCAATTGTAGCATATAATATTATAAACATAAAATAGTAACATTAGGTATATGTCATAAGTTAGTAACAACAATATTTTTCTAGTAGCCAATAATTTATTTAAAAACTGATGACGTGATCAGAATCTAATGATTATATTATGTCCAGATTCACAAAATGGATTTGAAGTAATATCAGCCAAGTTTGAAGATATTTCTATTTTAAATAATCAATATGCAGATAATATTCATTCATTCGTCGATTCAAGAATAAAGAAAGATATTGTAAAACCTTTACCGTTCACTATTTATCCGTATTCTGAAGTTGAGTCGGCTTTCAGGTAAATTTAGATTGTGTTTATGTATGTATTGAAGATAATGTACAATTTTGTTTTCACATAGATCCTACTCCAATAATAAGACTGGAAAGAAGATAATAGTTGAAGTGTCCGGTGAGACGCCGACCGTAAACTTTGCAGCATACCGTCGGGTATATTTTGATCCAAGCAAAAGTTACATACTTTCGGGTAAATCTATTATAAATAAAATTGTAGTCAGTCAATATAATTGAAATCGATTTTAGGTGGTCTTGGTGGATTTGGAATGGAACTTACGGAGTGGGCAGTAGAGCGCGGGGCAAAGAATATTATTCTCTGTTCTCGGAGTGGAATTCAAACAGGATACCAGAAATATAGAGTAAATATTTGGAGAAGCCAAAACATCAAAGTGGAAATCAGCACATTTGACCTGACTACATTGTCGGGAGCCAAAGAAACTGTGAAATTAGCTCTCAGTCTAGGTCCACTTGGTGGAATTTTCAACTTGGCCGGGGTACGAAATATATTATGTTGTATATAGATTATATAGATGTTTAACACGGAATTGTGTTTATAATATTTTTTAATGGTTTAGGTTTTGAGAGACGGAATTTTCGAAAACCAAACAGTTGATAACTTCCAGACTGTGTACAACAGTAAAGTGTTAACCACTAAGTATTTAGACGAAGCTTCGGAAGGTGTTAGTAAGGATATTGAGTATTTTGTCACGTTTTCGTCCATTTCTTGCGGTCGAGGAAACAGGGGACAAACCAATTACGGTTACGCAAACTCTATCATGGAAAGGATTTCGGAGCAAAGACAAAAACGAGGACTACCGGCGGTAAAAAGAAATCTTTTTAATACCACTACTCATAGAATCCTATATGTTTTTTACAACAGACGACGGTACCTAATACTATTTTTTTTTTTTATATATCACAGCAATCTATTCAATGGGGAGGCATCGGTGACGTCGGAATGGCATATCTATTAACTCGTGGTAATGAAGAAAAAGAAATCAATGGTACTCTTGCCCAAAAAATATCGTCTTGCTTAGTGGCGTTGGATATATTATTAACACAAAGTTCAGCGGTCGTTGCTTCGCATGTGATACCAACCAAAAGAAAAGTGACAGAGAATTCAAAATCTCAATCGCTCACGGAAATCGTTTCTGGAATTATGGGTAACTTAAAAAAAATTTTAATAGTAAAAAAAAACTATTTTATAGTTATAGTTTCAAGAATGACAGTAAACTATAATCCAATTACAACTCTTGATTATAGTGTTATTTATATAGATATTTTTTTTTATAACAATATGATATTTATTATTTAAAAACTGTTGATAATATTTGTTCATACAATTTATATATAAAAATAAATTTGAAACTATATTTTTTTTAAAAAAATCAGATTTTGATATAACTCTCCACTGATTTTTGTAAATATCTTTAATACGGATAATGTATATATATTTTTTGTCACTTAATGTATTATTAGTTTTGTTTGAAAACGTGAATTATGTATTACGATATGTTTGGAAGTTTTCCCCCTCGAAGTTCGAGTTATCTTAATATTTTAGTTTTCTAAAATTGTAACATATTTCCAGTTTATTACTGTTATGTTTAGTATTATACAGTTTTATTTATTTTTACAAAATTATATCACTGATTAGGTAATAGTAAATGTACTATAAAGAAAAAAAATTATTTTAACTAATGTATAACTATTGTATTTATAATTTTACACAATTATTTTCAATCGTTTTCTTCAATTATTTAGGGATTCAAGATCCACTTTCAGTTAAGCCTACATCTACTTTAGCTGATTTAGGAATGGATTCATTGATGGGAGTCGACATCAAACAGACCATCGAACGTAGCTTTGGAGTGTCATTGAATAATTCTCAAATACAACAATTGAAGTTCAGTGAATTGGAAAAAGTGGGTGCCAAATGAAAATTTTATTAAATTTATTTACAAATTCTTATGGTTCATAATTTTCTTTTCTTATAATATTTTAATTTTGATGTAAATACGGATTCCTTTAATCTATAAAAGCTAAAATAATAAAACTTGATTATTATTAACTTGTTTTTATTTTAGTTAGTAAGAGACTTTTTTTTTTTGAAAAAATAACATGTTTTCGTTTTGTTTATATATTATTTTATTTGTACTTGTATTAAAAATATATTAATTACATTTTATAAGATTGTAAAGAAGTAAAGTCAGTATATTATTTATGTGGCTACATTTTATTATTTTAAACCACAACTGACTATCTCTACATTGATTTGATCTAATTTATCAATAATAAATTATCTTGTCTTTATATATAGTATTTACCTATAAGACTATAAATACAGGTATATAGTTGTATGAGATTTAGTTATACATTTAATACATGTTATCTAGAAGTTAATCGTGCTTTATCTTAATTTACAATAAATTTGTTATGTAGGTACCTATGTACATTTTACATGGTAAGTTATTGATGTTAAATGGTTCCTTCTGTAATGAAAAATAAGACTAGAACAAAATTTTATTTTTTTGATGTTATGGTTTTTTTTTTTAATTGTTTATTTAGATGTTTATAATAACAGTTTATCCAACATTTTTATTTTTATTTTCTTATCATTTAAATACTATAGAATTTTAAATGATGCTTATGACTTCAAATTACCAATGACATACGCAATTCAATTTTCTAAATGTTTTAGCTTATCCTATTATAAACCTTATGTATAATGTATATGTTTATTTTAACTTCGTAATAATTTAATATGGTATCATAATTATACTTTGATGAATAATAATTAGTTATAGAAATTATGTGATTTTCGTGATAAAATCAAGTAACATAACTTACTACTATTAGAAAAACCTATATACTTACTTGTCAACAATATAACAGCGATAATGATTTTATTAACATTTTTTTTTTTTTAAACTACGGTTTTATTATTTTTAGATAGACAATGAAGTTTGATAAAACTTTATTTTACAAGATGAAGACAACGACTGTATATTTTTAAAAACTAATAATTCAGAAAATTAAGTATCACTTTGATCAACTGCTTCAGTCATCAAATACCTACTAACATAGTTATTAAACAAGTCAAACACTATATCTTTTTTAATTTTTAACTACATCATACAATGAAGATTAATTTTAAAATTTTAGACTTAAAAACAATTGAAAGGTTATTGAATTATATTAATAAACAGTCCACCCACATTACTTAAATAAAATGTATTAAGATAGTATTAAATAAACTACATTAAACATAATATTATTATGTAGATTTTAATTTAATGATTACAATTTTTGCTATACATATAAACATACGATGATTTATTATTTCATTTCAGTTTGATTCTGTATGTTTTAGAACATATCTTATTAGTTATTTGTACAAATAGTATTATTTAAGTGGTTATACGGACATATTTAAAATTTAAAATTTTATGAGATTTGAAAAAATAATTAAATATTTAAAAGATAACTATTCAAATATTGTACTATTTGTGATCATAGATATTATTATAAATTTATTTATTGATTATAAATACGTAAAAAAAATACTTAATTTGACGAATGAAAAAATATGCATACAATACTATATTTTGTTAGTATGGTTGACGCACACGTAATTAAAATTGTTTATTTATAACGTTTAATCAAATGTGCAGTGACTCTGGACCAAGCTTTGTGATACACTTTGTTGTCCACCTTTGAATTTACCAAAATAAATATGTGAGATAGATTATCACTCTCTTCTTCACCAGAATTTGTTATTTTGATATTTTTGAAAATAATTATGCACAAACTACAGTAGTTTTACAGTAACTGCACTTCACACACATTTGTTCAAAAGCAATGCTCAAATAATTTTCCCTAACAAAATTCAAAAAATTCCAAATGGGGAGCTCTCGCTTCTACCTACTCTCTTCTACCGATTTAAGATTAATATTCACAATATTTGTGCACAACCGATAAATGTAAAACGAAAATGATTACTTCATTCAGGTCAGTAGTTAATCTATATTAATCTATATATATTTTTTCTCGATTGATTCATATTTTATTTACTAAAATTTTTGTTTTATTTTGTTTTTTTTTTTAAGCAGTACACATTAATAATACAATAAAACATTGATTATGAAAAAATAAAATATTAGTGTATACATAGTAATATTGTATAGTATATATATGGTATGATAAGTATTATTGATTACAAGTGTTACTAAAAATTAAATTAACTTTTATATAAATTATTAAATAACAACTAATTGTTAATTTTATAAAAAGGTCTTTAAATCTAACTTTGAGAATAATTTATTGTAATTATAATTCTATTTTCAAAAGTTTATCATTATTTTAAAACACTGTTTTTATTTATTTTTCAGTATTTGTTTTTTTTTTCATTTTAGAAATGATGGATTTTGAGTAAATATTAAAATATCTCTATTGAAGTGCCATAGTTATCAGGAATGATGCTAGTTCATTAATCATAATCGAATATAACCTAAATATCATAATCGTTGATTTAGTGAATATGGATTCAGTGAACGTAATTTTCTAGGTACTAGAATACGACGAATAACAGTAATGTTATTTATATGCAACTTACGCATATATTTTGACACTAGTGAGTTCATTTCGATATTTTTATATAATAATGACGATTATTTTTAATTATTTTTTAATTGTTATAAAATTTTTAGTTTCATGAATTCAATAGAGGGCCCTAAATAATGTTTTACTTTTGTACACGATAATTTATCAGTATTCCAATACAAATGTAAGAATTTTAAAATAACGAAATATCTAAATTATTCTTTTGTTAAAAAAGCATGACAACAAAATTTCTCTCATGTTATTATTAGTTTATTACTAAATTTACTGAGTTTAAAAACAAACATTTAGCGTTAAATTAAACACATTTTTCACGAATTTAAAATTTTGTCTCCATTGGGTATATATTTTACGCTTAGAATAACGACAAGTTCATCTTTAAACGATTTTTGTTATTTCGTTGTCTATAATTCAAAAAATATTAATCGTTGAAACTAAAAACCTTCTTCTATTACTTAAGTCTTAAATTATCGTTGTCTGTACCTATACTATAGCATTTAAAAAGTAACTTGACTGTATAGTTTTAAGCTAATTTTACCACAAATCTATTTATATCATTCAACTGCGGTATTAAGCTAATGACATATTGGAATATTTTAATAATACTTCATATTTTGTAAGCAATTATTTTTTTTATTAATAATAACTGCTTTGGTGACTTAAAATATTGACTACGAGAATCCTAGTTTAACTTTATTATTTAAAAATTAGGAATCGTTTTACAGCATTATAACTTAGAGAGACAAATTAGAGAAAATGAACAAATACAAAATAAACAAAACACATACAAATAAATAAATAGAATTCTAAATTTGTTCAGTCTCCATCATGAATTTGAGCACATTAAGTGTACTTAGATTTGCTGATAAAAACGGAGTGTTATAATTTATACTCCCGAGTTCTGACGTTATAAGTCAGTCATATGATGTACATGAACATGATTCTATATTCAATTACTTTTCGACAAAAATTCTTTAAACCTATACCTATACTAATACAGTGATATAATCGTATAATTAAATATTGTAAGAAATGTTGAAAGTTTACGTTCAGAATCGTTTTTTTTTTTTTTATAGTTATCGTTGAATTCAAATTTAACACATTCATTACACAGTAACCCACTCCTACCCAGTAACCACTTGATATACCTACCAATTTTATAGGTCTATACAGCATAGCGACTTCTCCAGTTTTTTTCGTAACAGTATATATTATTATATTGGGGAATGGAGCGAGTATAGCGTCGCGGTATGATAATCACAAATTAATTCTGTTAAAATAGTATTTTATATTTATATGTACTGCGGAATGGACACGGACGGAAGAGACTCGTGAGTTCTTGACATATTTTTCATACAGTAGGAACTATTCACTTTGACATTCAGTTTCAGGATCTTATCACATCGATAAAAGCCATAACTTAATAATTATTCATATATTATTTTAAGCATTTATATACCTACCTCTATCTATTATTGACTACAATAATTATGCAACTATATTGGCTTACGTGTTTATATAATTGTAGGTGCCTAATACTTATACGGCTATACAAAATATACACGTATGTTATGAATTTATGAT
Organism: Aphis gossypii; assembly: GCF_020184175.1. Lineage (NCBI taxonomy): Eukaryota > Metazoa > Arthropoda > Insecta > Hemiptera > Aphididae > Aphis > Aphis gossypii. The sequence continues at coordinate 40,010,671 of NC_065530.1, read as the reverse complement.
AAAGTAAATAATAGAAAATTATCGTTTGAACTTCATCCTATAAGTCGGTAATCAATAATTCTTATGTAATTCTTTCTGTATAATATATAATCCTCAAATATTAAGTCTTATAAAGTTATAAATACATATTATACATAATATATATTTACCCTTGGAATTATTACATAATATACGAGTATTAGTTTATTTTTTAGTTGGCGCCAACTGTGATATAGACGATATACCTAGTTACTGTAATAATATTATACACATTTTTATACCTATTCTAATTTAATTATCGAATAAATACTCTATAATGTACCTATATATAACTTAATTTTATATGATACCAATATACAACGTATATATAATTGCTTTCTACTTAATAATATTACATTAATTGAACTAAAAGTTGTTACTCTTTATATTGTCAAACAATCTTCAATGTTTTAAAAGTAAGAGTATGATTAATTGTTTATAAATAATTGTTATATTTAATAACACAATTACATACGATTATTTTTACAATAATGTTATAAGAAAATAAAATTATAATTTATTCATTCAATATACGTCAATATATCTGATAACAAAATGTAATTTTTAATTCTTAAGTTACCCAAATTTCTCTAATCAAAATATTCCATGAAAGGGAAAAAAATATTTAAGGCGTAATAATTATTTATTGATATTACAATATTAGATTACCGTAAATTAGAATTTTCCAGAGATAAGAACTGTTGTTATGAATTACGAAAAAAAACGATCGGGGAATCAAATATACACGATGTGTGGCCTTTGTTATCGAATTAAATAAGTCATTGAACATGTTCATTTTAATTTTAGAGATTAACTTTCATCCAGACAAGAAGTAAGATTATAGTTTACTAATAAGTTCATATCGGGCAATCTTAACTTTCAGTGGCACATAATATTCATGAATGGTATTTCAAAATATTGTTATTCTAATGTATATAAAACAATTTAAGATAATTCCTAGACATTTTGAAAGGAGGTTGATGTAGTCACCTCAACCACTACCGAAAATACACTTCAGTTATTATCACTATTATTCACATCTTGCTATTATGTAAAATAATTTGAATATAATAATGTATAATTAATGATACTTCATTTAATTACAAAAGATAGTTTATAAATGTATAACAATTATAAAAACCTAATTTTTATAAACAAACTAAATAATAAAATCATTAATCAGATATTTATGTAATAATTAAGATGATATTATTACTTATTACTATTTATTACCTTACACTGAAACTAATTAATACCTAGTCAATGTGTGACCTTTGTTATCGAATAAAATAAGTCCATAAACGGTGTTTATTTCAAAAATTTATCACAATAAAGTTATAGGTAGCGGGAATTAATGTAAGATAAATGATTGTAGTAATACATTAGTTTCAATTTTTATTGTACACGTTTACTCTTATTTTCATGTTCAATAGTCGTTTAGACGCATCATCTTTTTACGATAGTAAATCTTGAACTGATTTTCACTTTCTGTGACTTTTTTTTTTTTACAATAAAATATTGGACTACAAATAAAGGTATGTACAATTTTTATTTAAAAGTGGAATAAATAACTGTAAAATAATTATGAATATAATTATAATTATATTATAATTTTGACAAAATATCTATATTAATATTTTCTTGAGAGATCATAATGTTTAAAATGTTTGTATCTTTTTGAACAATTTATAGAAATTTAAATTTTTTTAGTTTTTTTATACATGTATGACATATGTGTATAAAAGCTTTTAAAATTTTTCTCTCAACTATTTAAAAATATACAACAATGATACCTAGTCCCATTTTTTTTAAAGGTGCCTGAAATTCAAATTTTAATCCTTAAGAGAACGCTATATCTGCGTGTGTTTCTCTGTCTTATACACTCATAATAAGGTGTTAAAAACTGTTTTGCGCGAGACGACTTTACTCTCTCAATACTTATATAAAATGACCAAAATTATAAATCGAATTGAGAAGAACTTTACTTGTGTTTAATTTTTTTTAATAACATTAATACAATTAAAGTTATCAATTTGAGAACTTAAGGTTTTTTAAATTTAATTATTAAAAATTATTGGTTACTGCTTTCAAAAAAATTAAAATACAGATAAAGTTCTTTTAAATGTGATTTATAATTTTGGTAATTTTATATAAATATCTAGGGAGGAAAGTAACAGTTTTTAACTATGTTTCGTGTGTATAAAACAGAGACAACACATGCGGTATAATGTCCTCCTAAACGTTTTTTATGATTTTATTATTTTCAAAATATATTATTTCTAGAGACTTGATTCTTCATTTTTTAAATTGTATTATTTCTGACACACAATTAATTAAAATTCAAGTGGTTAAAATTTAAAAATTAATTAATTATCTAATAAATTATTAAATTAATTAATTCAGCGAATCCATTACATGACCTAGTCAATGTCGATAGGTCATATCAAACTAAAATCAAGGGTTATAGTTTTGATAAATATGTAATTTAAATTTGTACACCATTTGTAATTTATAATTTATTGTAAAGTTTAACTTGTATATTTGTAAGAATCACAATAATATAGGTACATAATATATAAATTAATTTTATAATGAGTAATCAAAACTGGAATGTACAGAGATAACACTAACAAAGTTGGATTTGGCTACGTTATATTTTTGGATTAATTTTCATAGATTCAAATGAAGTTTAGGATGTTTATCGTTTATGTATTAACATTAGCTGTAATAATGCCTCTACAAAATGAAAAATAATTATAAACTTGTGTTTCGTATCTTATGCTTCAAATGTATTTAGATAAAGATGCGCCATATCCTCTAATAACGTGGATTCGAAATCAATGTTAAATTCTAAATAACGAACGCTTGAACTCACATTTCAATTTATATGATGATACTCATTATACCTATTCATTCATCTCTTAGGTATTATATTTTTTAGTGCCCTTATTTCTTAAAGACTTTCAAACCTAAGAATACAAAAACATTCAAAGTTACGATAAACAAAATTAAGTTTGAAAAAATTCTTATACCTATATAAAAATAAAGAAAAATAACAATATCGCAAGAAATTATTGTTTACAGACAAAAAAAAATAGAGATTTTAAGATAGATTATGACTTATGAGGTACTATTTAGAATATTATTTTAACTCGTTACGTAATGTGCTGATAAATAATAATACTTATTATTGAATGAGTAGATTGGAACGAAACAAAATCATGAATAACAATGTATTGATAACAAGAAGTGTTCTTTATCTTGTTTTTATTCACCATTGAGTAAATCACTAAAATGAATCAATTTAATGATAAACCATTGTATAAAACTATTAAAAACAATATTGATCACATCACCGTGTTTTAGCCTATGTATTAAAGGCCATTTCATTAATCCAAATATTCGCAAATTTTAACCGTGCTATATGGTTTTATATTAATATAAAAGTGGAGTGGACCACTAACTGTAATCATTAGGAACCAAAATATTAAACTCATAAGTTTTAACTCAAAACACAATTTTGTTTTAAAGTTTATTTTTTAATGCCAAACAAATAGATCTTGGTTAGTAAAATTTACGTGCCCCCCCCCCAAGTTCTGATATTTATTTAAATATCGTGTTTGTTAAAAACCCTTATTTTGTCCATAAAAACATTATGACTATTTTGTTTAATATTTATATAATATTATCAATACATTTGCAACTTCCAATAGGGTACACATTTTTAATTATTTTTAACATAATAATGTGTCTTAATTTCCTTTAAATAATATAAAAATAAATACAATTATTATGCAGTGTTAATTATTTTATGTTAAGCCATACGCATTTTCTAAAACATTATTAGCATATTTTTGAAAAAAAAAATGATATTTGAAAGCTTTTATTTATAAATTGTTAACATTATAGCATCACCTCGTAATGATTAGAGAAAAATATCATTACTACTGCAAACAATCCATATAGATATCATAAATATAAAATAAATATTTTATAATAAATAAAATAAATTAATATTTCACATAATATGTATAACATATAGTGTACACCAATATGTGTATTTATATTTTCCAAATACAATCACAAAATTATTTCTGCCAGACCTAAGTGCTGTATTATATGTTTCATTAATAAATTATGAAATTTTACTTGTTTTTAGTGGTCTTATATTTTTATCTGTTATTCATTGTTAAAATAATAATATTATGATTTCGTAAATTATTATAATTACCTATACATAGTGTAGCATGAATAATATTTTCAGATAATATTACGATATAATGATATGTTAAAAATTTAAAAAAGTTATTAAATTGAATATCATATTATAATTTACTGATAGGTATATAAAAACAAATAAATTATAATTGGGTATACAAACGGAAGTAATAAAAATAACTTGGAATGTAGATGATAAAACGTCAGATGAGAAAAATAACATGGTAAATATTTTGACGTCACACCACGGTACCTGGCATACATAAAAACGGTATTCACTGAATTTAAGTTGTCAATAAATCTCAAATTTTTGGAAAGATTTATTCAGTTTTAATAAAATAACAACTTTTTGTAGGCATTTCAAGTCTATAATATAATTATGAAGAGTACCTTGTCCTGAGATGACAACGCCATAGTGCTGGTTACAATAATTGAAATATTTTTAAATTCTTTGTACTCTATAAAAACGGGTATCGAAGATAAATTTTATATAAAACGTTGAAAAATGTTTGTACAAAATCCTAAACTTGTAATTCAGTTGTATCTTGTATAATATTATATTTCTAATTTTATGCTATTTGTTATGACTAACAATTGTATTTATTTTTATTGTATATAGTATGAATATAAAAAATTATAATTGTTTTTAATTATCATTAAAAATATTCTAAAAATTAATAAAAAAGAAAATAATAATTGTACGTTAAATCTTCTGATCACTCATAAACGTTAATATTTTATTGATAGCAAATTCTTTACGGGACGAATAAATTAAAAATTGATTATATGAAATATCTAAATTCTAAAGTAATATAACTTATTTAAATTAACCTTTATTATAATTATTATTTATTATATAATTACCTAATTAATGATAAAAAAAAAATCTACGATTAGAACATTATTCTAGAATAACGTGTGTATAATCCACTATCATTTAACTAAATTAATTATGTATATTATTAGGTAATATACCTAATTCACGTAATTTTTTATTATTATCAAAAAAGAATAAATTTAGATTTATAATATGATATAGCCTTAAAATAATTAAGTTATATTAAGAATAGTAGACGTGTTTGTTTGAATAAAGTCCTTCCCCCTTTATTTAAAAACAATCAACAATAGTATATCATTCATAAAGTTTTTTTTTTATTTATTTACAGGCATGTCAGAAGCAAATGATGTGGTGATATCGGGTATTGCTGGACGATTTCCTGAATGTGACTCTACCGAAGAGTTTAAAGAGAAATTATATAATAATGCAGATTTATTGACAGATGATAATAGAAGATGGTCTCCCGGTAAATTAAATTATAAATAATTTGTTCTGAAAAATTGCATACCCAGCTTAAAAACAATTATAATTATTAACTATCAAATTTAAGTTTTCATTGTTTTCAATGTTTTAAACATACAAACTAAATATTATATTGTATATAGGCATGTATGGAGTTCCATCAAGGTCTGGAAAATTAAAGGAAATAGATAAATTTGACGCAGAGTTTTTTGGAATCCATACAAAATTAGCTAATGCCATGGATGCACAACTTAGAATTTTACTTGAAGTTACACATGAAGCTATAGTCGATGCAGGTACCTATATAAACTAAAGAAAGAGAATAATTATTCATGACAAGGTATTTATATTTTATAATTCACAGGAATTAATCCAAAGGATATACGTGGAACAAAAACAGGGGTGTACGTTGGTATGATGACCAACGAATCTTCAGACTATTTTGAACGTACACCAGAAAAATTGACTGGATATGAAACTATAGGTGTAATTAGATCTATGGTAGCTAACAGACTTTCTTTTCAATTCAATTTTAATGGTATTTATGTTTAAAATTCCTAATAAACTAAATTTGTTAGTTAAGAGGTTTAAAATTTATAATTTTAAATAGGCCCGAGTGTCGCTATTGATACTGCATGTTCAAGCGCGCTATTTTGTTTACACCAAGCTATCACTGCAATAAAAACGGGTCAATGCGATGCAGCTATTGTTGCAGGAACTAATTTACTCCTAAAACCAGCCACTTCAGTTATGTATCATCGATATAATATGCTTAGTCCTACAGGAACAAGCAGACCTTTTGACATTGGCGGTAAGTTAAGTTAAGAAAACATATTATACACTTTTATGATAAAAAATTAACAACCAAAATAACGTATGTATTACATTTAGCTAATGGATACGTAAGAAGTGAAGCTATTGTTGCTTTATACATAAGAAAATCAGCGGATGCTAAACGAATATACGCGACTGTAGTCGGAACGTCCACTAATACCGATGGATTCAAAATCGAAGGCGCCACATATCCTTCGCAGTCAGTACAAAGTCAGCTAATTAGAGATACTTACGCGCGTGCTTATTTAAATCCCAATGATGTCCATTATGTCGAAGCTCATGGAACAGGGACAACTGTAGGTAAATCAAATTAATTTTTATGTATATTTTTTAAATAATCTTAATGGAATAGGTTGGAGACAGACAAGAGTTGAACGCCATTTCGGATGTGTTTTGTATTAACCGTAAAACTCCTTTGCTTGTTGGATCGGTTAAATCAAATATGGGTCACGCAGAACCAGTATCAGGTTTAGTGTCAATAGCAAAGGTGCTGTATGCGCTAGAAACAGGAATTATTCCGGCTAATATTAATTTTGAAACACTAAACCCCAATATTCCAAAACTTGTTAGTGGAGAATTGAAGGTAATTGATTGTATTATTTGTATAATAAAAGTGACACAGTATAATTAATTTCAATTTATTAGGTTGTTGATAAGCAAACGCCATTACCGGGAAATTTAGTTTCTATTAATTCATTCGGCGTTGGAGGATCAAATGTTCATGTTATTCTAAGAGCTAACGATAAAATAGCACAGAAAATTCCATTACCAACACTCGAAATTCCTAGACTAGTGTTTTTGTCAGGACGAACTAGAGAAGCGTTGGACGAACAATTTGAAGCTGTTAGTTGCATACATTAATTTAAAAAATATTAAACACACATCATAAATTTAAGCATTTAATTATATTGTATGTATAATGTATATACATATTTATATCGATTACTTTTCGTTTTTAGATTGAAAAATATGCAGATAACAACGATCTATTAACTTTAATCAATGATATTTATAAATCAACAATTCCTGGTTACAAGTTATCTGGTTATTCAATTCTCGGACAATCCCCTCGGAATGTTGAAATAGCTGTAAGTTTTATATTAATAAAAAAAATTACTGAAATGCCCAATTAAATGACAATATGATTATTCTAGCAAAGTAATGTGTCCGGTGATAAAAGGCCAATCTACTTCATTTTTCCCGGTATGGGAAGTCAATCGTTAGAATTAGTCACCGATTTAGTAAAGTTTGAAGTGTTTAAACAAACTGTAGACAATGCACATTCCATATTAATTCCATATAACTACAGTGTTTATGATTTATTTTATAAATCTGACGAAAATACGTTTAAGAGTATAAAGAATACTATGTTCACAGTTCTTATTGTACAGGTAAATACTGTTAAAAATTAACTTTATTCGTATAAATTAAAATAATATTGTTTTGCATATAGCCTGTAAATATTTTTTAGATAGGTCTTGTTGATATTTTACACTCACTTGGTATCAATCCCGACGGTATCATTGGTCATTCAGTTGGTGAACTGGCCTGTGCGTATGCAGATGGTTGCTTCACATTAGAAGAAGCGTTATTGACAATGTACTGGAGGTCTACAATTTTGACACAAATTGACGTACCCGCTGGAGCTATGGTTGCAGTAGGACTATCGTGGGAAGAGACACAAAAGAAACTTCCCGAAGGTATAATTGTCGCTTGTCATAACAGCGAAGACAGTGTTACAATTTCGGGACTTAAAGATATAACTTTGAAATTCACTGAAACTCTAAAACACGAAGGTATATTTGCTAAACCTGTAGATTCGATGGGTTACGCTTTCCATTCGCCATACTTAAATGGGTTTATCCCGTCGTTGAGACCATATTATGAAAAGGTACCTAATAAAAATATTTCATTGATTTAGAAAATGCTTATGTACACACTCCATTGTAGCTCATACTTTGGTGTATATAAATATATAATTCTTTATATAGGTAATGTCTAATCCTAAAAAAAGGTCTAGTCGGTGGTTGAGTACAACATTTCCGGAATATCAATGGAATTCACCGGAAGCCAAATACTCGTCGGCGGATTACCATTTAAAAAATATAAGTTCACCAGTTTACTTTCATGGTGCAATGAAACATGTACCCGAAAATGCTATAACCATTGAAATTGCTCCTCATTGTTTATTACAAGCAATTTTGAAGAGATCATTGCCCCCTACAGTGACAAATGTCGGCCTGACTAAGAAAACTGTTTCAAATCATGTGAATTTCTTGTTGGAAGCTATTGGAAAGTAAGTGTTTTTTCTATCTATATTCTGGCATATGATAAGAATATCATATAATACATAAAATATTATATAATAATATCTTCATACTGATAATGTGATTTATTTTATTAAAGGTTATATATTGCCGGAGCAGAGCCGCAATTACAGAATTTGTATGGTAAAGTAGAGTACCCTGTAGTTAGAGGTACTCCAATGATATCTCCAATGTTAAAATGGGATCATTCAAATGACTATGTAGTTCCAAATTTTGTGGAAAAGGTATGTTTAAACAGTCAAAATATGTTTAATTTTTTAGATTTCATCTAATATAACGTATTTATCAATGATTGTTACCTATTTTAATATCCAAAATGTATTTATTTCGAATGCCAATTAATATTTCTATTTAGATTTCCGGGTCAGAGTATAATCAAGTCGAAATTGATATTAAAACAAAACAAGATAAATATTTAGCCGGTCATGCCATTGATGGACGTATACTTTATCCTGCAGCTGGATATATAGTATGAAAACTATTTATATATTTTCTCATATTTATTATGAATATTTTACATAGTATAAAAAACATTTGATTTCTGCTAAAGTTTCACATACTAAAATGTTAATTATACTTTTTAGTATAGCAGTTAGTTTAAAATAGTTTATTCACAAATCATAATGTAAATTAAAATTGTAATATCGACATAAATGATTTTTAACGACTAGAACCCCTATCAAAATATAGTATTAAATAGTGGTACAAACAATATCGTTTCAAAAAATAAAAATATATATTTTTAAAGTAAATATTAAAACAGAACCAATTTAATCCCGTTTTTTATACTTAATCAACATTTTTTATTAGACTATTTATTAGTATATGCATATTTGACTATAGACATTAGTATGGAAAGCTTTTGCAAAACTACAAGCAAAATGGTTTGAAGACGTTCCAGTTGTTTTTCGAAATTTAAAATTTTTCAGGCCAACTGTTCTTAATACTGAGGGTATATAAAATCATAATAAGTTCATGCATTTTTATTATAAAACTAAAGTATTTTTTTTAATGATTATTTATATTTAGTGACAGTAAAATTCGACATTAATATTTTTCATGGATCGGGTGAGTTTGAATTATTAGAAGGAGGATCATTAACGGTTACAGGAGGTATACAATTATTCACCCCAAACTCCGACGAAAATCAAATAGAACATCTTGCAACCATTTCAGAACAAATGGAATTAAATTCTGATGATTTTTACAAGGAGTTGAGACTTCGAGGATATCAGTATAAAGATGAGTTTTTAGGTTTTGTAGAAGCAAACAGTGAAGGTAAGATTATAAAATGAAATTAATAAGAAACATAAAAATGATGTCTTTTTATCAGGTTCTAGAGGTAAAGTGGCCTGGACTGGAAATTGGGTATCGTATATTGATACTCTGTTACAATTTGAACTTATATCTATAAAAACTAGAGAGCTTCGTTTGCCAACATACATTAAAGAAATTATCATTGATCCTGTGTATCATAAGCAAGTTGCGGAAAGATCGTCGAATTCAAATGGTAGTACAAAATGATATGTCTTGGTATTCTTTGAACTTATTATAATCGAATTGTGTTTAGAAATTGAAGTAAACCATTATGGATATGCTAAGACGACGCAATCGGGCGGAGTCACTATCTCCAAATTGAAAGTGACGCCTGCACCTTTGAAAAAGAATGCCCAACTTCCAGCAACTCTGGAACGTCATTCATTTATTCCATATACATATACAGTAAGTATTTAATCAATTTTATAATTATCAATAAAAATAAAATAACTATGTTTCTCATATTAGTCAAATGAATTAACTACGTATGAGATTCTTTACTCTATGATTGGATTATTCATGGAAAACATAGGAGTACACTATGTAAAAGCAGCAGAAATCCATAACAATAACGTATTGGCAACGGAAATTGTTCAAATTATTGAAGCAGAAGCCAATTTTTATGTGAGGAATTATAATGATTTAATACTTTTTAAAACGATACACTACAATGACATTGATATCCATTCAGGTGGACTATACAATTCTTTCGAACAAGGCAGTTAATATCGAACAAAGCAAGCTATCATCATTAGATATTGAAATTGTTGACTTCAATATTCAAAATGCTCCATTATCCGATGCATACCAATTGATAGTTGCTGATGATATTAATTTTGACACTACTGTATTGGATAAAATTTCTTCGGCATTAACTCCAAGAGGATTTGTTCTTTTGGTTGAAAATATTTCTGCACTTACTCCAACTACATTGGAATCGTTAAATCTCCAAATAGTGTCTGTTATTGAAAAAGGCGACAAGAAATACTTCTTGTTGAAAAAAGTATAACAAATAATTACAAAACAATTTGGATAAACTTTTAAGTTGATTTTTTTCCGTTAAATTACTTTTTAGATTTCACCAAAATATCAGTACACGACTTTAAACATTGAGGATGGACAGTTTTCGTGGGTGGAATCATTGAAAAAGGAATTAGCCGACATTAAAGGAAATCCGAACAAAAAGGTTATACTTTATAGTGATAAAAATATCAACGGTGTTCTCGGTCTGTCTAAATGTTTAGTTGAAGAATTTAATGGTGAAGAAAATCCCATCAGGTAGTTAATAATCTCTTTCATATAAGTTGACTTTAACCATAAGATAGTGATCGAATGTATATTTTATTAGGTGTATCCTAACCGAATCTGGTAAAAAATATACTTTGAAAGATTTTACTGCACTCCTTGAAACCGATCTGTTCTTTAACGTGGAGCGAAATGGAACTTGGGGATCTTACAGACATTTACCAATTGATGTAAAAATTGTTTCAAATATTCAAACAACTGAAGCTAAAGTGTCCGTACAGTCTAAGGGCGATCTGACAACACTTCAATGGGTTCAGGCGTCAAAGTAAATACATTTTTATATTATTGATAAGTTTATATTATTTTATACTTCTATCTTACTTATAGATATTTCAACAGCAGTGACAGCAGTGATTCTATAACTATAGCGTATACCGGAGTTAACAATGTCGACTTGGCTGCACTTTCTTCAATGGTGGATAATTTATAATTTCATTATAATATTTTCATACGTATTTATGTGATACTTATTTTGTTTTATAGAAAACCGACTTTGGAGTAGAATTTTCTGGTTTTAAGACAAATGGTCAAAAGGTAATGGGATTGGTTAAATCTGGAGCTCTATCAACGACAGTTAGTCAGAGTAATGCTATTGTATGGGATGTACCAAAAAGTTGGACTTTGCAACAAGCCGCCACTGTTCCATACTCTTACTTTTTGGTAAAGCGTCTTTTTTTTTATATATATAAAATCCTATTTATTGAGTCTAATAAATACATTTCTAATTCGAATTCAGGCCACTTATGCTTTAATACATAAAGGAAAGTTATCGGAATCTAAAAACGTGTTGATATTTGTTGGCGGAAACAGTGTGAATTACGCGGCTATTTCAATTGCACTATCACTCAAGTGCAAAGTGTTTGTTGTAGCCGAAACTAATGAACAGCTTGAAATTATTAAAAGCGATTACCCAGAAGTAAGTCATCGAAATGTAGATTAGAAAATCGTTTATATCATGTTAAATGTTTATATTAAATAAAGGTGAGTCAAGTTTCAACTACGAGATTTGATTCAAAATTCATTCACTCGGTATCAACGTTGACTCTAAATCAAGGAGTTGATTATGTGGTTTTGTCCAAAGATTGTTCTAATCGTTTGCCGGAACTGCTCGCTGTTGAATCAAAAATTATAATCACCGAAAATACAAACGTATCAGCCTTATCAAGTAAATTGTATAATATTTATACACTACCTATACAATTTCATCTTATAATTTATATTATATAGTTAGTTGTGTTTTGAGACATTTTAATTTTTAGACTTAAATGCAATTGTAGCATATAATATTATAAACATAAAATAGTAACATTAGGTATATGTCATAAGTTAGTAACAACAATATTTTTCTAGTAGCCAATAATTTATTTAAAAACTGATGACGTGATCAGAATCTAATGATTATATTATGTCCAGATTCACAAAATGGATTTGAAGTAATATCAGCCAAGTTTGAAGATATTTCTATTTTAAATAATCAATATGCAGATAATATTCATTCATTCGTCGATTCAAGAATAAAGAAAGATATTGTAAAACCTTTACCGTTCACTATTTATCCGTATTCTGAAGTTGAGTCGGCTTTCAGGTAAATTTAGATTGTGTTTATGTATGTATTGAAGATAATGTACAATTTTGTTTTCACATAGATCCTACTCCAATAATAAGACTGGAAAGAAGATAATAGTTGAAGTGTCCGGTGAGACGCCGACCGTAAACTTTGCAGCATACCGTCGGGTATATTTTGATCCAAGCAAAAGTTACATACTTTCGGGTAAATCTATTATAAATAAAATTGTAGTCAGTCAATATAATTGAAATCGATTTTAGGTGGTCTTGGTGGATTTGGAATGGAACTTACGGAGTGGGCAGTAGAGCGCGGGGCAAAGAATATTATTCTCTGTTCTCGGAGTGGAATTCAAACAGGATACCAGAAATATAGAGTAAATATTTGGAGAAGCCAAAACATCAAAGTGGAAATCAGCACATTCGACCTGACTACATTGTCGGGAGCCAAAGAAACTGTGAAATTGGCTCTCAGTCTAGGTCCACTTGGTGGAATTTTCAACTTGGCCGGGGTATGAAATATATTATGTTGTATAATATAGATTATATAGATGTTTAACACGGTATTGTGTTTATAATATTTTTTAATGGTTTAGGTTTTGAGAGACGGAATTTTCGAAAACCAAACAGTTGATAACTTCCAGACTGTGTACAACAGTAAAGTGTTAACCACTAAGTATTTAGACGAAGCTTCGGAAGGTGTTAGTAAGGATATTGAGTATTTTGTCACGTTTTCGTCCATTTCTTGCGGTCGAGGAAACAGGGGACAAACCAATTACGGTTACGCAAACTCTATCATGGAAAGGATTTCGGAGCAAAGACAAAAACGAGGACTACCGGCGGTAAAAAGAAATCTTTTTAATACCACTACTCATAGAATCCTATATGTTTTTTACAACAGACGACGGTACCTAATACTATTTTTTTTTTTATATATCACAGCAATCTATTCAATGGGGAGGCATCGGTGACGTCGGAATGGCATATCTATTAACTCGTGGTAATGAAGAAAAAGAAATCAATGGTACTCTTGCCCAAAAAATATCGTCTTGCTTAGTGGCGTTGGATATATTATTAACACAAAGTTCAGCGGTCGTTGCTTCGCATGTGATACCAACCAAAAGAAAAGTGACAGAGAATTCAAAATCTCAATCGCTCACGGAAATCGTTTCTGGAATTATGGGTAACTTAAAAAAAATTTTAATAGTAAAAAAAAACTATTTTATAGTTATAGCGTCAAGAATGACAGTAAAATAAAAAATTATTTTAACTAATGTATAATTATTGTATTTATAATTTTACACAATTATTTTCAATCGTTTTCTTCAATTATTTAGGGATTCAAGATCCACTTTCAGTTAAGTCTACGTCTACTTTAGCTGATTTAGGAATGGATTCATTGATGGGAGTCGACATCAAACAGACCATCGAACGTAGCTTTGGAGTGTCATTGAATAATTCTCAAGTACAACAATTGAAGTTCAGCGAATTGGAAAATGTCGGTTTGAAATGAAATTCTAGTTGTGTGTTTATTATCAACATTTTGAAGGTACTACATTTTTGAATATTTCACAGTTTTGTTTTGATGTCATTATATAATTAATTTTTGATTTTATACTTTTGTTCCCTAATGTACAATTTATAATATCATTGTTAATGGATTTATTTATTCTTTTTTGTTTTCAGTTCCTGTTTAATTGTTTATGCGGATTTTTCACATTGACTTTGACTCTCTAGTCACTTATATATTGTATATTGTTTTTTTTTTGTATTTGAAGTTTGAACATTGGCGAATATTATATTGTGTAAGTAGTGAAGTTTATAAGATTGTGTGATACTGCCCTTCAAGCACTCAAATAGAAATCTACCGCTAATGGATATAATATTTTCTTCAAAATATTTTAGTTAATGGACATTATATAGCCTATATACTTAGCACTATTTATTTTATTTTTATCATTTTTAATATTTGTGTTTCCAATCTATCAACTATAAATCTCGGATTGAATTATTCGTCCAATCAGAACAGTTTATAGATAATTATTCACTAGAGTGCAATACGTACAACTTTTGTCATTAAAAGTCGTAGATTTCTATCGTATATGAAACATGGAATGTGTGTTAAAAGTACAGAAATGTAATTATTAAAATCAATTGAATTCGTTGTCAACTGTCAAATATGAATAAAACTAAAATATTATTCATTTTATATTACAATTTAAAATATAATACACGTTACCATAACATTATTATATTGCGGTAATGAATAATTGTTTTGAATTGAATCAAAATCGTATAATCAATAGTTGTAAAAATTATTAAATTCATAAAATTTCATAATATTGCAAGAGGTAATATTATAACGTAATATGTTATATGATTTACGTTTTTTAATTTTTTGCTCATGAATTTTTGTATATTCTGCGCATTATTTAGTCCCGGCGCCTTCTCGTTTTTATGTTGTGCGGCGAATCTCGGTTGCCTGTTTTTTGTGGACAAAATTATTGCGGTTCGTCTCATTACAAGTTCAAGTGACAGATGTTCGACACTTATTTCGGTGTTTATTGAGTGTTTAGTAAAGTATTTAGATATAGGTACCTATTCATGTTGTATACGATTATTATTGCTGGTAGACGAGTGGAGTATGTTTTTTTCGCACACTCGCTCTATAGTACCTATGATGTATATGATATACGAAAGTGGTATTTTATGCCAGCGCAATGTACGAACGAGCATATTATGTAGACGCAATAGGACAGAATAGCCAAGAGGGATATTGTGTTAACGATAATAGTTTAGTATATTATACATCGGTGTTATTTTGTTACTGTGATAAATAAACACTTGTGGTTTTTCAATCGGTAATAGTAAACGAGAGGTGTTTACGACCTCCGAATGCACAATAATAAGTACCACGAATTATTTTATTATTATAATACATTATAGTATTGTGAAAGAGTATTGAAAACACGTAGGTATTTTAGTGTATTTTTATTGGGCGACTGTCGACCGAAGTAAATCCGCCAATAATTTAAATGTCATCGATAAAAACGACGGTTAGGTTGGGTTAATATTTACAGTTCCGAATTGTTTATATTCAATTAATATTCTCGTCCAATGGGTTTACGAATCTCAAATAACAGTAAAATAATAGTGATATCTAACTCCCCAGGACTTGATTCAGAATGGAGGGGGAGAGTGTTATACACAAAAATAACAGTTGACGACAATATTTATATTATTTCAATACAAAACGTATCTGAGTTTCAATATTCAACGCTATATAAAATCTTTTAATGTAGGTATAGGTAAATATTGTATTTTAAAGTAATAGACAAAAATTAATTTTATTGTAAAAAAGTTGGTATCTATACGGTCATAATTATAGACCTCTTCATAGAAACTTTTTTTTTTGTAATGTTTATGCTTAAAAACAGAACAAAAGAAGTGTACATTTAGAATAGTTTTATAGTATTTCATAATATTAAATTTAAAAATATACGAGAGCCCGGTATACTTACTATTTATCATACGTAATCGTACATATATTGTCGAACTGGAACGCTGTAAAAAATAAAGACTAATATTATAGTTAGATTCGTGAATGAAAATAAATCTGATACAATTATATTATAATATTTTCTGTATTCAATAGAACAGTTGATTTTTATTAGTATAACCCCGAGGCTTTAATTAAAATTATCAGTTGTTCCATTAAAACAACAATTGCAGATATTTATTTTTTATTTTTCAATTAAATTTTTTATTAGGTAATCTATTACAATAATAGAACAATAAACTAAAGAAAATATATATTACAGAACACACTACACACACGAAATACAAAGTGAAGAGACCTATCAGTGCAGGTACTTCCTAAAAGTGTTATTCGATACAATTGATAACGGTGGTTTTAATATATGATTTACACTATTGTATAACAAACCTATTTAAAAATAACGTTTTAATAGATTCAAAACAATATGAGAGTATTATGCGTTATTTAATTTGTTATTAATTTTTAGGCTCATTCTGTGTGACCACAACTAAGTTATAAGTACATATCATCATCTTTTATTTCTCATCTGAAAACAAAAAGCTCCAAAACAATGTGACATAGGTGACTATGATTTTTATGGTTGATTACGATTACTCGTTGGAATTATAATATTTTAGATAATTATTCGATGAATGTGTGTACTATAATGTAATATAATATTAATTTATAACGTTTTAATATTGTCCATGTATTATATATTATATCAAATCATAGTGAAGTATAAAGTATAGGCGGACAATGTTATTATTACAATTTAATATTTTAATTAAATGCACTGCTGGTTATAACATTGGTTATGCGATAGGTATTGACTTGAGTTGTGAACAATTCAGTTTAATTTATAAAATTAAACCAAATCGCATTAATAAAAAATGAGTATTTTAACGATTAAAATTAAACATGCATGGTCATTGCTAAAAACAAATATGACTATGATGGCTTTGTTATTCAAGTATTATTACATTTATTTATTTTTATAAATAAATAAATCATAAGTACGACGGTAATTCCTATAAACGATCACTGTACTTTTGATAACACAATATTTACAGTTAAAACTAGTTAAGCAGATCTTATGAATAAATTAAAGTGTAAAAAAGTATACCTAATTTAAATTCATTTAACGGATGATATAATTATGTAAATACTTTAACAATATTATTGAATGAAAGATTATAATTTGCCTGCAGGGTATAAAGAGTTATAAATTATTACTGACTTCATTCTTTCAATTGAAAGAATATTTTTATGGAAAATTAGTTCGACTTACTTGTAGGTAAAAATAGTAAAATGACACCTCAAGTTTAAACTATTATTTTTATAAACGGGATGCGTTATTAGCTCCCTCAATTATTGTATTATTTATAGTAAATCAGTGCATACAACTTTTGCTCTCCGTAATTCATTACTCTTTAGTATCTATTAATATACATTAACATTATTTTATGCTAAATTGGATATAGACAAATTTAATATAAATACCTATAGTCTTTTATTTTTGACAGAGTTTGATGTGGGTGTTAAATTGACCATTTGTATGTTTCATATCCCACTTTACAAAACGCATTAATATATTTATTCTCTTTTAATTTTATAATATATGTTAAAAATTTAAATGAATTATAATTTTTCGTGGAGTATTTTTTATAAGTTTTTAAATTTTGTAGTTTAAAAGTTCAAGTTATAAGTCGTTGATAATATCATTCACTCATCGCTCGGGAAACTAAACTGATAATAAAACATATTATGTTAGTTATATTACATAAAGTACATACAGAAATATGTGATATCGGAAGTTTATAATCTCTTTGTAACAGTTGTTGTATGTTATAGTGTTGGCGCGCGAATATATACTATAACCTGACAGCGACGCGCGGTAGCGGTGGTTGTTGTGAGATCGTAAAAACAAAAGACAACCGCTATCCGAGATTGGTTGATGATGAAAAAAAATAATAAATTTATGAAATAAGTACGACATGTTCTTATATGTATTATATATATAAAAAAAAAATGCAGAGGAAATCTGTTTCTATACGCGTCTGCAGCGGCAGCTGTCGTCGCTTAGTATAATATTATTAAGGAAGGAAACTCTACTCTCTCTCAACGGAACTGTCGGAAAGATACCGCGGTATAGTAACGGACACCCGGAAATAAAAGGGGGACGGATAAGTCATTTTTTTTTTCATATACAATATGGTAGTTGGGTCGTGGAGTGGCGGAGGAGAACAGGGTTATTATTTTTATAGTAATAGTTTCGTTCGCGTTTACTCGCCGTGAGTCCCGCGACCCGGTAAGACTTGGCAACCACTAACCACTTTAAACAACCACAACGATGATAATAATAATATTATAAGTTATAATCCGCAATCGACGGAGCCGCCGAAATAGTCATCTCCGGTCGGTCAGCCCGCGCGACAGACGTGTATGTGCGGATGTCCCAATTAAGCAAATAAACCTAGCTCTGTCCGCGGTGCATATATAGAACTGGTTCAACGCTGCCATAAACACACATACACACACACATATATATATATAAGTATACATTATACAGGTATACTTACACTCTTATGTATGTATGTAGACGTGAAGTACCTATATATGAGTATAGGTAAGTTTATGCTCGCGCACCGAGACTTTCGAATGAATTATCCTTTTTCGTAAGCGCGTAGTAAACCTACGACGATTTTGTATTAAATATAATATAATATGTGTTGTGTGTGCATGTGTGTGTATAGGTGTATTGATGTCGTACGCGTCGTTTTCCTTTCTTGCCTCGGAAGAACGGAAAGAAATTTTTAAACATACATCGTCGTCAAAACCTGAGGCAAAACTCCACGTTTCCCGGAAATCGAGTTTGTGCCGGCCACGTTTATCTTCAAAAATATGGGACTTATTGGTAAGTAGTAACCTACCTATTATAATACGTAACTACTTAATGCAATTACTTCTGACTATGGAGTTACAGTTTGGCGCTCCCGATCAAGGTTTAGTTAAACGATTTATTTAAATTTTTTTTGTTAGCCAATCGATCATTCATACAATATAATGTAGGCATAATAATGATGCAACAATTTAATAAATGCGTATGATATGAAAAATATTAATGTATTAAAGTCGATGTTGATTATACAATTATAAAGATACAAGGTGGTTTTATTTTACTAGGCATTTTATACGGATAGAATATTATTTTGTTTTAGTCATTGATAACTTTGAAAGAAAACATGAATAGAGTAATCGTAATTTGGCACGCCACTATTTAAGGTCTTCTCCAAAATATAAACTCTCAAATACGCCACTGGTGATTTCAGAGTGTCAGGTCGTTAACATTTAGCGAACGTCTTGCGTCAGCTTTGAAACGTGTTCGCTTTCACTCGTCGTCCAAAAACCGTTAAAATAATTCAAAACAATAACACGCGTTCAAATGATGTGTTTATTTTTTTATTATTTATTGTCACTATTATTTTTTGTCAACAATCGTATGACTCAGCGTTGAAACTCAATGAATTCTGAGTTTGTCCAGGACAATATAAGTGACATCCATGGACTTATTATATCTAGGGTGCCAGTTCAATATTATTTCGTGAGACAAATAATTGTATTATCGAATCCTCAAACAAAATTCTAATGCTGCTTTTGGTAACAATTTTCCAGACGCCCGTGAAAGATCGTGGGTAAACTACTTTATATTTTGGTATACTTTATAGTTTATACAATCACGATACATAATATTATATTGTAAACTTGGCTACTAGTAATTAGTACTAGCAACACTCGAGTAGCCGGTGTTGGGTGTAAATGTATAATTGCGATATTTTTCGTTAACCGATATTTTTGGGTCCGATTCTCGATTAAATAAAATATGGTTTTTACGAGTTGATTCGTTCAATCCAAAAACTACTGCACATTAATATTCATAAAATGCTACAATATCTGGAGAAATAAAATAAAATTTTATAACGTTCAATTGGCAACCGGTATTTTTTTATTTTAAATATGAATGTAGAATATTGTTCTCGACCATTTTCATCTTAGTATACCGATAGTTCGATCAATATATTTTTAATTATCTTAAACTGTTTTAAATTTAAAATATGTTACCTATATACCTATAATATAAACCGTAAGCGTGAAAATACGCCCAAAATGGCATAGAAGATATGTATATTTTAGAAAAAACAAAATCTACCACCTTTTTAAGCACATGCTTGTGGTGGTGGTAGTGAGTTATATAACATAATTATAAGTAGAAAAAAATATAAAGCTGACAAGAAATTAGTAATCAATACATACAATTAGAATACTTTTACTAATATTAAATAACAAAATTAAATATATCTCGCTATAATTTATTAAAGTATTGAAAATAACCAAATATGTATTTTGTTTTCATTCCTGTAGTTATTCGATTCCCTTCTGTAAAGAATATGTCTTTTTTATATTTATTGGCATTAAGTTTTAATTTATACTTGTATATATTTAAATTTGAAATAAAAAAATATAGTTAATTGGTGAACAAAAAGTCGATACTGTTTCATAAGATACCTAATAATGAAAGATTTCGGAATGATGTTTTATAAGACAGCGAACACACGACTCAAAATCGTAAATTCTTGGCGTATTGGCGTATAAGTTTATTATATATATCATATATTATGGGAACTCGGTGGTTATTTATTGCACAATAATAATATATTATTGAGATATTGTCGTAACGCGTGGACGTGCTGATGTTATTACAACGGGGCCTCCTCTCGTCGGACGGGCATGCGATAATTATCGGTTGCCCAGAGAATTATAATACATTATAACAGGTACCTAACTTGCATAAAATGAGAATATTATTAAATCCACGGCGGCGGCGGCGGCGACGAGCGCACTTAGGTACATACGATACATTATTATTATACGCATATTATGCATAAATGTGTACAGCGTAGAAAGCGATCCGGCGACGTCGCCGTCGAAAATTATCAAAAAACGTGTATTAATATATAGCCGGTACATTTGATGTGTCTATATAGCCTGTATACATTATATATTTCGGTAAGTGCATACGATTCTATACTTGTACAGCGAAGGGTGATTTTTCGTTTTTAAATTATTACAGTATTATAATATCGTATAGAAATGTGCACGACATATATAATGCATTACGTCTGTATACGATTTACGACGCGCTGAGCCCGTTATAGAGAGGTAAATGTCACGACGATTTCTCTTCGTAATGCCAAAAATTATCGACAATAAATACGGACGTCGTGTAATTATATATATATATAGATAAATATCATAAATTGTATGATATTATATATATCGTGCATCTGGTCGCCGCCGTCGCTGCCACCTCACAATATTCTCGATATGGATTTAAGTGAAACTTATTGGCATTGTTTCGATTCGAACCCGGTATGCGTTAGACAAGCAAATCACGTATATAATATAATATCGTATACAATACGTATTGGGCACCACGCTATAATAATGTGTATAATATGTAGTAGGTATAACTACATGCAAACGTATACATAGGTGTATAGATATCTATAATGTATAGTAGAGGTATACCGTGTAGTATAATATTATTATAATATATTATATTATATATTCTTTGATCGAAAAGAAAACGAACCTGTGATCGTGGTGTCGAAACTGCTGAAAATAAATCAATAGATACCCTGTGTGAGGTGAATACCGATGATACGTATAACGTATTATACATAGAATATTATAAGTATAAACGGTCCTATGTACATTCGCTGGAATGATAATATTATTATCGTATACAAATATCCGTTTCACTTAATAATATATTTTATTATTTCACCCGTGTCATTGATTTCAATCTGTTTTTAATCGAATGAACATTGTTTCACTTTATTCGTGTTTTGTTTTCTAAAAGGTGTTATGAAATTCTAAATTACACTCGAACATGCACTTATTTTACTAACTACATCAATCTACTGTTAAAGTAATTCTAAACAATTAACAATAAACACTACTAGTGGATTTAAGGGTCTTCCCCTGTCCACATTCCTCTAGCGCCTAGGTTAATAAACAAGCCCGTTTTTATTGTCTCGTAAATTGTAGGTATACTTTAACTTATTAGTAATAATATTCTAATTTCTAAGTAGACGTATGTTGTTTGCTAAACAATAACGTTTTAGGTGATTACTATTTTATTCCAATCATATACATACCTTGAGTGTGTCTCAAGAAACAGGGTACACTTTATCACTCATTACCCTTTTAATATTTTTCATATCTGTTTTCGGGACATTAAACTACACTTATAGATCATAAATTCTTATAAGTCAATTTTTTTTAACTCAAGCATTGCGCGCATGCACAACAAAACTTTATTTTTTTCAAATGGCAACCCCTGTTTTAAATATCATTTTCAGATTGATCAATTTTTTTTTCAGATAATTTTGATGTATCAACTTGTATTGTAAACTCAAAATTAGCTAAATTAGAGTTAAAAGTATAATTTTAAAATCTTATTAAATTTGAGTATTTTTTTTTTTTTTTAATTGTACATATTATTTCTTTCTACACACTGTAATGTAATCAAAATTATTATAATTAAAGTTATAAATTATAAATTCAATAAATTGTTCGAAAGTCCCTCCGTTGTGTAAAATCGTAAGTATCAAATTGATATTTAAACATTTGAACATTTATTTTATTTCTATTTGTACGTATTTTTCTTTACATCAGAATTAGAATTAGGTATCTATTAAAATAATAATGACTTTTGAAAAATTTTATTGAATGTAATTATGTAATGATGTAATTTCTGTAAATTAAATTGCATAGTATTGTTAAATAAAATAAAATAGAAATTTAGAATTTTATTTCCTAAAAATACATGTTTAAATTATGTTATTTCATAATGTGCGTAACAATAAAATGAAATAATTATTCATAAAAAGTAAATAATTTATTTTTTTAATAATAATAATTTTTATTACATCATGGTATTTAGAAAGAAATAATACCTACGTACAATTAAAAAAAAAATATTCAAATTTAATAAGATTTTAAAATTATACTCTTAGCTCTAATTTAGCTAATTTTGAATTTACAATACAAGTTGATACATCAAAATCACTTGAAAAAAATTGATCAATCTGAAAATGATATTTAAAACAGGAGTTACCATTAAAAAAAAAATAAAGTTTTGTTGTGCATGCGCGTAATACTTGTGTTAAAAATTTTGACTCATAAGAATTTATGATCTATAAGTGCAGTTTAATGTCCTGCAAAAAGAATTGAAAAATATTAAAAGGGTAATGAGTGATAAAGTGTACCCTGTTTTTTTTGGGACACACGGTTTATTATGTAATTATTAACAATTTTTCTTTAGTATTTTACTTATAACTTTATGTTATACAGTTTCTTCACCTGATAAGTGTCATATTATGCATAAATAAATAAAAATCCGATAAGTAAACTGCTGTACAAATATAGTATACATTTTTAAAAATATTTACCTGCCATTAAAAAAAAAAATATTTATTAAAATAAAATTGTATTTTCACCACTGATAAATACATAGTAAATATTTATTGCTTACAGTTAGTGTAATTCTTGTTATTTTAGGTTAGGTTAGGTTAGGATTTTTGGTTTTAGGTTTAGGGCTTTGGATGATAGGAAGAAAAAAAAGTTAAAACCTAAGTTTACTATATCTTACTTGTTATAATATATTATGCTAACCATAATTTTATCTCTCAATGTTTTTCATTAAGCACGGCCACTCGTTTATAAAATGTTCTTATACCGCGTTCATTGGTAGACGAGTATTAAATAGTAGATATATTATTTTTTTTCTTAAAAAATATATTTTTAATATAATATTTTAATTTTGCTTGAAAAGTTATTAAAATTATTTAAAAACATATTATATGCATACTGCATAGTTATGTACTTAATATGTATATGAATTTAAATACTTTTTTCTTGGTTTCACTAATTTTATTGTAAAGGAAAGTTCATTAAATTTTGATTCTACTGTGAGTAGGTTAACAATCGAATGATTTGTGTTTAAATTTACATCTTATAGTCGGGATTAATTGACGATAACAACTAGTTTAAAAATATCCTGTTCAATGATTTAACCTTTACACAATTACACTGTACAGTTTTTAAGAAAAACGTGTTTTTTCTCAAATATCTCGTTAAGTTGTTTTTGATGTTTAATTAATTCAAGCGAAATCGTATTTATTTAATGTATTGTCAATATGATATTGAACATAGATATGGAAATAAATAAATAGGTAATTCTTTTTACAGAATTATTCAAACTTCAAATTCAAATTTACAAAATTTGTTGGAATTATGTTTTTATATCATAGCATCTAGTTCAACAATGAGGTATCCTAGGTACCTACCTACTTAGTACTTAATACCAACTAGTTAGAGCAACTTACGATCATTTAGTACCATTTAACCCCAAATATTCACTATCCAACTTAAAAAAACTTATAAAAACAAAAATTGTACATTCAAACATAACAATTATATAATATTTATTACACTTCTCTTATTATCTTTTTATTCACAGAGTATCTATATGTGAAAAAATATTCTCTAGTAAATATTACTGTACTCTTATCTCCTATTTTATTAAACGGCTTTAGAGACACTAGATTAGATGAGTTCTGAATTTTTATAGAACTTCCAATTTGCATGCACTTTCCCAATCATAAACTATTAAAATATTTTTATACAACAGTGAAGGTATATTTTTTAATATTAATTATTTTATAAATATATACTTTATTGTATCATAACTAGAATACGGATTTTAAAGCAATAAAAACTAAAGAAAAGCACTAAAAAACAGCAATAAAGCTGTCTAAATCTTACAAAAAAGCTTTAAAAAAGGCATCATAAATAGGTTTTAAAAAAATATTTATCACAAAAAAAGTATTAAAATTTAAAACTATTTATTACTTCATTAAATTATTTTTTAAAAAAAGGTATTATAATAAATTTCTTTATGAGCCTGCTTCTAAACAATTTCTACTGTACATGAATATTTTAAATTTATCAATTTAATATTTTAATAATAAAAAAACGATAACTGCAATAATAGAAACATACATTGATTATTGGTTGTTCAGTACTATTAGAGATCAATTAATTCTTTTGATGCTAAATTCAATATTTTAATATAGTGTATGGAAACTTTAATACTTATAAATGTAGATAAATAGAAAAATACAAATTATTAATTTAAAAAATATAAAAATTAAAATTAACACTTCAAATACGTTTATTTAGAACACATTTTGAAAAAATGTATCAAAAATGCTCAAAAAAGCAAAATAAAATGTTGTACATAATAGTATAGTAATATAAATCGAATTTGTAGCTGACATAGCTTCGTTTTAGAGCAATAGAAAATAAAGGCAAATGCCTTCATAATCCGTACTCTAATAATCACCAAAGTGCCTTTGTATATTGGTAGGTATGTAGATAATAAATAAACTACTATGATTCACAATGGCCTTCAAATTTTCAAATTAAAACCATCAACTAAGTGGCTATACATTTCTTTCAAAAGTTAATATTATGGCGAAGTACGTACAATCAAGTATAAATCCCCTAACTAGCTTACAGAGTGGATGATCTGAATGTATACGTAACAAACGCATAACGCGTTTTTACCGAAAGTAAGCCCGTAATTTGCTCGACTGCAGTTTGGCAGAATTTTTATTTGAGCACCTGTATTTCTGCCATATCCGGTTTTCCCAACAACGATCTGTCGATCTGTTTCGCTAGAAAGTCACCTGTCCAGAGAAGCTTCAGATTATGGGACTATTTTGTACCTAGGTACATAATATTATACAGATTTTCAAAACAAATCAAAAATGTCATGTGGTGGTATATGAATACGGTAATATTCCGACCCAATTTCAATAAATATACATATTTTATCAGTCCATACCTATATAAAATAGTTTTACTGCGCCATAAATTATTATGCTGATATTAAATTGTAGATGATACAAATAGAAGATTAACTATTAAGTAATAGGTAGGTCGTAGGTATTTAAATTATTGAGTCATTAATCATTATAGGGTACACGAAAGAAATGTTTGTATTATTATTATTACTATTTGAATAATTTTATTATTGCAATTATGAGTATGTATGATACAACTTAACATGATATACATATTAAAATAATTACTTAAGTAAAAGAGTCCCCCTTTTTTACTGTGAAAGTATAATATTAATGTCCTTTCAAATTAAAACATTAGCTGAGTTTCGAAGATTTCACATTCAATATTTAATCTATGGTACGTTAAACGAATACAAAATGTAAATTATAGTTAGTACCTATACTTATACAATTATACTTATTGCACCTATTGGCTATTATACCTATTATACTTAGATATATAGTTATACATTGATAGGTCAGATACGATACCTATATTGAACAGATTATTTATTTTATACCATTGCATTCGTACTAAATTTGTTATTTTATTAGTCTATTCACAAAAAAAATGAAATATAGTATAATTAGGTACTTAAAAAAAAAAAATCATGATTTTAGGAATTTTTATTTTTTAATATAGAAAAATAGATGTTATAATATATTGTTGTAACATAGAGCTATTCAAAACAATTCTTCTGTTACTAGGTAACTGGCTCCCAAGTCAACTGACCTTACTGAATTTTGTATGGGCATTGAGGGTTATGATAAAGAAACTATAGGTATAGCTAAGAATATGGGGTTTTAATATACATCTATAATTTAAAATAACTTGTGCAATAAAGTGGGCATGTATCATGTTTGGTATTCAATTGAATAAGTCTATCTAATAATAAGTGTGGTGATACAATAGGTGCTCGAACAGTCAGACTAATTAATCATTATATATTTTAAAGCACTTATGTTGCTGAGCCCGTAATATATATCAGTATTACGCCAATTATTGGCATAACTACAACTAACACTGGCTGACCTTTGTTCACAATTCATTCGATGTCCATAGTATATGCCAGCGCTGGATCAACACTTGGTTGTCAGTAATAGTGTGATAGTACAAGTGTAGTACTGGCTAATATTGTAGCCTACAGTGCTGTGCCCGTGAGGGTCAGCTATTACAGACGTAGTAATGCGCCCTTTGTAAATGCTAGAGTAAATAATACATTTTTGATTGAGATGTACCGTATTATCATCATACAACCATTACTAGAAATAGGATGTTAATGACTTGAGCATTTTTTTCCATTGATCCTATATACCAGGGGTAGATAACTGGCAGCCCGCAAGCCTTTTTTATCTGGTCCATCCTACATTAATTCCAAATTACATCTTACGATTTTAAAGTTTATCGTTTATACTCTATATTCTATAATCTATATGTTATAGTCTATCTTATCAATATAATCATTGTTAGGTATCTGGTATTGAACATCGTTAAATGTCTAAATGTCATAATATATATTATATACACACATATGTATACATATAGCTTGAAAGCTGAAAATAGAACTTTTGACACCTCATGGGAGAATGACTATATTTATTTATTATTAACAAAATAAATGCTAATTAAAATGTATATTTTGAATGAACTTTTTTCTTCTATGTTTTTGCCCCTCTAGATTTTTAATTTTCTAAAAATTGTTACTCATGTTTATCATTTATGCTACTATAGTAATAATAAAAACTGAATTAATAAGAAACGTAAAAACCCAGAATACGTTATAGGTATTGGATAATTATTGTTTTCGTTATCGGCTTGTTTATTAAATGTATTAAATGTATTATAGATTATTGATCTACATATTAAAGCATTAGTGCCTATACGATCAGTATGCCTATAATATCGATACCAATCATTTCAAAATTTAAGATTTAGTTTTGTAATTTGAAACCCCTTGTATGAAGTAAGCACTTATCAATTCAGTGAACGAAGAGAGTCGTTTTCTATGTATAAAATTATTCCGTTGGACAATATAGAGTCAGTTTCAATATTGCTAATCTAAAGATATACATGGTAATCAATTTTTTTTTTTTTTATTTAAATTAATTCTTCAAATTTTTTTATTAATTTTTATAACTAGTTTGTGTTAACTTTTGGTAATCTTTTTTTTTTTTTTTTTAATAAATATATTTCTTTTTTGCTTTTTTAAAATAATCGTGTGACTATTTTTTAGCTGCTTATTGTACTTTAAAATCCTAGCTCTATTTATTACTAATTAATTATAATCAGCATCTTATCTCTAGTTTTTAGTAATGACATTTTTTTTTATTCTAATTTTACTTTTAATTCATTTTTAGTAATTTTATAACATTTTATTTAATGTAAATTAAATATTTAAATGGTAATAGTCCATTACCACGGAGGATCTAAAAATCAGTAGAATCAATTACAACAGTTATGCTAGATCAAGTATGGGAGAAATTGATGACCATTGTCACGATAGATGTTGTTCGTAAAACGGTGTAACCAAAAGAGGTCATATGAAACATGTTTTATAAATAAACCAAATTTTAAATACTATTATTCTATTTTATGTACCATTATCTACCATTCTAAACCTGAAAACTTAAAATATATTATAGCCATTTTTAGCCAGATGAATCATTTTGAATAACCCTATAAATCTAAGAATCAAAGTTAAAAATAACATTTAAAATAAAAATGTATTGGTCACAGAAGTATTTACATTATAACAGCTATTATGAAACACTATAGTATACCTACGTCAATACCTATCGGACTAAGTTCTAAATGCATTACATATGGATATTTGAAATATATTATAATATAATTTAGTATGCTATTATTCAAATTATTTAATGCAGTATAATTAAATACAATACATTTTGTATTTTATTGACTACTATGACTAACTTTAGACATAAAATTATCAATAAACTTGGCAGCTATCACAGATAATGTTCAGTTAGGGATTGTTTTTTTTAGAAATAATTTATTTTCTCTAATGAGTTATTTTGTCAATCAGTATTTACAAAATTTGTGATGCTATTCATATAGTGATATTTGACAAAAGTATAAATGTATAATAATATGCATAAATTATGGCAGGGTGGTCCAACCTTTTGTAGTTGGCGGGCCAATTTAAACTTTCATAAAAACCCCGAGGGTCGCCAGAAGAAAAAAAATTATACCTATTTATATTTTATTTTATATAATGCACAGATTATTACATTACAGATAAAGTTACTTTTATACTTCGAATTAATTGTTTAATTAATGTGATGATTGACATTGTTTTTCAGAAGCCAATTTTTCAATATCAATTGAATACCATTCACTGAATCATTCAGTGGCGTTAAGAATAAGGGGGGAGCAAGCCAAAAAAAAAAATACTTGTTGAGGGCCACGGGTTGGACCACCCTGACTTATGGTCAACGAGTTTAACAAAAATCCAAAAATTTGACATAAGTTTTTGATGATGTATACTAATTTTAACTATATGTATTTTTTTTTTTTAGTTAAATAATTCTTTTCGATTTTTGAAATAAATTACTCACCAGACACAGTGGCGACAACTAAGAGTTGTATTTTTACATTTAAATAACTTGCTCAGGTTTCGTTTTTAACGTGGTTATTAATGAGTGGTTGGTTATATCTATCTGATTACCAGACCGCTTGGCGCTGATAACCGGTTAGGAATAAGTATTAAAATATCACAGCATCATACAATTCACATTTGAGTGGTATACACGCACAGTTATGTAGGTTACCTCATACTGAGCGATGTTATGCTTTCTATACGCTTCCAAGTAATATTTCATTGACAGACTTCCAGTCACGTGTTACTAGACCCTTAGGCTATAAGTGTATTACAATTGATTATTCATTCATCCCGACGTAGTTAGAATTATTACCATTTAACTTTTGTTTCAAAATTAATAAACTTTAATAGTATGCCTATATACATAGATCTTAATCTATACTTATACTGGAGTACAAATATATAATACACATTAAATATTTCCTATTTAAATCACTTAAAAAATATTTGAAGTGAAATTTATGCTTAATAACGATGATAATTTTTTTAAATTTTGTATTTTGTAATAATTTTTGAAGATTAATAACTAAATAAACATTTAGAAACAAGATTATAAATATTCTCAAAGCGCATATTAAGAACGTATAATAATGAATAATGTATTATTTAATTACTACATTTTTTAGTGATTAATTTATTATGATGTGTGGCCGTGGATTATATTTTAATTTTCATTAATCATTTTTAAACATTAAACAAACAAAATTCTTAAGTATCTATATAATTAAAAAAATAATATAATAAGCAATAAAAAATATTAAAAATATCGGAATTCATTGATATTGAGTAGGCCACTGTAATAAACCACATAGTTTAGATGAGTTATTATATGAATAGGCGTGTCTGAGTCGTTAGAGAAATTAACCGTTCTAGTTCCTACACAATTTAAAGCGATTACCATCAAATTCTAAAATGTATTCAAAATAACGTTGTCTTTTGCAATATATTGTGAGAAAAAAAATTAATTTGAAAGTTCGCATACGAAATTTTTTTGTAAGTGTATGATTATATTTAATTAAAATTTAAAATCTCTATACTTAAAAGAGTTAATCATATAACTTTGTTTTATTTCAGACACATATTATGTAGGAATACTTAAGAAAAAAATGATTGACTAGAACGTAAATAACCGTAACTTATCAATACATAGTAATGTACAATAAATTATAATTATCTTTAATAGTTACCTACTAAAACGAAACCACAAATGTACCGATAATAGTGCTAAAATGATATTATATAGTTGTTATAAAATTCATTAGTATAATATTATTATCACTTCAACTTCCGTCGTGCTTTCTATATTATATACATTTGTACTCGACGACGGCGGCATTAATAACCTTATATTTTACTCGATGCCCGGAACAGTGCATTTTAAGTTTAGCCACTGTAAATGGCGTATAATATATACCATTCGGATACTTTTTGTTTTGACCTATTGAAATGGTCAAACGGTAGACAGACTACATCATACGTGTATGTGTGTTATTAAATATGTGTTAAAATTTTCTCTTTCTACAGAATAATACCGTTTTGTTTAAATCATATTATATATTATACTAAAAGTCTCTTTCATCAGTATACTTTCGTTTTTCTTTTGTAACCACGGTCAAAAATATATGTAATACATAAACATAATATGTTAAAAGCGCTAACATTTCCGGCAAGACGGTTAGTAGTAGGTAGTAGATACTAATATAGTATTTATAAATATAATATATATGCACGCATAATAACGGACTGCATAATATGCAATTTTTATTCAACGTAATTTCTATCTGCTATATAATGTTAATAAATCTACTTGTTTAGAAATAGGAATATATAAACATGAATGTGATAAAATATCAATAGTTAATTTTAAAACCAAAGCATAATATAAATACTATATAATCTATGAATATCAGAAATACAACTTAGGTCTTAGGTATTAACCTAACTTAAGACGTATTATAAACATAATTAAAAATGAAGTTTGATGAATATTGTGAAAACTTTTAGGTATAATTTTTAAGTTATAAAATAACCAATAATGATGATGATAATGATTCATTTGTAAACATAGTGATGTAAAATTAAGTTTTTTAAATTTGTACCTGATAAATAAAAATGGATCGTTTTGTATTACTATTCTATAATTATAAATTAGTTGTAGGTAGTGATAGAATTAATTACACGTTTGAGTCTATTAAATTATAAAATCGAGAAATATTTATTTGTTTTTTATGTTTTATGTGTAAAATAATTCTACAACAACGTGATTAAACCAAAAAAATAAGATATAAACATAATTTTAACTTAATAACGTATTAATTGTTATATTAATAGAAAAAAGTTTAGTTATTAAAATGTTAAGAGTTTAACTAGTTACGTTATTAAGATAATTACAAAATTGACTATTTAGTGAAGCAATTTAAGATAGAAAAATTCAAAGCATAAAATAAGCTCACACTATGACTATTGTTTTCCGTCCCTCGATGGTCATAGCATATAACTGAGCTCACGCAAAATAATACTTTAGAACGTGTCTTGGTACAATCGATACAAAAATGGAACACAAAGTTATTTTCTGTAAATGTTGTCGAAAGCATTATTTATTTGCAGGTTATACGAGTCGATAGGTAGATAGCCCAGATTGTGTCGGAAAGGACAAAAGGAAAATACTTTGGGTTAGGTTAGGTTGTAAGAAGACAGTCAAGAAAACAATGTGGCAATAAAACATTTATAGAACTGACACGCACATATTATAGGTACGAATGCCGTACAGATAATACACCTATAACGGAAATAAATATTCAATAATATTATATTATATACTTTTTTGTCTCTCACACATTGTGATTAGATTTCGGTTAGACTTTCATCGTATACTAATTGTAGTTTAGCGTAAATTTAGGAGTGTCTAGAAATATTTATTAGTCTAGTAAACTTATACATTATATTATACATCTAAAGGACCCGCGGGGGGAATCGCTAAAATTTCGGTCGTATTATATTCAGAAATGCAGTTTGACAAGTTTTGTTACTCCCAAGTCCAAATGTGTTTTTTTCCTCTGCCTCAATCGTGTTACAATTAGCATGTGGATCATCTGCTGTTGCTGTTGCTGCTGATGCTGCCGCCGCCGCTGCTTCTGCAGTTGGTGTTGCGGTTATATCGAGAGCCGTAGGGATGCCGCCACTGAACCCCGTGCACGCGCCCACCACTTTCTCTCCGTGCGAACATTCGGTTTCGTTTATCAATACGTTTTTAGCCGTTATGCTTTCTCGCTCAAATCCTGTCGGTAGTCGTAATCGTTATTATAATGTTTTTGGATACATTTCAGTGCTCTACGATTATCCGGTCATCGGGGTCACGCGATCAAGCCATTAAACCCAACGCGTACATAATAATGTATACCTACTCGTTTCGGTTTCGTGTCTGATTATTATTTTATGTTTTGCGTGATTTACTAAAACTTATTCATAGCATTGAAAAAAAAACACCTGTAAATTGTTATCTACGCTTATCGTGAAGCATCCTTGGAACGAGAAAAATGTCTTATAGTAGGTATAATGTTCTAGTTTTTTTCATCGAAAATACCTATCTACTTCCGTTGTATAAGAATTTTTCTTACACCTTTAAACAATTACACGGTAACGAATCTATATTTTTTATTTGATCTCAACCTGATAATATATTATTAGTTGAAGTATGACTCACGAGTTAATGTTTTAACGCAAGTCTGCTAGAAACAATGATTTGTTTGAAACGTTTTAAGTTTATAATCATAAATTATATTGTATATAATGCACTTCATAATATGTGCATTTTTAGATCGAATTAAAAGATTAAATTATTCAACTATTCTTATCAGTACTAATCATTCCATAAAATTGTACAATTATGTATAAAAATTATTCTTAAGAACAAACCTAAGTATTTATATATTTAAAGACTATAATATAGTACAAAAGTAAAAAAAATAATAATAATGTAATAATAATATAATATTATTATGTAATGGTATATTAATTAAATGCATTTACTTTTGAGTTAACGCAAAAATGTATGATAAAAAATCAAAATTTCGCATCAGATGAATTAATTTTAAATGATCAAAAGTTTTTATTTAGCGTTACATTTTTTTTTTTTTTTTGTTATTAATATTCACTCTTTGCAATATTGTTTAATTAATTACTATTAACTGCAGAACTATTGACTTAACTTTTAATATATAGAAGATTAAAAACATATTATACATAGATCAATGCATAGCCTACATGAATATATTCAAGTAATCAAGTGCTAGATGGATAAGTTCAATGTTACCAAGAACCAAAATGTTTATGAATACATTTTAATAGGTAGTTTTATAAATTAATACTGAAAAAGTTTAAATTCCTAATAATAATAAGTATATTTTTATTTTAGAAATAAGACGCGAGCCACATCTCATTATGACTGAAGCCACAAGTTGATCATCCTTACTTATAACGTACAGGTATATTGATAAGTGATAACCATATAATAGCTATAATAGACAGATCCTTTTCTGCAATTTATTATTTATCACTAAAATTTGTAACTAATATATTTGAAAAAAAGTACACATTATTGTCATAACAACAGAACCATCGCTTTTTGGAATCGATAATATTTAAATATTATAAACATTTCTAGATCTTCATTCTCAAAACATGTAAAATTGTAAAATAAATGTATGAAAAGTATAAAAGTAAATAGTTTCAATTCTTATAAACTTATTGGAATGTAACGGAGGAAAAAAGTACGATACGAAATATCAGGTTTTTTGAGGTCATGCCTCATTAAAATACAGGGGCAAAACACTCAACCACTTATTGACATATCATTATTTTTACTCTGACATCTTTGATGATAGTTTAATAAACAAATAATGATCCATTTCACACTTTATAATTGTTTGATTATGATTTAAGATATACATTTTAGGGTTCTGAAGTTCAATAATTGTGCAATATTTATAATTTAAATCATTAAAATAACTGCGTTAGATATTAAATAATTTAAAGTTGTACTTTCCGATAATATAAGATATCAACATGTGTCCAATATACCTACAGTTAAGTTAGTTAAAATATTTTATGGTATCAAATGCGTAATACACATTAAACATTACACACTAACCTGTGAAGTATAACTTATATTTCAATGTAAACAATATAGATAGGTATACATTTTTATAAAATAGATGGAATTATTCAATTTTCAAGTTAAATAGATGGTTTCCTTTGTATTTAAATATTTGATCACTGTCTAAAAATAAATCTAAATGATTAACGATCAAAAGTTTGAGTTTTAAAGTAGGTAGGTTTTTTAGTCAATATTATATGAACATTTAGTAAGTTAATTCATTGTAATATGCTTTAATAATTTATTTTAAGAGCTTATACTATTTATATAAATTACATTCCATGAGGAGTGGGGACATTGTGTGACATATTAAAACTGTAAGGCAGTAATATATAATATTTAAAATTAATGATAATTCATTTAATTCTAAGTTCTTTAATTTTTAAATATTATATTATCTTATTGGACTAAATCAAATAAAATATAGACCGTACCATAATGTCATAAATGATTTTACCTTTTCTTTGTATAGCAATCGGTAATGATTACAAATTTGAAGGAAAAATTTAAAATTTAAAATAGTAATAATATATTATGTAACTATTCGTACATAATATCATAAATTAAAAAAAAAATTCAAATGATTTTTGTGCCAGACGTGACAAATACACCCAAACATACTCCTTTAGAGAAGGGTATTTTGTCAGTGAGTTGTTACTTGCGTTTAGAGGTTATTGTATAGCATTTCATTTTATCTATCTCCATCGCGAGTACTTACTACATATATTATTTTCTTTCCTATAATAGGTATACTTATTCCATAAACTCGAAAGTTATCGTCGAAGTTAACTGACATAATATGATTAAATCATTCTAGCAATGTAAGTAATACAAGAAAACCTCACATCAAATATTATAGACGGTGCTCGTTATGTATATCTATATGATTAACATTATTAAAGGTATCAGGTACCTACATTTTTAACGTTAAAAAAATGCATATATCGTAAAGAGAAAAACAATTATAGTTCTATTGATAATAATATTATGTTTTATGTTAGTATAAAACGATACTCGCCGTGGATCATTTATTGAAAAACGAAATAATAATAATAATAAAAAAAACGTTTCTGCTTTCCAACAATATCCGTTTTAGTATCGGGCAGAGGTCATGAGCCGGCCGACAGATTCGTACACACATACAGAGGTACATACACACGCTCGTTCGCGTACACATCACCGTATATATCTACGTTCAGCGTTCGTATTATCGTCGTCTTCGTCGTCGTCATAGCAGAGAAGCGGAGAGGCGAGTAAGTATCGTATCTACCGGTAACGATTTCAATTTCTATAAAAAAACACACACACACACACACACACACACACACACACTATAAGACGACGATGCGTATATATTGCAAAACCAGTTCGGCAGAAAAGATTGAATGAGTGAGAGAGATGGAATGAGTTAGTGTGTGCGTGTGTGTGAGGGAGAAAGACGCGTATAGACGTAGCGCAGACATAGACACAGACAAGCTGTGCACCGCACTGCAGGAAACGCTGCGGAGAAAGAGAGTCCGCCCGTCGTAACCGGTCGAACGTTCAATTTCATTCACAAATCCGTCGAATTTCCCCCTCTCCCTGGAAAATACGAATCCACCTCCCACCCCCTGCAACAGGTTCCCCCCTGCAGACGTGTCTCGGAGCTTTACCCCCCCCCCCCGTTGTGGCTCGCGCGCGTGACTGATACTCGCCGGGCGGAAAGCGTTATTCATCATCATTGCCCGGCAATAAGTGGCCCAGTAGAGGTGTGCGCGCATGTGTGTGTGTGTGTGTGATTACAAAGTAGTGAACGTGTGTGCGATCGCGCCAAAAAGTCGAAAATGCCGGCAAACCGCATACTATCGTGGCAGCACGGCACCCCGTACGACAATCCTCCGCGCGACGAGTGAATTACTACGTTCAATCCTCCGAAAATAGAGTACACGCGCAGGACACCGCGATATTCGCAATCATTTTTACTTTTTTTTAAACGGATTTTTTTTTATTATTCAATATTTTTTTCACTCGCCACTACATTGTATTGGCTGTACATCGATAACGTATTATATTCATCGCTGCAAGTCACATATACGTTATAATATTGTAATAGTCACTCAATATTATCTTGTACGCGATGATGGTCAAGATGCGGTGCTTGTTCGTGGTTAACGTGCTCGTGTTGAAGATCATGGTCGGCACTGCCGAAACACCGGACGGTCAATCACAGTGGGCTCACAAAGACACCGGTGAGTACCACTTTCAATTTTTTTTTAAAAAACAATTTGTAGAAAAGTCCTATATAGGTACAGTGGCCGAGTACCTATATACGAACGAATATAATATTATCTACGTCGTTATTTTTATTTGTAAACCCAACTAGATAGATTTACGACAAGACATAAACTAGCATACATACAACACACGTTTAAATTAAAAAGTTTTACGTTATTTACAAACAATTTACGATAATAATACCGCTTTAACCATAACTATACAGAGATAATAAACTAATATTGCTGAGGGAAAATATGAATACTTGTAGTGTTGTAGTAGTAATAGTCAGATTTAGTTGTTAAAGGATATAAAAACTGTCAGAATAAATGATTAACATTTTTAGTTGTGGATACATGTAAAATTATGATTATCTCAAGTATTATATTATTATATAAATTATAATGACACTGTTTAACATTTCCATAAAACCGGTTCGTCGATTAGTATTATAATGTCAACTAGAAGTAAATTTTATAAAAAATCATCATAAAACGAATATATTTTCTAAATTAAAATATATCCTATTTAATCTACTTCGTGAAATATTTACAAAATGTTTAAAATTGTGGAAACTGGAAAGTATTATTTCTCGATCCATTTATTGTTATTATTTTAATATATAATAATAATTGACCATATTATTTTTTAATACCTACCTAATTTCAATCACATACAAAACTAATTTTAATAATCGAAATTGAATTACACTTGTTCGTTTATTGCTTATAAAATAAAATGTATACAAAAAAAAAAAATTAGAAGTGTTTTTAGAAATTATAAAAGATAGGTACGAAATAATGTTGATTAGATATCTTATCAAAAATGTACTTAATCTCAATATGTACTATGTACGAATTTGTGGTTGAAAGAAAATGACTAACCACAGATAAAATTAAATTTTTAATGAACCTTAGGGTTCGCCGGCTTGACCGTCTTTAATAATTTTATTGCGAATATCAAACTTGATTTCACTAAAAACAAATACACTGGCCTGAATTTCAATTCACGAAGAATATTAAATGTAAAAGTTTATCAAATGTTTTATATTATTATTTTATTTTAAGTTATAACCTTTCGTATAATATTAATTTTAAACCTATTTATTTTTACTTTTACTCAATGAACAATTATGTATTGAAAAAGTGAACATAAAATAATATTTATAAATTGAATACCATACATTAAAAATATATTTGCAAAATAAAAAAGAAATTAAAAAAAATATAATAATATTAATATAGACCGTAAAAAAAATTTTACCCTTCAAAAAGCAAAGTACTTTTAAGCTTATTGGCTATTAAATTGGGTAGGTATGTCGTATATGTAATGAATTTAGCATACAACAGAGAGTAGTAGAGTTTAAAATGTCATTAAATTATTATAATAATTTGTATGTAAATTAACACTTTCTTATTATATCGGTATAGGTAACAAAATTAATTTAGTTCTATGATCTATTACTCGTTATTAAACTTAGTGATTTTTTTAGTAAATAAGTGAACCTAACGCACGAATGGACGGATAAATATTCAACAATAGTCAATAACAAATGTTAATACTGAAAATAGTTTAAGGTTTAAAGAAAACAAATTTATGACAATATACACTTACCTATCTAAAATATGTAGAAGTTAAGAATCATTATAATTTATTTAAAAAAAATTATATTCAACTAGTTTAAGATATATGTATTATTCTATATATATATATTTTTTTTCAGTGAGAAATATTTTTATACCTATTAAACATGCATAGGTACAAGTGTATTACTACAACTAATAATACGCACATTAGAATATTAATTAATTTATAATATGCGCGCTGTATGGTGTTTAGATAAATCGCCGGCTTTTAAAATAGGTAATGTATAATAGGCATCTACTAACTGTTATAAATTATCATATAATCAGTTCTCGGAATACTTGAAATTCGAGAAAAATGTTATAAATAATGTTTATCATTATGTATTTGGATTTTTTAAAGTATCATCACATCTAAGAGTTTTTTTAGTTAAACATATTAATATGCACTTACTATTAAACAACTATAGTAATTAAGAAAATAATAATTAACTAAGGTTTTTTATGTAAATGATGAAATTTATATGAACCAAATCTATTACATTTATTTATTATTATTATTTTACTTTTAGCATTTAAAACAGTATAATATAGTTATTCTTAAATTTCGATAACTGTAGGTACATGATTGTGTATAAAGAAAGTGAAAGATCGATGACCAGTGACCACTCTATAAAACTGAATCATCAAACCAAGAATTTATTAATGAAAATTGAAACTTGTCAAACAACATAATTAAAGTTAATGAGGATTTTTTTGAAATTGGTGATCTAAACATTTAAAAAATTCATATGTATTAGAAAACAAACAATACAATTTACGATTTGCACAATTATTTAACATTTTACCTATAATTACCATTACACCTATAATATGTTTAATTCGAAAATCAATAATACTTAGATTATTTTTTGAAATAACTACAAAAATTAGAATTTTTAACAATCAATAATAATTTTTAAATTGTGTTACTCGTGTTAGGTCATATTACAAAATATAATTATATTTTATATTCCATTTTTTGAGAAATTCGAGATAAAATTAAATATTAATCAAATAATATTTGAATTATATTTAATACAACTCTTAAATGTATTTTTTATTGATTTTAATTTTAGTATAAATATTATGTTTTATAGTTTATAGGTATTTGATAAGGTTAGATATGTAGTTTTATTTGTCCATATTACTAACTAGTTACTATTTTGTTTGCTAAGGTATATAAATACTATAATAGTTAGAGATAGGTAAATATTTATTGAAATTTAAATTGTGAGGTAATTCTCCTAGAGACAATTTATAAAATTAAAACTAATGACATGAAACTATACACAATGCTATTAATGGACAATGCCATCATGTGAAATGTACACATACCATTTATTTTTTTTATTGCATCTATAGTTCACGGATCGTTAATTGTTTTTTTTTTTATTTTTTTAGTAACAAATTTAATGTTTTTTAAAACACGATATCGGTAGAAAAAACATTGAAAAAGAGTGCAAGGGAATTGTGAATGTTTACAATTGCAATGCTACTCACAATAATTAAAAATAATTAGGTAATTAAGTCAACAAGAATCGATTCTAAGCGGGAAAATGTAAAAAAAAAGGAGAGACAGTGATAGAAATTGAGAAGAAAAAAAAGCAAATACCCATACGAATATAAATGATCGTACAATCGTGATTGGCTTATATTATTATTATAATTATAGATAATCGATAACTGAAAAAATACGCGAGTTATTCGGTCAACATTCTTAATGATTGTGCAGTGTACGGTTGACGACGAATCAATTAGCTGTCGCGAGTATAATTATTATAAGTATATCATACTCGCAATGCGGTGAAGCTTCAGACCCAAGCCAGGAGACGATTTCGATAACTTTTCTAA
Organism: Aphis gossypii; assembly: GCF_020184175.1. Lineage (NCBI taxonomy): Eukaryota > Metazoa > Arthropoda > Insecta > Hemiptera > Aphididae > Aphis > Aphis gossypii. The sequence continues at coordinate 39,969,770 of NC_065530.1, read as the reverse complement.
AAAATATCTAGGCGTATACTTTATTGTACTCCGACGTGCGTCTAGTCTGCGGGGTATATAGTGGAGGTAATTTCTATTGTGGTACGACTAAAATATGAAAATATATTATATCACATAGCGCTTTAAGTTTTTAGGTATTAGTATCGTACGTTATAAATCGTTTACGCGCGAAACGTATAGCCAATATTGACCGTATAGTTATCGCAGCGGTAAATGACCATCGGTGGTGGGTCACGGGCGGCGGCTTCTTTGACAACTTTCACTGCGCGCGGGAACGAACTCGCATATATACGTCCCGACGTCCGGTGAATAATTTCGCTCGGACATTGCACGTACCTATATATCTATTATATTATACAGACTATCGGCTGCAGACACGTATGACGAATCCGTCGTACACCCAAAAAATCTATTTAATTTTGATTTAAATATTAACAAAAACCGATGGCATGTGCGATGTTTAGCATTACAATATTAATATTATATTATATCATGTATTCGTATCTATAGGTAAATAAAGTCACACTCGAATAACTCGGAAACACAACGGGCAATATTTTATTCGCTTATCGAACATTTACAATAATAATACGTGAAGGGTACGGAGCAAACTTGATTTTTTAAAAATCTGCTTTTTTATAAATATTATAGGTATATAGGTTTATAGTGATCAATATTTAATAATTTAAAGCATACAATTAAGTTCACTATTTAAGCAGTCATTGTAATAAAGGTTTTAATTAATACAGTTTATAAATTTAACATTTAAATATTTAATATACTGTGATATATGAAAAAAAAATATAACACAAATAGAACATTATATAAATATTTTATCGCCCGACATGTTCTCGACTACCGTTTAACCGAGTTTTAGTCTCATAGAATCATCATTCTGTATTGTGATTGATACTTAGAAAAACGAACTTATAGATATACTGAAATAAATCATTTCTTTTTTTTTTTTTAATTTGACTGAAAAATAACGTGTTACGCAACCCTTATTATAAATGGGTCGTCCTGTCCGCTCGCTGCGTTCTGCTAGGAAAATTGCAAATATGTAATTGGGGGAGTATATGACGTATAGCATAACGTGGGAAACCCATGTCCCGAGGGATCTTACATATTATTATATTATGTGTACAGTGCGTGTATGTGTACCACAAGTGGTCCGTGTGGCCTAAAAGTGTAGGTCGTAAACTAGAAATCAGATAGTGGCGCGGATTTCTGTAATTGATAGCTCCTTCGCGCGTCTAGACCGTAATTCCACGCTCATATATTGTGTATATACTATATATATTATAATATGTAAATTATTATTACGGTTTTTTTTTCGATATATTATTTCGTACACGCGTATATTTTATATTATATATAGGTACATTCGATTGGTGTGCGCGAGATGAGGCGACGAGGAGAGTCGACGATATGAATAAAATCCCCGGAGGAGAGAGACCTCACAAGTGGGAAAACGCCGGTCGGAATAATTATATAATAATATTAAGATACTCGTAGTTTGTTTTATTATTAAATTCGTAAGTATATTTAAATAATACTTCACGCCCCAGCGTCGTACGTATGGCCGTATGGGGGGCGTAAGATTGTGGTTAGAGGAGAACTTGCACACCTGCCGGCTGTCTCTGAAGAATTTTGTTTAGATGGACTTAGTCATATACATCATAGTAAATAAATATATAAATATATAAATAAATATTGTTTATCATTTTTATATTCGGGTACCTAATGGGCATATAATATATCGCATATTATATCGGGATTTAATAATAATTAAATTGAAAATTCCATTGATTTTATTAGCATTATATTATTATAATACCATAGTATTATTACTTTTAACCAGAACATCCCCACTTCCCCTGAAAACTTTATTTGGATACGCCTTGATGTTTATTACTTATATGGTTTTATTTCCTGCTTAAAAGCAAGAGTAAATACGTACACGCTCATTTATTATATAGAATCATATCAGTATAACATTATCACGTACCACATTGAAATAACCTATATCCGTGCCTAATACTTATAGCTTACTCGTTCTGCAAATCAAAAAGGATCTTCCGAGAGCATATATAATATAATATTATATATATGATGTTCGTGTATTAATATTACAGTGTTCGATGTCGACCCGCGCGATATAGCCATTTAATATAAGTATATAACATAAGCACTCGTGTCACGTCTGATGTTAAAGAAAATACGCATTTATCAATGACACTATTTTTATTCAGTTCCTGTGTATAGGCAATTACTATATTTTTTTAACCGTTTGTTATTTTCACTGCCAATGTGTTCCGTTTATTCTGAGTTTTTCTACGTATCCTGACTACAGTATTGCGGTAATGAAATTAAGATATTATTAGGAATCTCTATTGGTCGTACGTAATAAAAAGACCAGATGATCAATTGAGATCGTTTTTATTGAAAGTAATAAATGATTCAAATTTGTGGGACTTTTATTTAAATTAGTGTTCATATAAATTTACATTTTTATTTCTATAGAAAAAATTATCTTTTTTTTATTACTGGTTTTTCGTTTTGTGCAACATAACTCATAAGCAAGTAATAGTTTTAATAATTAGGTACTATCATAAATGTAAATAAAATTAAATAATATTTAAATGGTTGAATAAAATTTACATAGAAACATTAATATTATACTAAATTTAATTAAATAAATAAATAAATTTGTGTACAGTATTATGAAATCTTTATAAGAGAAGAAAATCAAAAGGTTGCCAATAAAATTCAAACTATAGTGGATAATAATTTTTAAAAATAAAAGTTCAAATTGATCACATCGAAATATAGATACCATTAATAAGTATACTACTCATACTTAATCATGATATAAAATCAGCACATATTATGTGACTTGTTTTAAACATATTGAGTAGGAGTGAAAGCGAATTATTTATGTCCAGTCAAATTTGTATTCCTAACACCTCAACAACTTTTTGAAGTGTGTATAATCATATCCAATTTGAATTCTAGACAGATCAAAAGAATTGATTATAAAACAAATTAGCTTTATGTAAAGAAATTGAAATCAGGAATTTAGATTTTACTTTTTGCTATTAATATTCACACCAAGATGTTTAAGATAGATCATTATTTATTTTATACGACGATGTTTTTTTTATAATTTTTATTTCAAATGAAATTTCTTCTCAGTTCTTGAAGTATTGATCATTTAAAAAAAATATTGAATTGTATTTTGTATCAATTAAATATCCAATAGATCGTGTACCTATACTACTGTACCCATTAGTGACTTAAGTGTGTATTATATTATTAATTAATACCTCAATAACCATATATATTGTACTTTTACGGCGAAGATGTCGAGTTAAAAACATATTTTTTCTATGAGTGGTTTTATTGAAAATTGGTTGCATCATAATATTTGGTTTATCTTTTATTATATTTATTGGTTATAGTTTTAACATTTTTGCGATAAATACGGTATCGTTTGAATTTTTGGTGAAATGCATTAAACTTTATGATATTAATAACTAATATACCATGTTATAGTCGTAGTTAATTTTGTATAATATTTATTGAAGCATATTATTATATCAAATATTTTATTTTAAAATTTTAATTGAAAGTTAATAATACATTTTTCTAACTTTATGTACCTATTTTTGCACAAAACTTTTAATTTTACTAAAATTATTAAAACAATCTGTACATACTACATAAGAGTATTATAATAATATACATGTATAACGGGTATAAATTATATAAAATGACAATAACAATTTTAAATCTTGACAATTTCAGAGTATATAATTGTATACATTTAAATAATAGAGCGATGAACTTTGTATTCTATTATAAATTATACCTAATAGTTTATTGAGTGGTTTTATTTGAATAACAATCGTTTATAAATTCAATAAAAAATAGTTAATGTTTAAATATTCGAAAATCTATTCCTACAATAATATTTAGAAACGTTGAATAATACAATATATTAATGTTCTATGTTAAGGTTTAAGTACGATTAGTTGTAACTTGTAACTTTATTTGGCTATAAACGTCATTGTATTTTTTTTCGCAAATATCTCTAAATCATTCAATAGTATCATGATATAGGTCATAAATAATGGTGTAAAATGCCAAGACAATAACAGTATATTTCTATTTTTTACATTAGTAAAAGTAATGAGGAATACAAATTAACCAACTCTCTATTTAATATACTTTTTAAGTTTTATTATATATTATATATTGTATGTTTTATTTTCATGCATATTTTACGTGTATAATTTGTATAACTCATAAATAACTGCCATATTTACTAAACCAATAATTATAGGTGTAACCACATACAGCCCATCATAATTAATCCCAAAATGTTTTCATCCTCGATAATTAGTATACCTATACGGGTAGGTATACCTAACTATATCTACGAATGAATTTGGTTTTCATTTGACCAAGAACGACAGACATACAAATGGTACATAGACATTTCTATTAATGAATCATTGTGTTAGAAAAAAAAACACTTCTTCGTATGAACACAAAACCTAGACAAAAAGTAAAAGAAAAAACCAATAAGTCTATGTAGACTATCGAATCATCGTCGTGGCCACGCGATTATGTGGGAGTCGTTTGTAACGCGTGCATAGTTGGAAATTGCCGAAAAATCGCCTCGAAACATATACTACTACGCATATAGCTGCCAAGATGATAAAATAAAAAATAATATTAATCGTCTTTCCGGTGTTTCTCGTCAGTCCGCAAAACGGTAAAAAACTACAAACAATAAGTGCACACATATTCACGGCGGCACGTGCACTTAAACTACACAACGAGCTGACGTAGGTACATATATAAATATATAATATTATATACAGTATACACACACACACACACGACTTATAATAATATTAAAAGCGAATCGGTTTGCGATCGGTCAAAAGAACGTTTATTATTATTATTATTTTTTACTCGTTCATATACTCGTAGTATTATGACCGCGGATAGTATACCTATACATAAAGTATATATAACCTAACCTACGCATGTAGATAGGTATAGATATAGGTAGATATAGCGCGGTTGCGGCCCCCGAGGCACGGTCAGTTTTTTTTTTTTTTTTGTTTTTGGCGGCAGCGATTGCGGACCACCTAATGGGCGTACGGCGGGATCACTAATTTGTGGCGAGCCGGCGGAAACGACGGGAAACTAGTCCCAATAGTACATATATACCTATACTAGACATGCACTATGCGGCCGGTAATATATAGGTTACAACTTGACCGAAAACGTTCGCACGCATACACATACACACGCGAGTACATATATAGAAAATCGTAAACGGAATCCATATATATATATATATATATATATATATATATATTTACACGATACGTCATATACGTCTTAAAATGGGCGTGTTGATGGAAAAAAATCGTATTTTCGTCGTCTCTCCTGCGTTTTGATGCTGCGGTAAAACTATATTATGTGACCACCATATTATATATATAGGCATTCGTTAATTTCAAAGACAATCTTTTTTTCTAAAAATTGTAAAGATAAACAGCCAAGAGATCGGTTTAAATGTTCACTGAGAAAATAAAACGGCCCGGGAAAATCACGATTTCAGCTGTCCCAATCGAGTATTTAATTTTTAATTAAAAGTTAATTTTAGGCTTATATATTATATAACTTAAAAAGCGTCATTATAGAGTGTGATTTCATTAGTTTGGAAACATCGACGTTTCCCTAATAATTGGAAAATTTCAAGATTCTATAGACATTGCCTGATAATTGACGTATCGCATACAAATATATAGTATTTTTTATTTTTTTTTTTGTTTTTGGCGGCAGCGATTGCGGACCACCTAATGGGCGTACGGCGGGATCACTAATTTGTGGCGAGCCGGCGGAAACGACGGGAAACTAGTCCCAATAGTACATATATACCTATACTAGACATGCACTATGCGGCCGGTAATATATAGGTTACAACTTGACCGAAAACGTTCGCACGCATACACATACACACGCGAGTACATATATAGAAAATCGTAAACGGAATCCATATATATATATATATATATTTACACGATACGTCATATACGTCTTAAAATGGGCGTGTTGATGGAAAAAAATCGTATTTTCGTCGTCTCTCCTGCGTTTTGATGCTGCGGTAAAACTATATTATGTGACCACCATATTATATATATAGGCATTCGTTAATTTCAAAGACAATCTTTTTTTCTAAAAATTGTAAAGATAAACAGCCAAGAGATCGGTTTAAATGTTCACTGAGAAAATAAAACGGCCCGGGAAAATCACGATTTCAGCTGTCCCAATCGAGTATTTAATTTTTAATTAAAAGTTAATTTTAGGCTTATATATTATATAACTTAAAAAGCGTCATTATAGAGTGTGATTTCATTAGTTTGGAAACATCGACGTTTCCCTAATAATTGGAAAATTTCAAGATTCTATAGACATTGCCTGATAATTGACGTATCGCATACAAATATATAGTATTTTTTATTTTTTTTTTTGTTTAGAATTTAGAATTTAAACAATCTGTAAACATTTTTTCACAATAATCGATTTTCAAAGGTTAATAAAATAAGGTAAAATAAATACTTTTTATAAAAACCTTTTTCAAACCAAAAGACAACATTTTACTTTTTAAATAACGTTGCAGCAATAGTATTCTCTGTATAGTATTAAGTAAAAACCTGAATGGTCGTAGTACAATATTTTCGTTTCTGGAGTTAACGTGTACACACAAGTACTAGATTGCCAACTCAAAAAACAAAAATATAAGTTGATATATTGCTAGATCAGCCACACCCGTGTCCAAGTATATTATGTAGGTATGAAAAATAATGAATACGATTGAAAATAAACACGAATAAAATTAAATACAAATTTATTATCGGTATACCGGTACCATTTAGTTTAGTAGAGATTAAGTGCTCTTAGAAACACGATCACGTCTTGTAAAATATAACTAATTTAATCCTTTTTTAAATTTAATCCGGCTTCATACTAAAAATGTAGCATTCAATTTGGGATTTATAAAAATTAGCTTCCTCTTAGTTTTTATTTAATGTTTATAAACTATAATTTTTTTCTCAGTATTACACTATTATACGCTGTTAAAAATATATATTTTAATTTAAGACTTATACATAATTAATCATCTTAATTTTCGGTATGGTGGTTCAGGGTTCTAATTATAAATATAGTAAATATAACTTTGGCCTTGGGCCGTGTTTATTCAAATAAACATTTACACTTATCAAACGGATTTTAAGCTTTACCGACCTCGACATGAGAATAAATAAATTTATATTGTAACATAGTAAATTAAAAACTCTGAGGTAGGTAGTGTTTGTACTTTGTAATACCTATTTTACAAGAGTTATTATAATGACGTATAATTTTATTATCTGTTTTGGGTAGATTGCTTAAAAAATATAAAAAATAATAATAACTCAATTACCTAAGTTTCTCTTGTCACGATATTAAATTACTTTTAGGTTAGTAACAATATTACTCGACTTTTATTATGTTGCATTACTTTTGACTTTTTGAAAATCGAAAGTATAGCTTGTTGTTATAACGAAGCCAAAAATGTTATAATTAAATATTTAAGTGTCGTTCTAGAAACTATCTTATATTGACACAACCGCTAAATATTATTAAATAAATCAAAAATCAATAAACGGTTTACGTATAACCAATAAAAATAATATTTCGATATCAAATTAACACCGCGGTTATTGCAGTAATGTACACCGTCACACGTCCGACAACGGTAATATAATAATAAATAATAAATAAAGCGAACTCCAGTTGGATATTATTTACTCGATTTCAACTCGGACGTGTTAATATAAACTTAACAACTAACTAACTGACTAATTTATAAACGACACTTCAAGTCACTGATACCATCGAAAAAATAATATTATATGTACGACTTGAATGCAACTCTACAGCGTGTACAGGTGTAAAAAATCAGTCGCTCATCCTTCGGCGATCGACAGAAACAAAATATAATCGTTTCCGTTACGGAGCGATTCGAATGTTAAAAATTGTTAAATTCGATATACATAATATTATCTAATGTTTTGCGTTTGCTCTGTTGCAGCTGCAACGTCCGCCGGGACGACGATGACGGACGGCCGGAACGTGATCTCGCCGCGGATGGATTTCGAAGAATGGACGCCGTTGGGCCGCGGCGACCCGCTCAAAAACGACCCGACGTTCGACTATCTGCCGCCGGTGCTGGATCGAGTGCACTATTGGAAACCGCCGCCCCCGGCGGCCACCAATCGCGCGCACTATTACTCGTCCGCGTCCGCCGCGACGCCGACCACGCCGCCGTCGCAGGCCGTTCACGGCGGCGGTTACAACCGACGGTTTTTCCTGACGGACTTTTCGAAAAGAGAACAACCGGTGGTCACCACTTACGCGGCTATCAAGAGGCCGCCACCTCCCAACAACAATCTGCTGCAGCCTCACCACCATCACCATCACCATCCGCAACAACAACAAATCCAACACCACTTGCAAACGTTACAGGCGGCACCCGCGGCCGGTTACCACTACTCGATGCACCCGGCCGCGGCCGTGCCCAGGACTCCGCTGCCGATGCTCACTCCGCCGCCGTACCAACAGTGGTCGTCCACGGCCAGCGACGTTCAGCGCCAGTCTGCGTCGGACGTGCCGGGCAACGCTGTGGCCGAGAGCAAGCAACCGCCGCCGACCATGGTCCGGGCCCCGACTCGGCCAGTCTCGCCGTCGTCCAATCATTTGGCCGTCGTCAAGGCCCTGTTGGACGACGAAGTCGACCGGACCACCGTCACGACGACCGCAGCAGCCGCCACCACGGCCGCCGTCTGGATGACGACCACGCCGCCGCCGCCGCCCGTCACCATGACGCCAACTTCGCCGCCCGCCGCTCCGATGGCCGCGGCCGCTCGGACCACGCCTCCGGTGGTCGCGTCGGATCCGCTGTTCGCGCATTACAGACAGTCACCGGTCACAGGCCGTCCAATGTACCTCATCATACAGGGTCACTCAAAGGTCAAGACTTACGGATCGGCCAGCAAGACGGACGATCTGAACGCGGCCCCCGTGCAGGTACACGACCACAACCACATCGGCAACCAACCGCTGGACGAACCTAGTCGGAGGAAACGCGACCACTACCGCGGTCGACGTCGATAAAACACTACACAAAATCTTCGGTCAAGTTTTCCCCGATTTTTTTTTTTTTTTTTTATATTGGCTCCAAGAGAAGGCTTTGGATAATCCGACGGTGGTATGGCACATAATATGATATAATACACGACTTAACGTTAATTTGTTATAATATCGTCGGGTTTACTGACTGTGCGCTTCCGGTGTTGTCCTTTTTCCGAATTATTCCAATTTTCATGTTTTTTTAAGATAGTTAAAGACAATGCAATGTGCATGTACTTAGTATAAAGCATTATCCTCAGTTCACAAAGAAAATAGTATCGGAAATTGCTTGTTCTAATTCTATTTATTCAGCCCAAATATTCAACGAAATCATCTGCTTAATCATTATTCAACCGTAAAAATAGAAGTTTTCGCTTAAAAATCAAAATTTGTTACTCCATAAATCAAAACTTCAATAAATACAACTATTCGATAAAAAAAAATAAAATGGTGTATGGGCATGGTTGGTGAATCGCTCCGATAAATATGAGTTAATTATGTATATAATATATAACATTTAAATACATAATTTTCAAAATGATCCACTTCAAATCTGTAGACACTTATTTCGGTGTTGTTTCAGCATAATAGTGAGACGACAATCTGATGCAAATTGGTCGAAAAATGTATACCTATATAATAATATAATATGATATTTAGTATCAATACTACGGTCGATTTAATGCATAGGTAGATCAAATCTTACAAAAATCGTAACACAAATAGTATGCGGTCTGAGTATGACTATATAGGTATATAATACAACAGTTCATTATTCTCGGTCGAAACTTAAAATCGTGGTTATAGGATTTTAAGAATTACATTAAAAACATAAAATGTTATTATGTTAATCAACTAATCAAGTATTTATTTTTTTTATTGCTAAATTGTATCTATGGCTTGAAACTAACACCGAAATTAAAAATGAGGTCACCAATATTTTAAATTATCCTAATGGATATAATATTACGATGTAGTAGCGGTAAAAGGTAGCACTCGGGATATTTTATAATCATGCGTTAATTTTGAATTTTAGTAATCAGTAAGGTAATTTCGTATGCATTACTTGATAATATATGTTATAAATGTAAATCTCATATTAAACATCATAATTTTTAAATGTCAGTTTGAATTTTAGTTTTCTATGACAACGAAAAGAAATCGATTTTGAGGCAGCACATTTTATTTCATGTTTAGGTACTATATAATAAAATATTATTCATTGATTATTGTGCATTATAGTCAATTCAGTATATATCAATTATTAATTAATAATTACCAAAACTAATGAATATGAATAATATAGTACTTTAAGGATTGTATTATAAAATATTTATTTAACTATAAGAAATTTTGTCTAGTTTATAGATATTTACCAAAGATTAAAAGAAAGTAACATTATACAAGTTAGTTTTAATTTTTAAAGATAGAATTAATAATTTATTGTAATATTACGATTATCCGTGTAATAATTATTATAATATAGTTAATTTATTTTTTGATATCAAGTAAACAATGTATGAGTAAGTTATAAGTCACTTTTTAAAATTATTATTACTTTTATAATTTATAATATAGTTCATATTGGTATACACATTATGCCTTAGAATAGTTACCAAAAAGCAATACCTATTGTACACTCTTTGCAACTGTACATATAAATAATAATGCTATATCTGAATTTAACTAGGAATTATTGCTATTGAAAGTATTCATTTCGTGCAGAAAATAATAATTTATTATAATTTAAGATATTTACGCTATATGAGAAATGTTATTTATTATAGTTGTATAACTTATAATATACCTAATTATAATGTAAAAATTAGACAATAATGTTATTCTGATAGCATAAAAAAATTAAACATACTATTTAAAATAAATTTAAAATTTGTGTAAAATTCAAACAAATAATGTATTTTTGTTAATTCAAAAATTGTATGAAAAAAAATCAAAACCGCTTTATAAAGTTTATGTGTTTTAATATGATTTTATCCCAACGGCATAGCTCTAAATATTAATTATATTTATTCATACGTATTATGTAAATAGTGTTTTATACACATTGGTAACATTTTATATATTTTCATTCACTCTCCCGCAGAGTTACGAATAATACCATTTATGAATTATTTATTATCCGCATTGTATTTTCCACAGTGTAAAATAAGTGCCATCACTTTTCAAACAAATTGTTCACCTTAAGTTTACGTCGAAGTATGATATAGAACAATAATTATGTGGAATATTTCCGAATTTAATGTGAAACTCAAAGAAATACTGTTTTTTTGAAAAAATCAATTTATGTGTAATACTTGGCGAAGGAGTAAGTTTTCAGATTCTAAATTTCACATAAATGATCTAATACGTTGACCAATGAATTTAAATACATAAAAATGTAAAAATGTCAAATTTATTTTTTACTTGGTCCACAGCTACTTGTTGATAGATTTTTCTAAATAAACTTAAAAACTAGATTTACGTATTTTTCGCAGTGTAAAATAAGGGCCATCATTTTTCAAACACATTGTACACCTTAAGTTTACGTCGAAGTATGATTTAGAACAATAATTATGTGGAATATTTCCGAATTTAATGTGAAACTCAAAGAAATTTTTTTTGAAAAAATCAATTATGTGTAATACTTGGCGAAGGAGTAAGTTTTCAGATTCAAAATTTCACATAAATGATCTAATACGTTGACCAATGAATTTAAGTACATAAAAATGTAAAAAATTTCAAATTATTTTTCTTACTTGATCTACAGTTACTTGTTGATAGATTTTTCAAAAAAACTAGTTTTACGTATTTTTCGCAGTGTAAAATAAGGGCCATCATTTTTCAAACACATTGTACACCTTAAGTTTACGTCGAAGTATGATTTAGAACAATAATTATGTGGAATATTTCCGAATTTAATGTGAAACTCAAAGAAATACTGTTTTTTTGAAAAAATCAATTTATGTGTAATACTTGGCGAAGGAGTAAGTTTTCAGATTCTAAATTTCACATAAATGATCTAATACGTTGACCAATGAATTTAAATACATAAAAATGTAAAAATGTCAAATTTATTTTTCTTACTTGGTCCACAGCTACTTGTTGATAGATTTTTCTAAATAAACTTGAAAACTAGATTTACGTATTTTTCGCAGTGTAAAATAAGGGCCATCATTTTTCAAACACATTGTACACCTTAAGTTTACGTCGAAGTATGATTTAGAACAATAATTATGTGGAATATTTCCGAATTTAATGTGAAACTCAAAGAAATACTGTTTTTTTGAAAAAATCAATTTATGTGTAATACTTGGCGAAGGAGTAAGTTTTCAGATTCAAAATTTCACATAAATGATCTAATACGTTGACCAATGAATTTAAGTACATAAAAATGTAAAAAATTTCAAATTTATTTTTCTTACTTGATCTACAGTTACTTGTTGATAGATTTTTCCAAAAAAACTAGTTTTACGTATTTTTCGCAGTGTAAAATAAGGGCCATCATTTTTCAAACACATTGTACACCTTAAGTTTACGTCGAAGTATGATTTAGAACAATAATTATGTGGAATATTTCCGAATTTAATGTGAAACTCAAAGAAATACTGTTTTTTTGAAAAAATCAATTTATGTGTAATACTTGGCGAAGGAGTAAGTTTTCAGATTCTAAATTTCACATAAATGATCTAATACGTTGACCAATGAATTTAAATACATAAAAATGTAAAAAATGTCAAATTTATTTTTCTTACTTGGTCCACAGCTACTTGTTGATAGATTTTTCTAAATAAACTTAAAAACTAGATTTACGTATTTTTCGCAGTGTAAAATAAGGGCCATCATTTTTCAAACACATTGTACACCTTAAGTTTACGTCGAAGTATGATTTAGAACAATAATTATGTGGAATATTTCCGAATTTAATGTGAAACTCAAAGAAATACTGTTTTTTTGAAAAAATCAATTTATGTGTAATACTTGGCGAAGGAGTAAGTTTTCAGATTCAAAATTTCACATAAATGATCTAATACGTTGACCAATGAATTTAAGTACATAAAAATGTAAAAAATTTCAAATTTATTTTTCTTACTTGATCTACAGTTACTTGTTGATAGATTTTTCCAAAAAAACTAGTTTTACGTATTTTTCGCAGTGTAAAATAAAGGCCATCATTTTTCAAACACATTGTACACCTTAAGTTTACGTCGAAGTATGATTTAGAACAATAATTATGTGGAATATTTCCGAATTTAATGTGAAACTCAAAGAAATACTGTTTTTTTGAAAAAATCAATTTATGTGTAATACTTGGCGAAGGAGTAAGTTTTCAGATTCTAAATTTCACATAAATGATCTAATACGTTGACCAATGAATTTAAATACATAAAAATGTAAAAAATGTCAAATTTATTTTTCTTACTTGGTCCACAGCTACTTGTTGATAGATTTTTCTAAATAAACTTAAAAACTAGATTTACGTATTTTTCGCAGTGTAAAATAAGGGCCATCATTTTTCAAACACATTGTACACCTTAACTTTACGTCGAAGTATGATTTAGAACAATAATTATGTGGAATATTTCCGAATTTAATGTGAAACTCAAAGAAATACTGTTTTTTTGAAAAAATCAATTTATGTGTAATACTTGGCGAAGGAGTAAGTTTTCAGATTCAAAATTTCACATAAATGATCTAATACGTTGACCAATGAATTTAAGTACATAAAAATGTAAAAAATTTCAAATTTATTTTTCTTACTTGATCTACAGTTACTTGTTGATAGATTTTTCCAAAAAAACTAGTTTTACGTATTTTTCGCAGTGTAAAATAAAGGCCATCATTTTTCAAACACATTGTACACCTTAACTTTACGTCGAAGTATGATTTAGAACAATAATTATGTGGAATATTTCCGAATTTAATGTGAAACTCAAAGAAATACTGTTTTTTTGAAAAAATCAATTTATGTGTAATACTTGGCGAAGGAGTAAGTTTTCAGATTCAAAATTTCACATAAATGATCTAATACGCTGACCAATGAATTTAAGTACATAAAAATGTAAAAAATTTCAAATTTATTTTTCTTACTGATCTACAGCTACTTGTTGATAGATTTTTCCAAAAAAACTAGTTTTACGTATTTTTCGCAGTGTAAAATAAAGGCCATCATTTTTCAAACACATTGTACACCTTAACTTTACGTCGAAGTATGATTTAGAACAATAATTATGTGGAATATTTCCGAATTTAATGTGAAACTCAAAGAAATACTGTTTTTTTTGAAAAAATCAATTTATGTGTAATACTTGGCGAAGGAGTAAGTTTTCAGATTCTAAATTTCACATAAATGATCTAATACGTTGACCAATGAATTTAAATACATAAAAATGTAAAAAATGTCAAATTTATTTTTCTTACTTGGTCCACAGCTACTTGTTGATAGATTTTTCTAAATAAACTTAAAAACTAGATTTACGTATTTTTCGCAGTGTAAAATAAGGGCCATCATTTTTCAAACACATTGTACACCTTAAGTTTACGTCGAAGTATGATTTAGAACAATAATTATGTGGAATATTTCCGAATTTAATGTGAAACTCAAAGAAATACTGTTTTTTTGAAAAAATCAATTTATGTGTAATACTTGGCGAAGGAGTAAGTTTTCAGATTCAAAATTCACATAAATGATCTAATACGTTGACCAATGAATTAAGTACATAAAAATGTAAAAAATTTCAAATTTATTTTTCTTACTTGATCTACAGTTACTTGTTGATAGATTTTTCAAAAAAACTAGTTTTACGTATTTTTCGCAGTGTAAAATAAGGCCATCATTTTTCAAACACATTGTACACCTTAAGTTTACGTCGATGTATGATTTAGAACAATAAGTATGTGGAATATTTCCGAATTTAATGTGAAACTCAAAGAAATACTGTTTTTTTGAAAAAATCAATTTATGTGTAATACTTGGCGAAGGAGTAAGTTTTCAGATTCAAAATTTCACATACAGGATCTAATACGTTGACCAATGAATTTAAATACATAAAAATGTAAAAAATGTCAAATTTATTTTTCTTACTGAGTCTATTACTAATTTTTTTAGTTTTACAGTGCTCTTTAATAGTTTAATTTTAATGTATACTTATTAGACAACATCCCCATCCGTTGACAATTCCTTGACCTGCTGATATGTAGATGTAAGCGGGAAGTAAAGAAGTTCCTCAGATCATAATAATTTTGTTATGATGTTCTTATTTTGTTATATTTTTATATCATATTATTTTATATATTAGTATTTATTGCACTACTGTAGTTGGCAATGTGTTAAACGTCAATCATTAATTTACTACTACCATTATCATTTTCTATATTCACGTCAACCGTTGTTAGAAATATAATCTACTGTCATAGCATGTAGAGGGATTCGTCAAATGCATTTAACAATGCGCTTATTTAAATTTTGATTCTTGGAATTTTTAAGTTTACATGATTCCATTCTATTTTATCAATTATACTATGAATTTTATTGTAAGCTCTATAGGGATAATATTTTGATGTATTAATAATGGTTTGGAATGGGAATAGTATGAGGAGTTATGATTATTTGGAAATTTTAGCAATTATTATTAATCAACATTTTATTTTAATAATTCTTAAAATTTATCCGATTAGTACTAAAATCAACTCTTACACGCATTTTATACTTTATGCAATATCAGTGTCACTTGATAATATCCTTGTTTAAAGTATGAGTGTTCATTTAAAAACTATTCATTTTAATTTATATTTAAAGATTTCCAAAATAAAAAAAATATTTATATGTTCTTTTAATAATTTACTGTAAAAAGGTATGTTCTCGTTTGAAAAAATAAGTGGTTTATATTTCTACTCATTTTTAATGTTTCAAACAAAATGTGTTAAGAAATAGGCGTTTTCCTTAAGTATAATATGTAAAAAGTTACAATAATATTTGAACTATAATATATTATTATCAAAAAATAAAATGATGATAATGTACATTATCGGTGAACCATTCTGTTACTATAACAGTGTGGCGAGTTCCATGTGTGATGTATAATATTATGCATCACGAGTTATCGCGTTTTGTATGGCTGCGGGCGCGATCAACACCCACAACCGGCTGCGCTAAAAAATAATAATGATCTATGATAGGCCGTTCAGTATTCGCAGATCGTCCGAGCAGGCCAAGTCGATAACATTCGAACCGCGCCGCGCCCAAATATAACAACAATAAAAATTATAATTTTTTTAATAATAATTAATGTGTCGAAGTGTAAGTCGTACTTGTCGCAGTCTCTGTTGCAGCCCCTAATTCTGTTGCAGTCGTTGCGATCGTAACCTACAAAAAGATGCGGTCGACAGCGATCGTCGTGATGGCAGCTCTCCTGTTGTTTTCAGGTGCGCCCCGTGCATAAGTTGTCGGTATATTATAAAACGAAAATCGGCTCACATTACATCAATGTTATAATTTTTTGTCATCTAGTTAGTGAATTGTCACGTAATTGTTGCTTGTAATATAAATTGAACTCGGGAGTTTTAAAAGTCAAAATTGATAAAATACTCGCAAATAAAAAAATCTTAAGTCTGTCAACGATATTATTAGGTAGGTAGGTAAGCAAAAAGCCATTATTCGCAAATTGAAATTCAAAAGTTATGACTCATTCATTATTTACATAACAATATCTAAGTATAGAGCATGTATTATAATATTGATAATTATATTTTCA
This sequence comes from Aphis gossypii, assembly GCF_020184175.1. Lineage (NCBI taxonomy): Eukaryota > Metazoa > Arthropoda > Insecta > Hemiptera > Aphididae > Aphis > Aphis gossypii. The sequence continues at coordinate 39,952,764 of NC_065530.1, read as the reverse complement.
AACGATCGAACAATTCGGAACTCGGCATAGCCGTAAAAATAAACATTTTCGGCAAGTACCTACTCTCGAAGATAGGTCAACACCATACTGTTAAAACGTTTTTGGACATTTTTTGAATTATTATTAATCTCTATCGACTTATCGGCTATAACACGCAGCTGCCAAGCACAATATGACGTCTTACGCGTAAACCGTTTTACAAGGACATTCCGACCGATACGGATTAATATAATTTTTCGATAATATTTGCGTTGTTTTAAATAATTATTTCCCTACACGAACCGTTTGCAGGCGAAGCCGTGGCCGGCGGCGTGGCCAAGCGGTGGACGCCCGACGTGGACTTCGAAGCGCCGCGCAACTGGGACGCGGGACACGTCCCGTCGTCCGTGGACGTGGCCGTGTTCCAGGAGGACACATTGGTCCCGGTGGTGGTGCCGGCCGCCGGTGTGGACGTGTGCGAGATCGTGTTGCCCGTCAACGGTCAGCTGATCTTGGAGCCCAACGCCCGCTTGGGCATCTCCGCGTCGTCCCAAGCGATGGGCGGTTGTACGGGACAGAGTGAGTAATAATATAATATGATTAATAATTGTTATTATTATTATGCAAAGTGGCGATCAAACTTTTCGTTTAGCGCATCCTGTGTAGTGTGTGCACGTCGCATTTGTAAGTTGGCGACAGTCGTCACCCGTAGGACCGAACTGTACAAAACGTTACGTCGGTAAATTATTGTTATGAACGTTTTTGTCTGTCTGTATTTTAATTTCTCTCAACTCCGTACGATTACGGGGTCTTTTGGCTTCTGGAGATTTAACTTTAAGTTTAAGTCAACGCCGAGGAAGTTAAGCTATAAATTAATAACTAACAAACGGTTATAATATATTCCTATTGTTTAGGTAACTCTAAATGATTTAAATATGAATACTGTGATAAATATGAACTTAATTCAGTTCAAGAGAGGTTAGTTAGTTTTTGTAAATACCTCCTGCGTCACATCCATATAGTGATTTAATTTTTTTTTTTTTTTTTAATAACAACTAAACAAATATTTAGTTAAATATGCGTCTTACTATAATCACTTTTTATTACAACGATCAACCGTATTTCCTTATAAGCAATCATACATTAAAAAAATTAATATATACTTTAAAATATATCAGAACCAAGAAATTCTGAATCACAATCATAAGAAATGCATTATTAAATAATAAAAAGAAGTGAGCATGTTTAATAAATCACCCTATAATTGGTAGAAAATGACTTATAAAATAATGCATAAAAGTTTGAACTATATTTATTGTAAGTACATAATAATTTATTTTAATCGTAAAATTTTAAAACCAATATTTTTCATCATAGTTAATTTATGCATGACATTTCATGTAATTAAACTCACTCGTTTATCGTGTGTTTTTTTTTAAAATGGATGATTAATGACAATTGACAGACAACAAAAATGATCTGAACTGAATAAAAAAATAACCATAAAATTCCTCTTGTGTAAAAACTAAATATTCGTTAAAAAAATGTATTGAATAATAGTTTTGGTTGATAACATTGTAAATATTCTATTCTACTAAATATAAACTTAAGTAAAACAATAATATAATAATATTTATGCATAAAAATATTATTTTAATCTTTTTTAAATGAATTAATTTAATATTATTTATTTTTTATTTATTTATTATTATTTTTAATTATTCTTATGGAAATAAAACGAAAAGAAATAATACTAAAACGTCTGTGTAGTGTGTACATATCATTCAATGAGGCAGTGCTACATTGTGCCTATGCTTTGTTTTAATAATGATTAAATAAAAAAAAAATATATTATGTGAATATTCGAAAAAAATATGCACCAATAAATATTATACAATAATATACAATATGACGCTTTATATACCTCAGTCATAAATATTATGCAAAATGTATTCTATACATACGAGTACGTACTAGAAGTGTTACGCGACAAAAATGTTAACAGAACTTATTAATTCCATTATAAATCCATAATACATAATAATAAAACCTGAAATTAAAATCATTAAATGTTTCATTAAACGTCTTGTTTATGTTCCGATTTATAAAAAATTGTTTCTTTTATTTAATATTTTATGTTGATCGTATTTACTTATTAATAAATAATAGTTATAATATACAATATTTAATTAATAATATTATGTATATTTTAATACTATTATTAGTATACAATCAAAATCAATGTATTTTTTTTATTGTAATGACACTCCCTTGCATAAACTTGTTGGGGGGGAGCAGCAAAACTAATTTTTTTATTCCTTGATCGAATTTTAATTTATTTCTCCACTTTTATGTATGTTCAGTACTTTTAACTGGTAACTTTGTTAACTTTGTTATTATTACATATTTTCAGCTGTGATGTTTAAACAAAACGCTCCGATGGAATGGGTGGATCCGGACAACTGGTCGAGTGAAAATATTAACATAGCAACGCCACACGTGGAACGGATACCTTGCGTACACGATACCGTCGTGTTTAACCCTGGTCATTCATTTTCGGTCATCGTGCCCGACGTTCCAATCACCATTGGATCAATGAAGTACGGGAACCAAGTGAGTTCGATTCGGCTGCTATCGTGAGCTTTCGTTTAAAAATTTATGCTTAATAGAAATTGTTATTCGTATGATTGCAATATTATATTTTAGATATCACTAAGTGTCACTTTTAGGATAAAAATAGTTGGTGAAGTGGTCCGAAATCGAAATTAAAAAAATTATTATCCCGTATTACAAACAGGATTTTTTTTTTGTATTCAACAACGATTTTAATTCCAAATTAAATATCACACAATATTTCTTGCTAAGTCCGCGTGTGAATCATTAATAGTATATTAGTATGTCATATGTTTTTTACGCCACTGTTATTTTTCTAATGAAACTTTGACTTTAATGTCAACTACTCTATTGTATTGTGAATCAATAAATAAATGTAATCATCAGAATTCTTGTGGGGAATTTAGAGTTCTTTTGTGGTAAATAGAGAGATTTAGGTGAGCGTATGGTTTTAGTCGTATTTCGCTGATAAAAATTGGTTAATCAAAACAATGATTTTTTTTTTGTTGTATTCAAATTTATTATCACTATACAACTCTGCACGAATAATATATAATATATTATATATATATATATATATTAATAAACAGAATATTTTATACTTAACAAGCTTAAACGTAATTCTCTATGGAAATTATATTCTTCTACAGAAATACAAAGTTTAACATAATGTTTAATAATAGTTTAGATGTAATGGTGCAATATTCATTAAAACAAAATCAGACTTCCATAAAATATTTAAAAGGTTTTAACAGCGCATAGTTTTTTGTGGTCGCATAAAACTGGTTATTTATGGTACCTAACTATTATGGAAGCAAAAACTATTCACCTAAATGTATATTATTTTCTACAGATCATATAGTTTGGTTAACAGTTTATAAATAACGATCTAATTATAATTATAATATAATGCATTTCACCGCATGCTCGCTGAGTGGCTACAGCGTTACTGCAACCCCTTGGGCCTTGGGAAAATATATTCTATATAATACATTATAATAAAATAGATATCGTATCTTTTCCGCGGTATGCATATATAATAAACCATATATATAATATATATTATACACTATATACAGGCTCGATAAGAGCAGTAAGCAATATTAATGTTATTTATTAACGTAAAACTGGTGCATGCGTTGTAATAATAAATATTATTAAAATATATGTATTGCAATTTGCAGTGGTATAATATAACAGTAATAAGTATAACAACGCATTCTGTGTTTATTTTAAAATATTATAAACTCGCAACAGCGGTATCGCGAATCTATAGACACGGAGTACGTACACTTACTATTGTACATTAATGATAAACATAATTATATTATTCTAGACGTTCGGTCTAAATGAATTGAACGAATTTCTTTTGTCGGACGTCGGCGACCAAGAACTAAAGAGTTCTTCCACCGACAACGATGTGTCCATTACATTGACGTCGACGCTCTGCGAAGATAGTACAGGATGTGAATGCGGTACTCAACAACTTTTTGACCAAGTATGCAAAGTGGCTTCAAAGCGCTGTTATAGTAAATTAGGCTGCATAAGTCCAGTGAAACCAATCGGCCATTGTTGTTGGACTTGTGGTAAGATGTTTAATGCACACATAATATTATTGTCTTTGGTTTAATGATATACTAATTTATTCGATTCGAGTCGTGAATTTAATTTAACTGTAAAACATTGCACATGTATATTATATGAGTGTGTGTAAATAAAACGATTCTTTTAAAAGTAAATATAGAAGAAAAAATGTACGTGCGTATAATAGTACCTATGAAAATATATTTTTTTACGTTAATCTTAACTTTAAACACTTATAAAGTTACAACTAATTAACTACTCGCTCGAAATACATTTTTTTTTATAAATACTAGTTAATACACAAAATATTTCTTTTAGAACAAAATTATATACATAATAACAATTATATAGTAATAATAGTATAAATATAAATATAACTTTGTCATATTTAAATAAACATCCTGTACATATTATATATAATAGCAGTTAACTAGTAATCAGTGTTATTAGAAAAAAAACTGTATTCATTATTATTGTTTGATTTTATTCTAGGAGCTTATTTTTTAATTAATTACAACCCAAATAGTTTTATTGAAGAAAAATTCAGTGAAGAATTTAAAAAAGACATAGTAAAATTAAACTCAACATTTGAAAAATATCAACTTTCTTATTATATGAGTAAACTGTTGAACGGAAAAATCCAAGTTGTATTGGCGAGTGATGCAAAATATGTGGATGAAATAAGTGAAATAGCTAACACTATACACTCGTTGCTGAATTCTTGTAAGTTATTACTTATAATTAATATTATTTTAATATCATATTATCATAATATATACTCAGATAATTAAACATCATAATTTAAAAAATAAAACATGATTTGGGTACGAGAATGTATGGTGTAATTATTTGGTTAAAAATAATCAAACTTTCAAACTAATCAATTATCAGACATAATAATTTATGTATTCAAATAATACTATAATATTATACAACATAAAACAGGGTGAGTGACACATTTATATTATTAAAATATGATTTTTAATGATGTTCTTTTGATTTAGATAAACTTGATATAAAAATTTAAATTGTTTTCTAAGGTTCTATTATAAAAATAAAATCATTAACTATATGCAGGGTATTCAATAATAATATTATGTTTACGTCACTTTTGAAGTTTATGTAAAGATGGTCCAATTTGCAGGACGAAAGTAGTGAAAAATTATGTACATAATTTGCATGTATAAATGTGTGATATATATCTACAATATAACGTCAATAATAGAGGCGGTGGTGTTCAAAAAATTCTATGAAATTGGAACTAAAAGATTATTAAAATACCACCATCTCTTGAAATTCCAAATATTTTACACCATAAAAGAAATTTTTTATTTTGTAATTTTAATAAAAATATTATATTATATTTACCACTAATGTAATTCTTCTCTTTTACGAGATCTTTGACAGCTTTTACAACTTATTTTATGCATACATTTTATCTGTTTTAAGTTTAATTTTAAGTTATTTATCATAATTTCATATTTTCATAATAATAAACTTTTCAATATTTTATTAATAGGCGAGTATATCGTGTAGTATAATACGATATAATACATCATCGTATGTGTTTGTTTATATAGTACAACTACTATTGTTCTAAAAAAAAATTAGCTTTTTGCTTGGCTTTTTTTACTCAATTTTAAAATATATTTATTACATTTTTAAAAATATAATAAATAACAATTTGGATTACTCGAAATATTTTTTTCTTTTTAAAACGTATATGCTATTATTAAATTAAAAAATGTTTTATGGATAACTGCTGGAATAATCAAATTTCATTGTGTTGATTTTTCATAGATGCAATTAAAATACTTTTGGAACATAATAGTGTATGATTAGTAGATGATAATATACTGTAGTGTTAATATAATAATACACGTGTGTGTTATTTTTTTAACAATAGATTTACAAAAAAACTACAATGTAAGATCGAGTTAATTTTTTAGTGGTGTGTTTTGTGTTTACTCATTGATGATGGTGTATTATTTTTTACAGATCGGGGCGTGACGAATGTGAACATGTTCAACTCGGGGCTGTCGTATGACGCTGACGGGATGACATACGGTCAAATAGCCCTAACCACATGTATCGTCATATTTTCCTGCATGTTGGCAATTATGGTTTACTACAACAAAGACTGGTAAACACGCAATCATATATTATTATGTATTTTACTAATAATGATTTTTAATGATTAAATTAGCAATGAAAACCTATAAACGGTCGGATGGTTTGTCTGATTAACACAAATAAATGCCATGCGCGTCATATTAAAAAATTTTGCAAGTTCATCATCGGCATCTTTCGAACTTTTTGAAACTTTTTTATGCGATCGCTAACGTATATATTGTATTGTATTATTTATATTTAATTTTTATTTTTAAATATCATAATTCTGTCATTTAATGGCATTAAAAAAAAAAAAAAAATTAAATAAATCCAGTTTTATCAGTGACATTATTGCATGCCTGTCTACCGCTTACAAATATATACATAATGTTATGTATTTTCATGCAATTAGATAATGTTTAAAACTATCGAATTAGTAAGGTTATATTTGACTGATTTTTCACGGAAACATACTTATATATAAGAACTTAAATCTAAAAACATATTTATCCTCATTTTTTCTTTAATTTAATTCATATTTTCCCTTAAATTTGATTTTGAAGTATATGATTTTAAGAATTATTATTAATAGTGATTTTTGTTGATTATCAGAATTATTGAAAAATAGTCATTTAAATAAGATTGATTGATCTAAGTAAACTTAATAACAAATTTATAGTTTTGTTGAGTGAATGTATGATGAATAAAAAGTATAAGTGCTTGGTTTTTTGGCGACGAATATATTGCGATGGTTACTCGTCCACCATACTAATTATGTTACATTTGAATAATTGATACTCGTATTTATTTTATATTATACTAATACAGTACATGTAGAAATACACAATAATGATCAAAAATCACTTATCCACTGACTATACTGTCTATATTAGTGTGTGACTGTGTGTGTATGTGTAATGTGTAGGTATAGTATGTCTTAGAAAATTGCCTATATATAACTCCTTCAAAACAATCAGTATCGAATCATAATAAACTTTGGTCAATCGGAAACTTTTATCGTCTGAGTGATTGGTAGGGGATGAGTGGAGGGAAAATATGGATCAGTAACGTAATACATATTTTATAATACACTAATATAGCACAGACAATTGATTTCGAAAAACATTTTTTGTGAGATTATTTTCTTGATACTTGAGTATATACCTATATATTTATGGCATTATATATTTTATCTGCAATATGTACTATAGACCGTAAATAATAGCTAAGTAGATGTGGTATTAAATTGATTTTTTGTATCATCGTCGAAATTTGTTATGATTTTATCTTTTTTCGTCAAATACATCTGCAAGAATATACTGTTTCGGTGAAATGTGCTATCGGATAAGACAAGGAACAATGAATGCTGTGTGTGGGTCGCGAGTGGGTGCGCGTATAGTGAATTGTGTCATACTTATACTGCCCGCTAGCTTTATAACGATTCGGTGCCACAGAGTCGCTATAAAAATCGGGTAAATATTGGGTAATAAATATAAGCTACAAAGGTCGAGTAACAAAAGCCGACTTAATGGTTTATAAAGTGTACAATGTACATGTATATAATATGATATATGCGTATAGCATTATTTATAGAAGAATTTTTATCGTGAACCAGAAAATATCTTATGAAATTCAATAATTATTTTAAATTTGTCTACATTAAATATTAATAGATAAAATTATATATTAATATTTATCAATAGTATTTTTTTTTTTAAATAAAAAATGAAATTGTATTTTCTAAAATTTAAGATAAAAGAATCACCCTATGGAATATAATATGTACATAATAATACACTGTACGATGTAATGACAAACAATCATCTTTTCTTGGACAGGAAATCGCTATTGTCAGGTTCCGGGTCTAGTACTGGTGCTGTATTCGTAAAATTCAAAAACGATACTAACGATGCAGTGGAACTAATCGATGAAGACGTCCGATTGCAACGTAAGACTTCGTTCGACAACCCCACTTATGGAGCAGTGGAGAGTATGAAAAAATCACAGGTATCTATCGGTCAAAATAAATATAACATAATATTATATTAACTACATATTTATCTTATAAATACAATGATATCTGTATCCGTAAACCGAAGAATTAGTATAAAAATTAACTCTATTGAAGTCCCGTTTTGTATGCTATTTCTATATAATGTAGACTTTCACATTATATTATAATATATCTGTAAAAAAATTATTCCATTTAAACTCAAAAGCTTATCACTCAAAATTATGTCCTGCGCGTGGTAGACTGCAGTGATAGTATATACCCTCTTAACACTCCCCTTCATCAAATCGAGAGGAAATTATTTACCATGCCGTCTTATAAACGTTTAAATAATAATATTTTTTATAAAATAATTATTTAATAACAATATATGTAATATCGTATATATTTTTTGCTTATCGATCGTGTATGTTTGGTTTTAGACGTTTAGAAAAATCCATTCGTATTCAGATCTATCTGTTTCGACGACACAGAGTGAAGCCATGGATGTAGAACTGAAAGAAACTTTCGAACAAAAGTAATAATATTATGAATTCATAAAATACTTATGTGTACGTTTATTAATTGGCTTATAATATATAACTGTATAAGTGTAACAAATAATAATAATATTTTATTCTTTAACATTACTCATAATTGAATCCATCCGAATCGAATATGAATCAGACTTGTGCTATGTTTTGAGTGTATCATTTTCGCTGTACATGATTATTCAAATAAAACTTTTACCTATTCAAATCGTGTAAAAATGATTATTATTTTAATCGCAAGTATAATATAGTTCCTACACATTGCACACCGGCGGGCCTATTCAAATCGAAACAATTATGCGTTTACACGTGTATCTATCAGATCTCTGGACATGCATAGTTTTTAATTTGTTTTACCGTCCAAAAAGTTACCCTGTAATAACTTAATAGCCCATAGCATAATGGTTTAATATTTTATTACACTTTCAATGCTATATATTGCAGAGACGTGATACCCCGGGGGACTAAAGAGCGTAAGTATTCTAGTATGCGGATAGAAAAACGATAAATTACAACGAGAGCGTAACAATAACAGCAACAACACAATGTATATTTAGTTAAGTTGACATTATACACCTACGACAATAACTTTGACGGTTAAGTCATGTAAAATCAGTAATTTAAATATTTTTTCTTATCTTATAAAAGCTTTGCAAAATAATGCGAAAATCACGAGGAAATTCAAATAGTTAAGTTTACCTAACATCACCGCTCCATGTAAAATTAATGAAAAGTCGAAACACCAAAGTCAGTACAGAAAAATATATAGGTTACGAACAAACACTATTACAGCGATGTTTGTATAGCTTTGCCTAAATTATAAGTAATTTTGTTGATAATCGCCATCGGGCACGTAGTCAGAAAATTTCTATTCGGGAGGCCTACAATTTTGGGCCATTCAGCCCTTGTATTATCTTTCATAATTTGTTTCCTATAGGAAAAACTTGTAAAGCCTGTAGAGGGTTTCTATCTCCATACTCCCCAAACCCTTTATAGGCAGAATCCCATACCAACAATCTTAATAATTTAAAATTTACCTTTAGTAGGTTAAAAAAAAAATAATTTTCATATTTTAATATAAATCAAAAATAGTTTTTAAGCAATGTTAATTTATAATTATTAATGAACGTTAATAATACGAATATACGATATTTTAACTATATAAATATACATAATAATATTATAATATTTATTCTTATTAAATACTAAATAGTTCAATACAAAAATTATTGTTCTGTATTTATGATGTTCAGAAAAACAACCGCAAAAAACATCTAAGTTTAAGTTTTTATAAATTTATTTTGTTTCTATTGAAGCATTTGAAGCCAAATTGACTAGACTATTATTTTGTCATTCGATTTCTCATATAGTTTTTCAACTGTTTAAGGCATGAAAAAGTTCTTTCATGCGCTTAACTGGAAACTAGAACAGTTAAAATAGTAATAGCTGGTTTATACGTTTCACATTGCATTGAATGCAAGCTTTTACTTTTCAAGTAGAACAATAAGTTTAATTATTATTTTTACTTGAACACTAATATGATTTTGATAATTTTTAATAGTTGTTGTTAAATTTTTTAGTTCTGACTAGAAATCTGCTATACTAAGTTTATAATGAACAACTAAAGGTTTCAATTGTTTATAACTTAAAAACTGTTCACATTAAGGGTGTGAGTAAGATATTGATGCCAAAAAACCATGGTTATCTGTAAATTGTCTTTCTAGTTCTTTAATTAGGTATATAATCTAACATGGATATGATAACAAGTACGTGTAGTCTTAAACAATTTTTTATGTAATCTGATTAGTTTCTATAAAGATCTTTAATATGCTCAGTATTTGACACTATATAGTTCTCATTTAATATTATATATTTCACTTTCAGATAACTTTTTCTATGAATATAAAATATATTTGAAAAAATAATAATAGTAATAATACAATAATATACAATAATAAATAAATAAATGAATATATTATTAATAATATATTAATGTATATATTATATACAATTATATTATTATATTGTATTGTATTGTATTATATTATATTATATTATATTGTATAATATTATTATATATTATATTGTGTATTATATTATTCTTATTAATTATTATTAAATCTTAATATTTTTTTTTTATATAATATTATACAATAATACATCTATTATAAATTATATAATAATATTAGAATCATAATATATTTTATTAATGAATAGTTATCACAATAGATTTATTTTATGTGTATAAACTATAAGCATAACATGTTTTTGATACTTGGTAAAAAAAGAAATGTATATGAATTTACGGCCCCCTGACTAGGTGACTGATCGCCATACATAATATTATATTCTTTACTTTTATGTGTACAATAAATACACAGTTTTGACCCAAAATAAGCGAACATTTAGACTGCCTATAGGCTATAGTAAATAAGTAAAATACAACTCTATATATGTGACAATAATTAAGCGAATTTAATACGAATACAATTAATAATTTAATATGTAACTCGACAAATTTAAAACACAATATTTAGTAATTTACGAGTATATTACACATTTATAGTTGTGAATCTTCAAGGTGTTATATTTTAGAAAATATAAAAGTAAGGATAAGATATTTTTATGATATTATATAGAAAATTCATAAATTAGGAGAGTTGAAGAAATAGATATAACATATTATAATGTCGAAAATATATTTTATACGTAGGGCTCGGATATTAAAGCATACGCTTCTTTTTTATACACGAGATAGAAATCTAATTTGTATTCTATATATAAATTCGTTTCATGTCTTTCTGATTCCAAATAAACCAATTTATTACCTATATTATTTTTCAGTTAATTCAGCTGTAGAATTTTTATATATTTATTATGCTACTATAGTAATAATAAAAAAATTGAATTAATAAGAAACGTAAAAACCCAGAATGCGTTATAGGTATTGGATTATTATTGTTTTCATTATCATCTTGTTTATTAAATGTATTAATAACATATAGACTATCGATCTACATAATATAGCAAGCAGTACCTATTCGGTCAGTATGCCTATAACATCGATATCGATCATTTCAAAATTTAAGATTTAATGTTGTAATTTGAAACTTCTTGTATGAAGTATGCACCGATCAATTCAGTGGTTGTAGAGAGTGTTTTTCTATGTATAAAAATATTTCGTCGGAGAATATATAGTCAGTTTCACTAGGTACTGAAAATCTAGAGAAATACATGGTAATTAATCGGGTATTTTTTAAATTTAAATTAATTTTTATAACTAGTTTGTGTTAATCTTTGGTCATGTTTTATTTTGCTTTAAAAAAAATTAAATATACTTTTTTTTGCTTTTTTAAAACAATTGTGTACTTTTTTAGTTGCTTATTATGCTTTAAATTCCAAGCCCTATAATAATAAGTAGTGATGTATGACATGTATTATATACATACAACTATTAATTATTATTTATTCATACTGTAGCCTGTAGGTTAGGTTATAATCTTTAATAAATATTCTAATCACTACCTTTTTCATTCTTGATTCTAAAACGTATAATTGAAAAAAAAAACAAAAAGTAGCAAACGTTATTATAATTACTTTTCTTTGTTTTTTTAACATTACTTAATTATTGCATTTAATTATTTTATTTAGTCGACAGCTTAGTTTAAAAGTTTTAACTCTAGATACACACGCAAAGTGCTGACTCGTCATTGTCGATTATTATAAAAAATACGTATATTTACACTTTTAAGGAACTTAAGTAGGCAAACATTTTATGCGTGACGTAAATCGTTAGCAGAGTGTCAGGTGAAATATTATCAGTTATATAAATCAATTAAATGACATAATATTAATATGTACATATTTCGAATTAATAAACATAAATATTATTAGGTATGTAAATATTTCAAATGATGTTATCGTCTCATCTCAAATATGGTCAAGTATTTTAATTTTCGATGGTTAATATAGACGTATTTACACATTATTTTTAATTTTATATTTGTAATAAATATTTAATTTAAAATAGATAGGTAGATATAGTTTTTAAATTGTGTTATTATCTATAATAATTATTACAAAATATCCAAAATATTATACAACCTCTTACCCAACGTTTAATATAAATTAAAATAATGGTAAATATTCAGTTTATAGTCAATCTGGAATTATATTTTTGGCTGCATTTTGTCTGATAAAACAGCTAGCTAAGTTAATATCATAATTTTTTTATATATATAAATTATATTTTATGTGTAGTGTAAATGATCTGACTGTCAGAAGCTAAGCTAAATTTATTTATTATTCATGAAATATGATTATATTATTATTTTATCTACGCCATTTATTACTAACGATATGATTCAGTAAAGGCTTATATAGCATAGGATGATATGACTATTTTTATACAAACATAAATTAGTTATATAGTAAGAGCATAAGTACTTGGAAGTGAAATAAGTATTTTTGCAATATTGTAGAAAAATTTAAAATAACAAAAATCGAAGATATTTGTAGCATAGTTAGGTAAAATAGGGAAACTTTTGTACATCGTCGATGAATTAGGACAAATTAAAACTGTAGGTACTGCAGTAATTTCGAGTTCAATATTCTAATTAATATTTAGAATTTATGTATTTATATTTTGATAACAAAAATGCTTAAATTTTTAACTGTTATATCTTTTCTGGTAGTTTAGTTTTTGGTTAGTACTTTAAGAGATCAAATTTGAAAGTTTTCAATATTCTTCTTAGTAATTTAGAAAAAAAAAGTAGGAAAAATGGACATTTTTACACAAAAGTAATTTTTCATTTAATTTATTTTATTATTTTATTTTAATTCAAAAACAAATAACCATAGATATTTGAAATTTTCAATTGGAAGTTACAATATAATTTATACATACGAAAATAAAAACAAAAATAGGTAGAATATTATAATATATAATTAACTCTTTTATTTTGATTTATTTATTAATAATTATTGTCATATAAATAATATTTTAAATGTCATAAATGACAGCCGTAACAATTGAGTAACCGCTAAAATGTCATTATGTACTGCAGATATTTTTTTATACAATCTTAAAAACAGTACCATATAGTTATAACCACAATCATTTTATAATAATATAAGACTATAAAATACATATAACAAATCAAGTGCAAAATTTAATTTTAATTATTTGCCATAATTTTGTTAAAAATTATATGATGAAGGTGGTTGCACACACCACACAAAAAATGTTAGCATATTAAATTTATAGAATTGTATATAGTTTTTATCAGAGGGACTAATTGCAGTATACTTGGAGCTAAATTTTCTAAATTCTCCTAATTAGACTATTAAATTTGAAAGTTAACAATATAAATACAATTAACAAATTATAAATTACCTATTTGGTTATATATGCTATTATATAATAATAACTAAATAGTTAATGACATAAGTATAACCGTATAGATAGTAGATAATAGACATATTAAATTATATGTCATTATAATAAATTCAAATAATGTGTATAAAATATATCTGACGTTTACTTGTGTCAATCAGTTATAATTTTTTTGGTAACTTGTTGCAGAAATTGCAGGTATAAAATAAACATAATATACCAATAACTTAGTCATAATATTATTGAAAATATTATCAAATTCGATTTTATTTCTATTATACGAGAAGAAACCACATAACATAATAAACTTATAAACCTACATATTATACACATAAAAAGTAATAGTGTATAAATACTTGGCAACCGAGACATGTAGATTTATTAATTTATTTATTGCCATATCGCAAACGTTAAGTTTCTGTAGTCTATTATTTAGTGAACGGACGATAGCAAATAAGAACAAAAATATAATTTTTTCTTTCATGGAGTGTGTTACTATAATGTAATAGCGACAAATATGACATTATTACGTTAGGTACTTTATCACATTATTCATTAATGTGATTAAGTCAAAGAAATTAAATTTCTTTTTTGGGACTTGGTTTTTATAAATTTTATGTTTACGTATACATTACTATTTTATTTTTTTACCTGATTAAGTATATTATACATTAAAATGTACTATATGTAGTCCGAGTCAAATGTTCAACAAATAACATTTTTTATAGGGCATATAAATACATTAATACATACAAAAAATATGTTTATAAATATATTGTTGCCTGTTGGGATCAGTAAATTATAAAAACTATTTTTTATATTAATTATTATTAGTAGCTAAAAAATATCAAAACAAAATAGATACTTTACATTCTATTATGTATTATTATACATTAGTTTTGGTAAACCAATGTTCAATAGATTTACAAGTGAAAATAATAACTAACAAATAACTATCATCACGTTCCATTTTATGATAATCAATTTGAAATTATTTTTATAAATATTAAAATGTTAATATAAAACAATATTATTGATTATATAATATTAAACTAAAACACAAAATGTTAGTCTAGTATTTATATTTGTTTGAAATTCAATTTTTATTTATCAACATTTTTAGAAAAATATTCTGCCTAGGAATATGAAATTAATGTAGGTATAATATAATATAGTAATTCAAAAAATACAAAAAAAAAATTAAAAAGGTATACCTAAATAGTAAATTGTACACAAAAATGATGTTTTGTAATAAAATTGAATAATATAAAAAAAAAAAAAATCATTTTCAAAACCAATAATACATTTTAAGATGAGTATTAAATATTTTTTTGTTGAATAATATTTTTAGTACCTATATTATCTCGTATATCTAACTTATTATTAAATCAAATATAACTTTAAAGGACATTTAAATGTTATTTTTGGGGGGACAACGTTTAATGTCACTATCGTCATACATAATGAAGAAGCCTTGAAGAAAAATATAATATTACTAATGAACATAAATATTGTTTGTTTCTTTTATTTGTATTATTTATAAAAACCATTAACTGCGTAAGAGAACATAAATAATACATATGATAATAGTACATCTAAATAAAAGCAATTCATCATAATACAACTTTTTTGTTCTATAGGATATTGTAATACATTATTCTTAAAAACGAAATAATAATGATAATATAATAAATAATATTTAGTAAATATTTTAATTTGAATGACGTACCAAATGTTAAATTATTTTTTCTATTTAGATAATAATAATATGTTAATACGATAGTACGATAGTCATTAATAGATTGGTAGTTCTGAGTGGACAATGTTCTCTGCAGTGTGATATACAATACAATGTACCTATACATTTTATTAAACCGCTACGCGGAGTATATAATGTAAGTATTGTGTATTCCATAATAATATTTGTAAAAATTATAAATAGTGATTCACTGAACATAATTACTCCTATTATTTTTTCAATAATGAATTTTTTCAAATTCTGATTTATGAATTTTTTAAGTGAAATTAAGGACTGGATTTTTAAATATTTAGATTTTTTTATATCATGGTCTTAGGTTTGACACAATACATAGTGTCTTGGAACGATACAAACCTTGTTGTGCTGTAAATTGTTAAGCCAATAACTTTTTTAAAAACGTTGATATAATACCTAAATCGGAATTCCCATGAGCAGTCATTGAACTGTTTAACTTTGTGTAGTTTACAATAGCTTTGGAAGACTTTGATTATAATTTATTAGGTATTTAATTATTTATGATTTAATCTATCAGCAATTTGTAATTTATTTATAAAAATTGTTTGATTATAGAAAATATTAAAAATTTAATATTACATAATACTTCTGGGAAATAAAAAGTCCCCAAAGGCCAAAGAACTCTCGTAAATTTTATAGACTGCACTGTATGGAACTCTTAAAACATTTCTGATCATAATAACAGGCATGATGCTTTTAAAAATTATCGCAAACAGTAAAATAATGGTAATTTAAAAACACAATAGCGAGATATTATTATATTCCATTCTACAGGATAACTTGTCAAATAAGACTATTGTAATATTATTATAATATTTTTAGTTAACCGCAGTGGAAAAAACGATGCAATATTATCATTATGCACGTAGTATAAACTATTGGTTAATAAATAATAATATTCCGAGGAGAAAATAAAAACCAAATAATAATACCTATAATATACTATTATCGATATTCGTATGGAGATATATGCTATGCGCGTATACCCTATTTGTTACTTATACATTATTATTTATTATAATATATAACCTACCTATAATATGACATAATATTATACATGCGTTTATTAGCAATAATTGATCGGCATGAAGGACACCTTACGCGTGGCGTGTATAATAATAATAATAAATAATAATACCTGATTATGTGAAAAGTAGTGAATATTTTTTTGTTTAAATGTTTTCGATTTCTCCGTCGTTTTCCCATAATAATATATTGTTATACACATAAATATAACAAAATGCGATGTCGTAGTTTGCATAACCAGCAGCCGTATGCTATTCTAATATACCTACGTGTGCAGTGGTACCTCTTAAAGGCTGTTATGTAAAGCTATTCGCCACCGGTGTGCCTATAATAGTACTTTAACGTGCGAAGAAATCTAATCGTAAAATAACGATTGACTGGAATCGTATAAAGATCGCATAAAATTACCGAACCTAATGCCTATTTATAATAACACGTCTGCATAGATCTCGCGGTGGTCGTAACACTCGTAAATAACTCGTAAATCGTAATCGTATCGGCGTACGACGAGACGACAAAATGGATATACGGAGGAATTTTCAGAATAAATAAATTATATTATAAACATAATATTATACTGCAAATTCTACGGCACTATTGTCCCATGGCATGACGTATGAAACTTTGACGGGAGACGTAGTCTTGTCGACTCCACGTCAGCTATAATAGCATAATGTAAAATTATTTACACATATTATAATAATATGAGATGTAGGCATACGTAAATTACGGATGCCTCTTGGAAAAATTTTAAAACGCGGACCGGGAAAAAAAAAGAAAAGGATCTGTCGGTTTGTTGTCCGCCCGGGGCGCTGAGTCCAGACCGTGTTCGCCGCGCGATCTATGACCATCACTATATTATTACTAGGTATAATAATATTGGCGGGAAGAGTTGCGCGAAAAACGGTAAAAATAAAATGTTATCCTAAAATAATAGTAATAACAATACGTAAAGGTACGTTCGGTGCGCGCTAACATCGCCGCCGCCGTTTTATTGATCGTCGAACGAGCGCGCCGCCGCCGACCCGCCCCACCCCGCTGCCGTTCACTCCTGCGACGACGACGACGGACGCGGCACGACGCGACCGCCCTCAGTCCACCGCCGTCCGTGTCAGCGTCGATTGTCGTCGTGTGATCCGTCGTCGCCGCCTCCGATAGCTGTAATAACTAACGCAAAACCCTCCCCACTACCCCGTTTGCGAATTTTATTTTTTGATTCTGAAGCTACATTAAGACATTTTCCGCGGCTCACTGGTCGCTATATATTTTTGCGAGACATTTGATTATTTGTTTTTTTTTTTTATTTCGTTTCCGTTTCGTCGTTTACAGGATTTTTTTGTATGTGCGCGATCGTAACAGTTTTCCAACGCGGTAATCCGCAGCGGAGACACTTGCAGTCGTCGTAGTTCGCGTACAATCGCCACTCCACGCAGTTTCGGCGAAATGGCCAAGGTAAGAAAACCGACGAACGATAAATTATAATAATACTTATAGTAAGTTGTGATAAAAAGTGGTTTTATACGGGCGAGGAGGGGAGAAACACGAAATAATAATAACACAATAATAATTGCGTCCGTCCGTCCCATTGTTTTCGGAAATCGCGTCCGACTCACGACGACGACGAAGCGACGCCGTGACAAAATAATATAATACCCATCGTAATAATAAACGTATAAAATAACGATTGTCTCGACACGTAATAATCATGCCATTACGACGCACTGTATTGTTATCGTTTCTCGCGCGTATCCGACGACCACAAAATCGTGTAATTTCAGTAGGTTTGATTCCTCGGCGTGTGCTGTCGTCTATTTTTACATAATATTCGGGTCAGGTGTCCGCCGTGCGGTTTTCCGCGAGTATGAGCTCTCGTGGTGGTGGCGGCTGAGGCCTGTGCGTAGGTGCCCGCGAGAGTAGCTCACCCAGTGGCTGTTGTTGCGACAAATACGGCCCCGGTGGAAGCGCCTCACATCTGGAAAACCGGTGGAACGTTGTGGATTTTTCGCGCGGTTCGAGGAGACGAGCGTGTTTTCTACGGACCGCCGTGGTCCGAACCCGCGTGCCGCGTTCGTTCGACGAAACTATTACCGTTACCTGAACAGATCACTGTATATTGTACGGATTTGCGGAATCGGACTCACGATAATAACATTATAATATTAATAATTGATAACGTGAATAATACGCGGATGACGGGCGCTGTCGATACGGATCAAAAAACGTCGATCGCGGTGTAAAAATATAATTCCCGGTCTATAGCTCTCTCCAATGCCCTCTCTACACTTCTATAACGTGTCTTATCGAAACAAAACAGTTGGTTTCGGTTTTTCTGCGCTGGAATCTAAATTTTACCGATTTTATCGGATATTATATTATTATATTTGTGTGAATCGTGTTTTTATCGGCGATGATAACCTTGGTACAGAGCTCGCCCAACCAGCCATTTCCCAATGTATAATTTACGAACGATGATGATAATAATAATACGTACAAACGTACTACGTACCGTTGTATCATGGGTGTAGATATCCAACAATATGATTGTCACACATGGACAAAATATAGTACGTTTTTTAACGTGATACTAATTGACAATAGGTACTCATAGTAATAATAATAATAATATAATGATATACGCGGTTTGTAGTTTATACCATCGTCTATAGACTGTAATTGCTCAACGTACTTATATAAACTATTGCTTTTTTTTTTTGATTTTTTTTTTTTTTTTTGAGAGGTGTAGTATAATATACTTGGTTATATTCACATATGCCATTGAAACGACCTATTTTAAAATTATGAACAATATACACACATATATGTTTTATATTATCACATCATTATAATCTATACACGAGTATGTTTACCTGTAACACAAAACCAACAGTTCAAAGCGTTCAAACGTTACGGTATACCCTATTTATTTACTCAGGTGAATCCTCGATATTTGAATACCTGCGTTTGCGAATTGACAGTTTGTAGTAGATATTTTTCTATTTAGGACATTTAGGTACTTACTATGATGTTACAACAAATACTGTAGGTATCTGTTTTGTTTTTCAAAATATGTTTAGGATTTTTGAAGTAATAAAATTCGTTGTTTTACGTTGAACTCGTGGTTAGATTGCTAATTTTCAACAATTTTCTAATGTTTACCTATATTATATAGTTAATCCGATAGTTAATGATAATAAATTATAGATAATTTTTAAGTTTTATAATAGATATAAATCCTGAAAAGGTTTATATACTTTTAATTTTTAAATGTTTTCAACTACCTATTTTTTTTTAAATTTTTTCTGCTTATATTTTAGTATCATGATACAATGATATATAGACATTAGACCTGTATTCTATGTTGGATGTTGGTAATGTTGATACTATAATAGTGGGTAAGTGAGATCTCACGTAATTGTCACGTAACTAGTCTATACGCGATTTTAATAGATTTCTTTCATAATATGTATATAATATAATATTGTGTTAAATAATAAATACATCATTAGGCATCTGTCTAAGTTTTTGTGCACTTTTCTTTTATACTATTATGATCTTAATGGATATATTATTTACAAAGAGTTGTATATTATTCATTATTAATAGTAAGTAATATACCTAAGTTGTAATAATATTAATTAAATTAAATTATATTAATAAGTATCGTAAAAAGTTATGTGAACTTGAGGGTATGCAACAAGTCTTCGGTATGATACATTATTATACTGATACAGATATGCAATTTTATAAAAGCTTACTTTAATGTTTTTACCAAGTGAATAAGTAATAAATCTATAGGTACTATTAAACTAAAATAATATAATATAATATAAATTAAAGAATAATAGGCACTTAATCTTTTTCTGTTAAATTAATGTACCTAGTTGAAAATATGTATAATTGATAGATACTCTATTTTAGAAAATAAAATTTCTCTTTTTATTTGAAAACACAAATTAAGTTTTTTTATTTATTTTATCTTACTGTAGGTAATATTGGGTAGGTAAAACGTAAAATTACTTCAGCAACATACTTGTTAATTACTAATTTATATGTTGTTACTAGATATTTTACATTTTTACGTAATCTTCTTAAAACTAATTTGTTATATTTTATACGTTACACATTTTAATATAAGTAATTATTTTTGTGTACTCTCAAGATCAATAAATTGGATGGATAGTTACATAATTCCTAAATTATTTACGTAATTAAAATTTTTTTATTCAGAATCAAGGTCTAAAATTAGTAATTACCTTTCTATGCTTATACGGTTGGTCATTGTCTAAAGCCGTTTTTTTTTTTAACAAAAAACAATGTTTTTCAAACTTTAAAAATTGTTTTCCCACAGTCAATTAAAAAGAATAGTATTCTTATTAAATACAATACATAGTATATACCTACTAGGAGTAAGTAGGTACTAGGTATATATTTTATTCGCTCATTGCAAAAAGCTTCTTAATTCTTAAAATGTTAGTTTTTTTGTTAATATTATCTTGAAACACATATTTGAAAGGTACGATAAAATAATTAGATATTTTTTTATGTAACTACCTATCCGACAAATTAATTATGTTTATTCATACAGTATTATGTAGATATAGTACAAAATTATTGATTTTTTTTTTTTTAGTTAACCTTAAAGATAATTATAATATATGGTATATGATGTTTAATAATATACCGTAATATACCTTGTGTTCTATATTATTAATTACGTTCTTAGAAATAACTGTGTAATCATTTTAATTTACGTTCACCGAATCATATTTACCTCGATATTTGCCAATATAGTACTTACTTGAATTTTATTGTAATAAGTTGGAATTGAATACATTTTTTATCTGTATTTTTGATTTAGGAAAGTTTCTTAGGTATAGCAAGGTGAAGAAAGCAAAGGTTTTTATATTGTACATACAATATTTATATATATAACAAATATTAAAAAATTTACGTATATTAACGTTCGTTTACCTGTGGACTGTAAATACAACAGATTTATTATTTTTAATTACTATATTATTATGTATGTGAAGTTAACATCTTAGATTATAATATATAGGGCACTTAAAATGTATTACTTTTTTTTAATCATTTTTCAGTAGGTACCTTTATTTTTTAGTTATTATTAATCATAAGATATTGAAGCTTTAAATTTAAGTTTTAAGTTTTAAGTTTCTGAATTTCATATTTTAAAATATACTTAGGTAATTATTAAAACAATAAGTAGGCCAAGTAGGGTTTCAACTAGGTACCTATATATTTCTTATTGAAAAAAAATCCTTTATTAACAGTAGACAGTATAAATATATAATCTAAATTCTAAATTGTAGGTATTTCCAATTACTGTTTCAATACTCATCAATAGTATTATAAAGTTTATTAACTTATAAAAAATAATGTTTTTCTCATAGAATTGAGTTATTTGTTATTAAGTCGCATCTTATTTGATAAAAAAAGTGTTACCTATTATTATTATTATAGGTAATTATTTAAATAATATTAAGGACTAGTATTATACGCAACGATATTTAAACTTAATAACTCTTGAGAGTATTTAAGTGAAAATGTAAGACTGATATAATTAATAGCTTTAATATGTTAAGCCAATTTACATATTTTGGGTAGTCTTATTACTATTTATAATTTGTATAGATATAAATTATATTTTTTATTTGTTCATTGAATTAAAATAATCTATGTAAAACGTCGTGTGTGAATATTACAATTTGGGCTTTCTGTTGTGCTAAATTTAATAATAATTATCATAGTTACCTAGATTATGTCGAAAATAGAACATTTGGTTGAACATTGTTCAAAATCCTCACAATAAAATATTTAATAATAGGTCGTTTAATTAGATTAATTATAATATTAATGTGTTTATACTTTTTTAATCTTAAATAATAATAATTATAAATTCTTTATAATATTTATCGAAACTTATATAAAATGCTATATTTATCAAAATATTACGATTTTTGTACATTCAAAATTAATTGCACCATTTTACATACATTCTTTATATTTTATTATAATAAATCTATTAAAAAAAAAAAAAAATAAATAAAACAATAAGTTTTAACAGGAGATGTTAAATTAAAATAAATAGGTATGACTAAGTGTTAAATAACACAAGTGTCAGTGACAACTAAATCATTTAAATAAAAAAAAAATATCGATGTCTCAATGTCTTATTTCTCAAGGCTATAAATTTTAATGCTCTTAGATTTTTTTGGGATGTGATAAGTGTACTAAAACCTCGACTAAAACAATGATTTTTTTTTTAAATTAGACATTAAAAATAAGGGTAGCTGTTCATTATTTTACAATATATCCACGTACATTGTAGAAATAGAAATCTATTGTTGTAAACAATCGTTTACTACCTCGATGTTGTAAAGGTTGATTTTAATTCAATTTAATTTTCACACCTTTACTAAACGAATTTTGGTATTATACTTTAAAGAAGATTAAAACAGATTACAAATACTCATCGGTGTAAAGTTTTTAAGTCAAATATTTATTATTTATTTCATTAGGTACTAAAATCAACTATTTACTATAGTGCCTGCTTATCTAAAATTCATATTACAGTTATTATTTACTTTCAAAGGAAAGTGCTTTTATAGTATTGCCTACTGATAATTTAAACTTGATTATTTTGTTTTGTATTTAACCACGGTTGTAGATAGAATATTTATATTCGTGTATTTAACACAGTTCTGAAAACACTGTATTAGATTCCTAAATTTCCTAAATTTAACTTAAGTACTTATCAGAAAATTCATATTTTTGGGTATTTTAAGTACTAAGTAGTATGACTTACGAGTATAAACTAATTTGTTGACTGTTATTGTTACTTAACATGTATCCCTTAGCTTTGTGATTCGATATTATCGAGGATATTATCAATTGAAAATCGGTAGTTAAATGTATACTTATATATTACCGACATAACGTCTCATTGTGTATATTATTTAAAATTTTAAACTCTAAACCTTTAAACATTGTTTTCTTCTCGTTTTATCGACTTTTATTTTAGTATATAATTTTATTTAGAGTTTAGATGTTCTTCATATTCTAGGTAAAATTATTACACTAGTCATGTAATCATGTTGTTATAAATTAAATTAATGCTTTGATTAGTCAAATATATATTTTGGATAAATAATTATTTAAATATTTTAAATAAAATGTTTAAAGCAAATCATACATTTATTTATGCATATCATTAACATACCTATATAAAACAATAATATATATATTATTATTATTTTCTTATACAATATTCTATTGAATAATGTACTATCGTGTATAATTTAAATAATATTTATTAATAAAATAAACTTAAAATTGTTGTAAATACATTTAGTAAAATAATATTGTGGCTAATGCATAAAACAAATATAATTAAACTTAAAACCAATTAATATTAATGACAATATACTCTGCTATATTAGTTTATGACAATTGGTTGGTAACTCATTAAAAACATTTTGTTTAGTAAATTGTTTCAATGCGTTATAAAATGAATAAAGAGACTAGTTGACGTTTGCTCCTTCATTGAACACGCACAAAGACTTTGGTTGTAAAATATAACTGTAAAATATTCGGCCTATTTAGTGTGATGATTCTTTCTGAATTTAAATATAATATTGTGTTGTGTATTAAATGAGTTTAAAATGATTAAGTCCAACTTATTTAAAACTTTATTTTTTTCTTTAGATTTATAGATTTAAAACTGCTGTTATTTTCATTACAGTTTATACATCAAATAATAATTGTGCGTGATGTATAACTACTAAGTGTTAAAATAAGATAAACATAATATATTTTTTTAATTTGATGGTGCTTTCATAATAGGAATTAACCCTGGAATTAATAATTCCTTTATTCATAGAATTATAGAAAATTAGTGCATCATCATTTTCGAATTTAAAACAATAGATTTTAAGTCAAATTGGACCTACTCAATGGTAGACTTGCTTCTTTACTGTTTAATTATCTGTATCTACTATATAGGTACCTACCTACTATTAGATATTATCCAGGTATTATCTCCTGTATTATTTTTAACGTGATATTTATTATAAATAAACTAAATACATCGATTAACCTACCTAATAAATAATATTAAAATACTTGTTATATTTTATGAAAATAGTTATTTAAATATTATATATATGCAAATTCTTATTGATTAAATATGTAGGTAATGTCAAAAAGATTTTGGTGAAAAAATTGATTTGAAAGTATAGATATCACTATTGAATGTTTTTCAAAATAATTTATGATAGTTTGTAGAAAATGCATTTTTAAGTTTTGTATTCTTTTTTTTTTTTTTATTTGAATACAATTGAGAAATTCATGCTCATACAATTTAATTTTTGTATTCCCGAACCGTGAAGATTTTGTAAACATTTACACCGTGTTTTAAAAGCCATATGTTATAGTGTAAATGGTTGTTATATACGTTGATAATTAGTATTTTTATTTTGGCATACTTCCATACTATACTGCGACTGTATGATGCACATAGCTACACAGGTATATTAGACATTTACATAATACTACAACTTACTATTTTGCACTGTACTATAGTATTTAGCTTTAATTTATTCAGCTCCCGAGGTGATACGCGTACACATCGTATAATATTATTATGTGTTGTAGGTACCGTGTTTCTTTCGCTCGAAAACTCGTCCCATTGATATGCATCAATGATGTTTTATCCTTTCCATTTTAATTGGGCGTCACCTCGCTAGGCACGGATGGGTAAAGTATGATGCGATTTGTAATAAAACGTAATCATTAGGTATTATAGTAAGTCATTACCGAAATTAAAAACTATATTGCATTATGTTTTTACTTTTTATGTGGAACACGAATAAACTGTTTAGACATAGTTAAAAGTGAAGTCTGTTTTCTTCAAACATCCATATACATTTCCGTGTAAAACAAACTGTTTTTTACAATAGATTATTTGTTGTTGAAGTGTGAAAAACTTATACTAGGTATTTCAAAGCATATAATACATTCTTTCGAGTTTATAAGAAATGTTGATTTAAAAATTATTTTATTCTTAACTTCTGTTGAAAACTTCAATGTATTATCTTTCTCAGCTTCTTGATGTTCAAAATGACTTGCTTCTATTGTGATTGATGTTTAATCTTTATTTTCTTAGCTTGTTCAAACTATATAAATTACAGTACGTTAGTAGTCAGTACATACTACCTACTAGGTACATAATGGTATAGATACCATTATACCTAATAAAAAAAACATCACGGTCCGCCGATGTATAATAATGTTACGCTTGCACGGTTCGTTGTTGGGGACATTCCAAGGTCTTCTTGGGAAGTTTGGGGTCGACTAGCTGTGTTCAATACAAAGACCTAACATAAAACAAAATAATACCTATGCTATTTATTTTGATCCGCCTATATAATATATTCTATTAAAATAATTATTCCTTAATTTTCAAATATAAATTTAAATCATATCTAAAAAAAAAAAAAAAAACATTATACTCGTATTAGCGTTAAACAATTTTAAGGGAAATAACCTTATCTTTTGTAATTGTAATCCATAATATTCATTCATTTTTAGTACTTATTATTTAAAATTGACCAAGTCATAAGTTTATCATTTATATTTTAAAATATAAACACGAGTAATTTCATAAAAAAATGTTAACGGACATCAATCTTAATAATTGTAAAGTATTCTTAAGTATTAATAACTAATTATTTTATCGACTACCTATTATTTAATATTATTAAACGAAAATTAACAAAAATATTTTTGAGATTAAAAGTGCAAATGACCCGTAAATGGTAAATTCTGAAAATTAAATAACGAGTGTAATAAAAACAAGATCTACAATCTACTTGTCCTTCGAAAATGTTCTTTAGATTGTTTTAAATATTTATTACGTATTAGTTTTTGCTTATTAGCTTTTGGTATTAACTGTACAAATACTACCTATTTCCTAATCATTTATGAATAAATCTATCGATATTCGTGAACATGTTTTAAACACCAACCTTGGTAGTTATTGTTAAGAGGACTGGTGGAGACCTTAATTATACTTAGGTATTATATAAACGTATTTTCAAGTAATTAATAATCAACTATGTACCTACTTTAATTAAAGTAAATATTTACACTGTGTAAAAAAAAAAATGATTAAAATTTCATTTTACAATTGTATTATTAAGAAAATGTTCAAAATGAAAGTAAACTAGGCTCTGTACAGTGTACGTACATATAAATGATTCTTGTATTTGGCGAATTGTTCATGTACTACTTTCTAATACATCTATCTAGATGATATTATATACATTGTTACCTATTATGTTTCATTTTATCATGGAAAATTATTTTAAAAATAAAGAATTTTATGTTATGGTTTATTTCTGATATGTCTTATATTTAAATTAACATTTTTCGATACGATATAGGTGTTAGTACTAATAAATTGACCACGCATAATTTAAATTTAAATATTTTATATGAGAAAAAAATTAATTAAATCTAAAATAATAATAATTTTTATACAATATTGAGTTTTAATCATCTCAAAAAAAAATTATATTAATACAAATGTTATGTGTATATTGTACATAATTTAATGTTACTAAAATGTTTCCATTGTTTTTCTTTTACTAGGTATTTAATAATTTTCAGTTTATGCACATTATCTAGTATGTACCTTAATAAGTTATAAAAAAATGATTGTGTTTTTTCTTATGATATTGGTATCTGTTTTTGTCTTCATGGACTTCTTCCCTTAGGCTTCTAAATAATTTGTTTATATAAAAGTAGGTACCTATATACCTAGGTAGTTAGTGTACATGTTTTGTGAATTGATATTTGTTTATGTATAACTATGTCCTATTGTTAGGTATCAATTGTTGTGAATAATTTTAAATTGTGGTTTCAATTGTTGAGGCATATACCCTGAAAAAATAGGTCGGTCAAAAATGAAGCCAATATTTTTTTTTGGGTTCTAGCCATGTAATAATATTATAAAAACACAAATTAGTTTCATAGTGTTAAAATATCCATAATCGAGTACTATAATCTATTTCTGGTACTAGAAATCTGGCAAACTAAATATTTTATGACATTTTAGTTTTTTAAGCA
This sequence comes from Aphis gossypii, assembly GCF_020184175.1. Lineage (NCBI taxonomy): Eukaryota > Metazoa > Arthropoda > Insecta > Hemiptera > Aphididae > Aphis > Aphis gossypii. The sequence goes on along the minus strand of NC_065530.1, from coordinate 39,924,592 downwards.
TAGGACAAAGGTAGTAGGTACATAAACTTAGTCTAAAAAACTAAAGCTTTAATTTTAGGTTTAAACTATTGTTTTAAATGATTAGGTATCAATTATTAAAAAAATTCTACTACCTAACTGATTAGTTTTAAATGTATTAATGTTTGTTTAATAAATATGTTTAGGTGTAATTTCCATATTCTAAATTTCTATTTGACTCAATTATTCACAGTTTTTTAATCATTAAATAATATAATTTTTAGTCATTTTTAGAGTGAAAATAAAAAAGTATTTTAAGTAGGTATTTATTATAGATTGGCTATTGAAATTATTATAGCAACATTTATTATACTACGCAAGAATATTTAGCATTTATTTCTAATATTTTAATATTAATATGTGAATTAATATTGTTCACAGATATGTGTTCAAATATAGTTATTTGGGACTAATAACTATGCTGTAAACATTTTAGGTTCATATAAAAGACAATCAAATTAGGTATTAAAGAGTTGTCATGGCTATGCTGTAAAAAATAAAAATGTAGAGGAAGTGACGCACCTGTTAACAAAATAACAACCAAATGGGATTGTTCACTTGTATAGGCACAGTGTTTGCAGACAGTGTAGTTCCTGCTTGCTCCTCTGTGTTCAATATAAATATGTATTGTATTAAAAATAAAATAAAATAAAGAATATAACGATCCTACTTGCTCAACAATTGTGTTCTAGTTCATTATCAAACAAATAATTCAAAAGTATTTAATACAAAGAATTATTATTCTTCTAGCCATAGGTAGGTAAACTTTAAAGATTTATCACACAGATAAAAGGTTTAAAAATATTTAGAACTTTTAGTATGAAGTTATGTATATATAATTTTGTAAATTCAGTGTTCTTGCATAGAAATTAGAAGCTATTAATGATGTTTTGTGTTTTTAATTTTCTAGGTATGTTCTAATTATGAATTTCACATATTTTACTTAATTATTATCTATTATATAAACTACACAATAGTATACAGGGGGTTTTTAATATTATATTAACTAATTTAAAGTGATCATTAAATGTAGATTCTAGTGTAGATTATACAACCCAAACATAATAAATATTCATGAGATGTATTTTAATATTTATTTACATAATATGTATATTACCTATCAATATTAATTTAACTTTTTTATTTAATATTGTTATATTAATGATTCAATTTATTTATGTTTTAGGCTCCAGGAGAAAGCAAGATACCTGTGTTGCATTCTAACCAGTTAAGATCTCGATTTTCTAATATTTCAAGTAAAGTCCGTTCGCATCTTGATGGTTCTTATCGAACTTCGTCTCCATCAATGCTATTTGGACTTTTTAGCAATACTGAAAATAAAGTACATCCACCCACTCGTCCATCTTCACTTTTTAAATCAACTAGTCGTACCACAGTGTCTGAAAAAGATGTTGGAAGTTATGTTGAATTAACTAGGCATTCAAGAACTGGCATTCTTAGATATTTTGGTAAAACTGTGTTGGGTCCTGGCGATTGGTGTGGAGTAGAAGTTGAAAGTGGACATGGAGTTTGTGATGGATCTATATGTGGAGTAAGATATTTTTCTTGTCGTGATCAATGCGCATTGTTTGTCTTGGCACACTTGGTGCGTAAATCCGAGTGTCAAAATGTTGTCGATATCAAAACAGAAGCTGAACTCATGTCTGACGACGGCTGTACATCTACTTTGGAAAATTGGGATTTAGATATTTTGAAAACAGAATTTCCATTTGAGTGCACTGACAGTCTTGGTATATTATCACCAGATCAAATGGTTGAATTTAGAGGTGATGAAGCAAATTATGAAGTTCCAGGTCTTCTTTTTAAAATGTCACCTCATCAATTAACAGAGGTACGTATATAGTTTTAAAAATTATTTAAAAACTTTAAGTTGCTGATGATATTTGTTATTATGTTTCAGTGTATTTCTGATGGGGATGTAACAATGAATGATTTAGAAACAATTTCTATGCCTAAAGATGACGATTTAGTTTCTCCAGTTCTGTCTTCAGATCCCTCTAATCATACAGTATCTGAACACGATAGTGCAAGTGCCTATCCAAAACGCTCAACTGTTTCTTTTGGACACGTTTTTTACGATAATTTTACAATCGATCGGACTCCATCACTAGAAGATTTACCCATGGATGATTTTTCATCAAAAACAACAACTGCTGTGGTTCCAGTCCCTAATATTCCTACAATAAACACAGTTGTTACAAGCATAACCAGTGTTAGTAGTCTTGATACTGGTTATCAAGGTGATTGTGAAACTAGTCGTCCTACTAGTCGTGGAGCTATGGTTAAACGACTTGGACCAACCGAACCAATGACAGATTCAGATTTTTTTACTGAAAGTGAAGCAGAAGATCATTGTCATCGTAAAGCTATAGTTATTGATGGTACATTATACTCTGGAGATAATATTAAACCTGAAACTCAACCAGATAATCATAACAACCCTGGTCCCACTATTGAAGAAATGGACTCAAGTGGTGTTTATTCTGATTTTGATAGAATATTTGAGGAGCCACCTGCACTTAAAGATAGTTCAGAACCAGTTTCTTCTAATAATTCAACTTCTCCCTCATCTGTTAACAGCCAACAAATCCATATAGTTGCAATAGATCAGCCATCTAGTTCGACGATACCGGAATGCACAGAAGATGCATCAAGCCCTGCTAGTAAACGTTACAAACGACCCACACCAGTGAAACCTAAAACCTTGGAGGTAAGACAAGATCAGGAAAACAGAGCTCCAAGAACTAGAAAACCAGCAGGCCGTTGGGATGCTGTAATGAATAAAATAGAAAAAAGTAAAACTGATCAGAAGAGCCGTGTCAATCGGTTGAAGGATGTCAAAAGCAAAATTAATTCTATTAATCCATTGACAATACCATATACTAACAGGTTGAAAGAATCTCCCACAAATAGCGAACCATTGCCTGTCAGATCTCACAGAGAAAATACACCTTTAAAAGCCAAAAGGTATTTAGTTGTATAACCTTTAGCCTATCTATATAATATTTGATAATTAATCATTTTAATTAATATTTAATTGTTTTTCTAGCCGTAGAACTAGAGCTCGAGGTGGATCAGAATCCAATTTACCAATGTCAGACCTAAAACCTAATTCTTCTAGGCAAAGATGTATTCCTAAGAGTTCTCAAAACAGTTCAAGAGATAGTTCTTTTAGTGATCTTAGTGGCGAAACCAAAGCTACATTGAAGCAAGCAACATCACATCCTTCTTTAGTCAGTAAGTAAAACATATTATAAATGTGTATAATAAAAAAAATGTATTAATATAATATATAGTGTTAAACAGAAATAACTGACAAATATAATTAATTAACTGTAAAATACATTTATTTTTTATTTTTTTAATGTATAGAATAAATGTATTATATTATTGATTAATTATATTTATCGGTAATCGGTTCATTCTGTATCATTCTATACTATGTTAAAAATATTGAAGAAAAATAGGTGTAATGAGGAATAATTTTTAAAAGTTAAAACTTGTTTTTTATTTAAGTAATTTAAAATATTTAATAAATTTATCAACATGGTAGGTCTTATTATAGTACCATTAAAAATTATAATTTTATTTTATTTAATTAAAAGAATTTAAATTATTTTTTTTTGCAAAAAGAGTTCATTATTAGAATAATGAATTTAATCTTGTGATAAAATTATTAGTGTTATTAGTGTAATGGACAATGGTAACATTTATGTGTTTATTATAATCTTGTAGAAAGTACATAATATAGTAGTAACAAAATGATTGTTACAAAAATAAAATATTTTATTTTCATATTAATATATTTAAATACCTAATATAACTCTTAATACATTAAATTAATACTCATGATAAATAATGGTATAAAAATAAATGTGTTAATTAACTACACAAATACTATATCTATTAAAACAATAACAACGTAAGAACAAGTATAATTTATGATATAGTTTATTTTAAATTGAAAAATTACAACAATCATACTACTTATTAAATATTTTATGTTAATAGTTAGTTGCCTGTAAGACTATATTATATTATTATTTAATATAATATGGCAAATATGTTTCAATATTAAGTCTTGTATTACTTATTATTTTTTTTTTACAACAATATGAAAACAAAAGTAAATATAAAGAGGAAAGAAGACGCTTATATTACTTATTACTGAAAAATAGATGGATGGATAGAAAAGAGATTAAATAATTATACAGAAATAGCAGTTGTGAGGAGAGGTGAGGTATTCGGGGCAGAATCCTGTGGAGATATAGGGCAAGGGTTGCTGATTTCATAAATTAATCATGAGTGAAGGACGAAAAAAAGAAGAGGTATTATTAAAATATATAAAAATATTTATTACTAAGAAATACGCCTGTAGTATAGGCAACCTATCATACATTGATTAGCTAATTGTAGTATCATTTAAATATGGTGCAAATTAACGTATACTAAAATATGTATTTTATTCATATTTAAAAAATAAAAAAATATTCTAAATATGTTTTAATTTAAAAGAGAATCGTATAATTATCATAAAATGTTAGTTTTGTGTTTGAATAAATGAGTGTTAATAATATTTATTTGAATATAAAAAAAAAAGTAAATAGGTACTTGGAATATTTTTAGAATTTATATATTTTCCTTTGTAATTTTTGTTAGTTTTGGAATAGTTAGAAATTAACGTATATATATACAATATACATAATAATTAATAATACTTCAATATAATATATTCTGATAATTGTATTTAATCAATACATAATAATATATTTATACAAGATAAAAACATCTTATAATACAGTGTATAAAGGATACACTGAATAAATATTAAAAAAATAAACATATTGATATTACCTATAGGCCAATGAAGTGTATTTAAAATTATTTTTTACTAAAAAAAAAAAGAAATTATTTAAAATACTCATTAATATACTTTTTTCAAAAATTATATTTATTATAACATATATAGTAGATAAAATATTTATTTTTATTAAATTAATGTTTAATAATTAAAATTGACTTGCATGGGAAAGTTTCTTAATGTGTGAAAAAATTGAATTAATTTTTCAACTAATTAGTAATTACATATTCAATTAAACTACAATATATTACTATTTTTTTTTTTTTATATAGAATATTTATTTTTCCATTGTATTTTTAATTTTTCTTCAGAAGAAAATAAGCAGGTCCTTCCTTACCTAATTGTATAATAATATATTTTTTTTACAATAACAATTTTCTTATAATACATTCAATATTTTAAATTAGGTTAATAGTGAAACATATCTCAAAATAGTTAATAATAATTGTGTGATAAATATTTTATTTCACTAAGTAAAAATAACTACAGGGTGTCAAATTGGTGTGATTATATTGTGAAATATTTTGATTTTTCATAATAAAATGCAAGTGGCTATTGTAAATAATACGTACATATAATATTATCATATTATCTGACCAATAAAATCTTTACTCCACTCTAAGCTAATTTAATTTAAAAAATGTTTATACTTCGGTATTTATATTGAAGATGTAGGTAATGTGATGTTTTGATAAAATGAAATTGTACGATCAAACTGTCTTTTTTATGTTTGTTTTATTAAAAATTATGAGTTTCTGAACATTTGAAATTTTTAATTTAATTTATTGTAGTATTGTTTTTTTGGTCAACTTGTTGTACTTTTTTCCGTATTCTTAATATATTATAATAGTTATCACTATTTTCTTTTAATAAGAAAATTCCACCACAGTGAACCTTATGCAACATTGCATTAGAAAGTAAAATGTGGTTTTCATTTATGATGTTTTACTTAAAAGAAAATGTTTTTAGTTTCCGTCATTCACTCTATTACCTATATAATATTTTATTAGAACTATTTAATCGCCAGTGTTTAATGAAGACGCAATCTCGTCTATCCGTGTTAGGAGACTTTAGTAAAGTAGTGGAAATAATGCTCATTTTATAAGGAAACCGAGGCCAACTAGAGCGAAAATATAACTTATTCTTCTAATAAATTTTTATTTAATTGGTAGTCTTTAAGATGATACGCATACTGCAAGGTATCTTTAGTATTTTCAACCGAGTGAAAACTCTTTTAATTGGAAATTATGGCCACCATTATTTTGAAGATTTATGCTTAGGTTAGTTTTGATTGACTTAAAATTATATTTATTCTAGGAACATTTATAACAAATAATTTAATATGTATATTATTTTTTATAGATAAAAATTTTAATCTGCGTTCGCCGTCTGTAAACGTTGTGGTACCATCGGTGCGCAAACATTCGACTACGCCTTCAAAAGCAACTCCTCAAAACCGCAGATTAAACCCAGGTACGCATTTTAAAAATGTTTCAATATTTTAAAATATTTTATGTTGTGTGTGTGTCGATTGAATGATATCAAATTTCTAGTACAAAATTTTGACATTGTTAAGTTTGTTCGTGATCAACAAACGTATACAAACTAATCAATTATGTATAATAATTAATGTTAATATAGTATGTTTTATATTTGTATAGTTGTATACACATAGGTATTGTTTCATTATTATTTATACATTTTTGGGTTGATTGATAATAATTGACTTAAAAATGTTTCATGTATAATATGCTGTATGCATCTAAAAATTGTAACTATTCATTCGAGAAAGCCGTGTGACATACCAACCTGTATACATTTTTGTGGTTATTGCAGTGTTTAGGTACCTATTGTATGAATACAAAAATCATTATACAGAATGAACAAAATGACATTAGTAAACTAATAATATGTGGACGGCAATATATGTTGTTTTTCTCTTAAATAATTTCGTGATTGAAAAAACAACTTGCAATTATTTTTAACCATAAAAAACTACTGCAATTTTAGAATATGTGATCCAATGAGCGCGTTGAACCAATGAAAATCAATGTCAAGAACTAGTTTTACTCGCGGAAGCCCTGTTTTCTGATATACCTAAGGACATATTATACCGCGTGTAATTCTACCTCTTTGATGTTGTCTTTTTTTGTGTAGGCTTAATTATTTAATAGATCTTCTGGTTTATTTTAGTAGTGATGATTGATATTTTTAACAGTTAAAATTCTTAGTTTATTTTCTTTAAAATACATGCTTATCGTTTATATTATGTGTATTGTGTAGTATATGATATTGAAGAATAAACTATAGGTATATCAATATAATTTTGTGTACTCGTATGAATTGGTTTGGATTATTATACTAAAAATTAATTTTTATCAAAAGAATGTTTAAACCGTTAGTATCTACCGAGTTTCGTATTAAATTACATAACATCATATAGTATAGTTTAATCAAATAATTTAATAATGGACATTGCAATTTTGCATTTCTAAGTTGGATAAGTATATTATATTTTGTTGTTTTATTATCAATTATCATTATATTTCCTATAATAATATATACTTATTGGTACTGTTATATATTTATAAAGTTTACGTACACTTTTTATATCGCCCTGCTTTGAAACGTTTAACGATATTTTTATTGGGGCATATATATATATTATTTATTGCTTTTTGGTGACAAACGTGATAAAATTATAGGCATGTAGATTAGTTGATAGATTTCTTAACGTAGTCACGTGGCATGATCTTAAGTGGGCTGGGCTGTTTGTGTTTATTAAAAGTAGTGGAGGTATGTGGGAGTCATTCATTGTGACGCCGAAACACGTGCGCGTTACCCGTTTATATTGTAATTATTTTGGACGTAAGCGCAGGTACGATAATAATAATAATAATAATACGTAGGTACATCATTATAATATTAACCATTGTACAATATCGATACGGCAGCAATCCGATTGTGTCTTATGCGGTCTTTATGTATGCACGTGTGTTTATTATACGTAACGTTTTATGCGAATCGTAGGGGTCAAAATTAAAATATAGTAAACAAAAAAATTTTAGCCATCACTGTGTGGGTGACTGGAATGGTTGCCAACGACGGTTCAGCATTCGAAGGTCGGGTACTATAGCGAAGCCGGCCCGTAGCGGAAGTTCTCTTCGAGATGCCACTACTATTAGTTTTAATCGGCCGGTTTTCGTGAGAGCTCGTACGCGTGTACGTGTACCGGTGTGTTATCAATAACATCGCCGTTTTATTCAGTTTAGTATTTATGCAGTTTTAGTGCAAATTTTTACGTCGTTGATATTTAATAATAATCTACATTCATGGATTACTTGTCGGTAAGGTAAAATTTCAATAGATAGATATCCGTCAGAGACTTTTTAGGAACTCATTGACCTTATTGACGAGCTTGCCTTTTTTTTATTACACAATGAATTCCGATATACATATATTCTGTGCATACGTTTCCTTGTATTTTATATTTTTAAATATCATAGTATTGTTTTTTACCAAGTCGCTGAGATTTTTATTGAGTTAAGATTAAGAAATATATAACTATAATGTTTTAATATCAATATTAACTGGGATAACAACGTTAGGTAGTGTTAATAAAATATTATTTTAATCGAATGTTTGTTTTATAATTACATCAATTTTCGAAATTTATTTTTAGTTATTGAAAGTGATAAAAATTGAATATGAAATAAAACCAATATAAATAATTCGATTACAGTATAAATTATAATAATATATTACAAGTCTTCTTTGAACTCTATAGATAAAAAGCTATAAATTTGTTTTCGTCAATTACAGATTAAAATAATAATTTAATTGAAAATTAATTATGTCGTTTTTATGTGTGTTATTTATATCATATTCTTTCCACAGCGGGTACGCGAATAGTCGTGCACAGAAGCTTGCTTTTTTAAGGTCAATTTCAGGTCTAATTTTTCTTTTCCTGTATACAATTAAAAAATTATTTGTTGTCAATTAAAACGTGTCGATTTTTATTTTTTCGATTAATATACTCGATGTCGTATTATAATTATTGTAATATTTAGTCAACTTACAGTGTAAATATAAAAACGTATTTCAGATATTACTTCTCATACACGTCACAAATTTCATTAAATCACCTGTAGACCGGACCAAGTGGCCTTTCTCTATATAATATAGCGTATACAATGCGCGCATGCTTTCACCTACTTAGAATATTTCACACAAACTTCTGGACCAAAACCTGTATGTAAAACAGTACCTAATATCGAAAAGTTTTTAAACGTTTTAAGGTTTTCGCGTTATTATATTATAGGCACCTTACATGTAATATTCAGATTTTTATTATGGACTGTTATAATATATCGTCATTCTTGCTGCAGTATTGCGAGCCCCAGGACGTTAGTAATTACAACGGTGTATCACGATCGTGGGTCAATGATTCCTAATGTGGTTTCAGACGTGAACAGTATTTTTTCTTATTCTAGTATTCCATGCATAATTCACATGTGCACCCGCCGTACATAATGTTTCGATTGAATAATGGCTTGAGAAAAATACCGACAAATTCGCGATTTGAAAATTAATTGATCCACGCAATCCGATTGAAAGTGATTTGCTCCTATGGCCGTGATCGATCCAGATGGTGAGGGAGAGACCGGACGTGGCTTAATTGAAAATATAATTTGGTTATCCGATTAGTATTATCCACATAATCATGGTAGGCACTTTGGGCAAGTTGACGGCTCTGTTTCACAGTAATTCTAGTTCGAAATCGTCTAATCGACGACCTAGTGTAATATCAACGCCACCGCCAGTCGTACTCGCCGACAAAGCGGATGTGCCACACTTGCAGAGATGGTCGTCGTTACGATTACACAGGCGTAAAGCTCGGCAACAGGGTAAGTAAATAATCTCTTATCAGCGAGTCTTAAAAAGAATTGAAGAATAAATCATAGTATAAGAATCCATACGCTTAAAATAATTTAGGCGTTCTAATGAATTTTGATTTTGAATAAGTATTTTTTGTCTCTTAGAGTTGACAGAATAATTAGTATACTAGTACGTATACATAATACTTACTGAATTTATAGTTGTGTTCGAGAGTGCTGTTAACCCGGAATTGTTTGTAGCTATCGTGTAATGTTTTAAAAAGAAAACTTACAAATGATTTATACATATAATAATATGTAGATTGTAGGTATACATCTGTTACGGTTTGTGATTATTAAACAGATGCTTTCATGATAATTCGCATAGTTTCGTTGTTTTCTTTATAAAAACACTTGATTTTCGAATTAAATTTATTGCTTTTTAAATTTTTCGTAAAAGTATGTAGTTATATTTTCTAAAATATTGTATCTCAATTTTAAGATTTCGCCCAAATGCAATTAAACGAATAGAGCATAAATTTTTTTTAGCGGGCTTGTTGCCAGAGTGTATGGGTCGACAATTTAAAATTCGGGCTCACTCGTCTGAACGGGGAACTGGGCTAATCAACAGACCGTATCGATATAGATTATTGCTAAAAATACATTTTTGCATTTCGCAATGTTTGTATAGATTTATTGTATAGATTATATATTTTTATATTTTATTTAAAAATATACTCTGTATCTTTGATTTGTTTTAACAAAATTATATTCTGTTTAATTTACAACAGCGTATAATATACTATTATATAATTAAATGGCTCTTAAATATTAATTTTTTTGGCAACGATACTGACGTTACCAAAAATATACCAACAATTAAATTGAATAAAAAGCAGTGTCGCTCTATAATATTCCCGGGCAGGAGATACACCTCGTTTAAACATGTGTTATTTTAATTTATATTATTATCAATAATAATTTATTATACCTAATACCTATACATATTAATAATAAGATAATAATTAATAAGGTTTGTTAATAATTTCTTATTTTTAGACTATTTCTAAAAAGATAAATATTTTAGCATCATTTTAAAAGTACGTATAATTTATATTATGAACACTTTAAGACTTGAGTTTTTATTTTTGGAACTGACAGTTCAGTGTTTGATTAATTAGTAATTACATGAAGTTATACGTCAATTGTGTGACCGTAGTATATATTTATTCAGATACTTGGATTATTAATTTATTTTAACTAGTACATTTTTACGATTCTATGGTTTAACATCAATTTAGTAATTTTTTAACAAATATCAATATTTTTGTATTATTTAATTATAAGTATCTGGTATATAAATATAAAAAGTCGGTTAATTTTTATGAACAAAAAAAAGAAAAATTGAATACCATGTAAACGTAAAATTTGAATATTTATGAGAATAGTACGTAATATGAACCTATTTTAAACTATTCTAACAAAAAGTTCAGTATGCTATTCTAATTTTTTTGGATAACAATTGTCAGTAATTTTTTAAAGACACGCTCAAATTATTAGTAGGTACATAATACAATTGATCAAGTTGTATGGTTTTTAAAACTTTTTAGTCTAAGCGTTCATTTTCATCAATTATTTACCACGTTTTGGTATAACAATAATTTATTGTTATGTTATGTTTTAATGTTGGAACAATATGCGTATTATAAAGTTGTTTCTGGCTGGTCGCAGTTCGGTTGAAGACTTTTTGGATCAAATTACATCGCGAACAATAGATAGTTATTGTAGGTATTATGTTTTTAAAAAATACAATTTTAGTAAAATGTTGAAAATAGGAGAACATAGTGTATGAGTCGTGACTTTGGGAGAAAAAATCTACAATACCTACTCTAGGAATTGAATTCGAAAACCGTGCAGTCATCTACGTCATTCGTAATAATTACGATATTTGGCTAATATATACGTATTGCTTGCGAGATTTTTAGGTATTGCCGCCTGGGAATGGGAATGGTGACTGTTCTAGGTATACTGCATGTACTTGATAATAGGCTATACGCGCTTTATAATTATATTTCTGCAATTGTATTATATATTGCCTTGGACATTATAATAACTCTTATAGACTTTTGAAAATTTAGAACAGCACACTACAACTTAAAAAACTACGCACTAATAAATAATATTATATAGTCCATTCGCATACCGTCTATATATCCGTACGAACGAAACTAACTGAATTCGATTTTATATCTGTACGGAAAAGGTTTACAGTAGAAGGATTACGCGCTTGATGGATATAACTGCGCTGCTTTTGAGCACACTTAAGTCGCGGTTCGTCTGTGTAAGTTTGCAACCGACACAATCCGTCCGTTATGTGACCCGTCGCCGTCCCGCTCCCTTAATAGGAATCGTAGTACTTTTCTAGTCCCGCGACGATATAAAATAATATATTATCATGTCCATCGATAAATTTGTAACGATGTGCGACGCAGTTCGATGCCCTGCTGCCGTTCACCACTTCCGCACCTCAGTACTGCCGTCTATCGCCATTTCCCGCCAGTCCATCGATTCTTACATAGTTACGGCGTACACACACTCACACATTCAAAATGAATCTATATATAAGTATATAATGTATGAGAAGATCCGGCGTTGTCCATCACTGTTTCTGAAAGCTTAAATGCAGAGCTCTCGCGAGACGCACTTAACAATAATAATTACGATATTATTACGACGTGTCTAACAATAAAACAAATTCGTGTGTGTGTAAACGTCCCAGAAGCAAAAAGCTCTCGAGTCTCTTAATGTGGCAATTGGGAAAAAAAAACGAATTTAATATAAGCTCCGCCGCTCACATATCCTCTCATCCTGGAAGTGTATTTTGGATGCACCGGCACGGCGGCTGACTCTATACACTATACTTGTATACGTATGTCGTATATATACTTGTTTTTTTGGCCGGTGGCCATCGGTTGACATATATTATTTAAAAATAGGAATAATGTCCACTCGGTTATAACCATACATTATTATATACCTACCTTTTGCAGCCAACTATAATGTACTCGACGGCCGCGGCGCATCATATATGTATAATGACCGACAACTTCGACGATGGACGCGTGTGTTAAATTATCCGTGTAATTTTATCGATATGTTGTGTAAACGCGTCGACCGCGATTTAAAATTTGTATCTCGTCGAGAAACGTTTTATGGTTTCGTATACCTGCTATAATATATTATATACATAAATTAAATCATGTCGATATATTATGACGACATATTTTGTTTACACGTCATTTGCAGTGCGCATACAATTAATAATCTCGTTTCGATACTAGAATTTTTTTTTTTTATGCACATAATATTATTATGAATATTTAATATTGTACTGATGTGTGCAGTTAAATCGTCTTCAATGTAATCGTGTCAGTGCATAGGTATTATATCGTTCTACTGGTGCATAATCTTATATACAATTTTTATTTTAAAATTTTAAATCTTCTAAATTTATAAACTTTTAAACTATATGTAGGTCATACGTGTATAATATTATTATGATGCTAAAAAATCAAAACCTTGAAACATTCTACCTCATATAAGAATAAACCGGACTCCCTTGCTAATATAAAGGCTATATAGTCGGCGAGCAATCGATCTGTTCAGAATTGCTAGTTTATTATAATTTTTCAAATTAAATTTATCATATTTTGTTCTTAATACGCATAATACTTCACACGAAATTAGAGACAGAGAATGCAGCTTATCCCTCACCTGTTTCGAAAAAATAATTTATAAAACTGGTGTAGGTACTTCACCAGTTGGTTCAAACAGTACAACCACTAATTATAGTTTTATAGTTAAAGTTATAGATATTATTATTCAGCGGTACCTAATACTATTAAAACTATAATTATACTAGGTATATTATAATAATTAATCGCTCTTTATTTAGTTCATCAATATAATCCTTCTTTTGAAAAAATACTGGTTTGCAAATATTTTTTATTCTATTAATCATTAATGTTGTCGTTTCGATCATTTTTAACAGATCTTTGACCTGAATTTATTGTTATAAATTTAACCGTGCCCACACTTTGTTCGAGTGTGATTTTTATTGAAATTACATTATGGTGTATTTCCTGGGTATGAAGACGCCCTTAAATAGGATTTTTTTTAACTGGGTGTTTGTAACTTTGGTACCTAAATGATAAGTTTTTTTATTTTATTTTACGCAATACAGTGTTCAAATGTGATATAATAAATAAAAATATTAACGTAATATATGTCCAGAATACTGTAGTGCTTGTCTCTGACCGTTTAAGAATTGGAACTGTTGACGATCGTTAATTTTATATATCATTGTCTAAAAATAAAAATAACGACTCCAGCAGAATAATAATTGTCATATTAAAATATTCTCGATCATTATATTATGAAAACGATATTATGACAGATATCAAATAAATTAAACCATATTATATTATTGAAATTTGAGCGGACCTATCTATAGTATTCGATCTATTACATTTTATAATATATTATATTGTTGTTTTCGTTGAGAAATCAAAAATGTATTTATATAACACCTATATTGATGAGAAACTTAATATATTATACTGTTTTGACATTTGTACGTATGTACATACATCCGTATGTACGGATCATTTTTCATAATTAGGTATACCATAAAAAACTGAAAAAATTTAACAATAAATTATTATAAGTTCCGACCTACAATCAAATGTTTATACTTTTTTGGTTCAATTTAGAATATTTTTTGAATTTTATGAACTTTTTATTGAATGCTAGCTAATACTGTATACATATACTATGACTCGTTTTACGTCTTTTTTTTTAATTACATTTTAATAATGGATATTGGATACACCTAATATAATTTTAGAATACTGGTTATTATGTATAATGTCATGAAAACAAATTCATTAAAAATTATTACCTATGTATTTATATTTTTTTTGCCGTATGATATTTATACTTAAAAAACATCCGCCGATATTCGTATTTGTGTTATTGTATCAACTACCTAAGTAATCAATTTAATATGTATATTTTCTAATTTATTGATATAAATAATTAACCATAAATTATTTTAGCACTTCATTAATATAATATCTCTGATTTTAAATGAATTTCCTTATCAGCTATTGCATACATTTATTTAAATTTAGACAAAATTTTTATAGATTATTTTATAAAATATTAACATTAAATAATTTATACTTTATGGGAATTTTATTATTTTAGTTTTAAATTGTTTCCTACAGTTTATATTTTCAACAATAAATTTAATGCCTTACATTAAAAATATTATTATTATTATAATAATATATTATCGCCTTTGAGATATCTTCTATAACTAAATAAAATGTGTGTTACTGTTATATTAGGAGGTATACATTATACAGTATTTTTAAACTATATTATGAATTATAATTCTCATAGTTATGTATTGCGTCTTTAACTATAACAATCTAATACTCTTATTTATTTTTATTATTAATTATTATATATTGGGTACTTATAAAATTTAGCATTTCAGAGTAACTTTTGAGTAATAAATTATAAGTAAATTATTAATCATAAGTTATTGTTATTATTTTTTAAATTTATTACAATAAAACATTCCTTGCTTGCACTATCTATAAACATAAATTGTTTTATGAACTATGATAAAATAATATGGTTAATATTGAATTATGATGTGAGTTGTAGTTATTAAGTAATTAGTAGATTAAAACTTAACTATCGCGTTATTATTAAAGAATAAAATAATGAAAACGGTTTTGTCTTAAGTGGGTGTTTAAGTAGTGATCTTATGTGCATTGTGCATTGTACCTGTTGACTTGTGAAAAAAAAATAGATTTGAAGAGATTTTTAGCCAAATTTTCCATGTTATCTTGAAGTTTTTGAATTTTTAAATATTTGTACATGTTTTGTTAATATTTGTAATTTATTTAGGAATGTTTATTGCCCTCAATAAAATAAGCATACTATATAAGCAGTTGGTGACCTATAAAGTTGATCATAAATTATTAGAGCAAATATTTTTTCCTAAATTGTTAACTTCTTGTTTATAATACGTTACAACGTGACTAGGTTTTGATAACCTTGTTGAGCTTTAAATGATAAGTGCGGCCACCAAGTTGATAATTTTATCCAACGATCGCTTCCAAGGAATTGTTGAAAATAAATTATAGTGGAATACGATTACGGCGAAGATCAAATTATATGCTTATAATTTTTAAGGGATTTATTAAGCTATATCTTTACTATTTAATGAAGATGATAAAATATTTAAATAATTTTGTATATTGACTGTTATTGTTCCTATGTTTTACGATGTTGTTTAGATTATTGTACTAGAGAACAATTAATTAGATAATGCGTATGGCGTCTATATGGAATGTTAAAAATGTTGACCACATATTATAATAAGTAGTTCTAAATATTGATTCTATTATAGCTAATTAGATAGGTAATTCATAACTCATATATGATATAAATTCAAAAAAATACTGGTGTATAATGTGTATTAAGTACAGCTGATTTTTAACTTACCTATATTGATTGATTATCAAATTTAACATTTCGATATATTTTTAATTATTAGTTATTTAATCAATGCCTCGAATCATCATGAAAGTTATTATTTTATATAATAAAAAATAGTCGATTATCATTTATCATATACATGTTTTATTGATAATGTTAAGTACCTTTCAACAGTTTCAACAGTATATGTATATAACAATTAATAGTTTTGTAATAGTATAATAAGTACTTGTAAAATTGTATTTCTTCAGATAAAAATTGTAATGAGTGTTAACCAAACCTTGTTATCTATCGTAAACTTAACAAAATTAAACGTCATTATTTATCGGTTACAGATCACAGTCTAACGATAACAAAAACTGATGGCAAGACGACGATACCATCACATGTCAATAAAACCGCAGCCCCCACAGCGGTTGCGACAAAAGTCAAAGGCGCTAAAAAAGATGTTGTGGATCGAGAAACTCTGCAACACGTCGAGACTCAGCTGGATCATGTCACCAAGGGTTTCGACGCGGTATCTGTACTCTTCCAGTACCTCGTCAACGACGTGAGTACAATACGTTTACGATTAAGTTACGATCGAGCACATCCTTGATAATATTTACATAATGCCACTATAGTGACCACATAAGATATTATAGCTAAAGGTATGTACTATAGAGTATACAGTGTGATTCTTTTAACAGCCTATAAGGTATTTTTTTTCTAGAAAAATATAAGTTTTTTTTACTAAAATTTCTTTTAAAAATAGGTTCAATTTATTCTAATATTAATATTGTTATATTTTTGTCGCTATGATTACGTTTATCGGCAAAATCCACCTCTGTCAACTATTGATTTTTTCAATGACAACTTATAATAGCTTATCATTAATATTTGTTTACACGTCTTTAATTTCATGATCTACAGAATACTTTTTTAAACATAGCAACATGTAAGAATATTGAACGAATAATTTTGAAGTTTTTAGCATTTATGTGTTGATGATGTGGTACTCAACAAAATGTGTGATCAAACTATTTAAAAATAAACACTTGTATTTTTATATATAATATATAAAAAAACTATTCATTAAATAAAATATTACGATGGCAATTTAAAAAAAAATATTTTGCTTTTGATTACGAAATTAGGCTTACCTATGATTATGATACATATAATATATTAGGTTAACATTTAAAATTCTAAAGTTAATAATAACTAATCAACACGTGAAATGTATTTTTAAGATTTTTAAAATAGTCTATAATAATAATAGTTATAAGTTGTAATAATACTTTTCGAAGTAATGAGTATCCATTGTTTAAAGAATCGCTCTGTATGTGCCTACTACCTTTATGATAATGGTATATTATAGATGTAGTATAGTAAGGTATGGTATAGTTGTTTTTGTTGTTGTTGTTGTTGAATTATAACCTCCTGGCTCAATGGCCCCTCTACCAACCACACCACAACATGCAACTCGTTCTGCCTAAGATCGAACCATATACATATATAATAGTAATAATAGTAAATATAACTCTTTACTATAAAAACTGAATACCGGCGTACAATAATATATCATACATTCTTCGGCGAGGATAAGTCGTTTTCTCGTTTTTCTCCTTCTTTATTTCAAAAAAAAAAAAAAAAAACCTAGAAAACTTGTCGCGAGTATAGAATAGCTTTATGATAGTTAGGATAAGTACCGGAGCGAGTTATGTTTACGTTTCCCGACATTGATGTACGCCGTACGGTATTGTTTTTTCTTTCTTTATCGAAAACAATTTTAATGTATCTAGTGGAAACCATCTTCACCGCGCACCGTACTTGCAGTGATGCACAGTACACACCGCTTCGATTTCAATCCCAGCCCACAAGATTTATTCCAAGTTTTTTATACCTATTGTTTTTTTTATAAAAGTTTACTCCTAAAGCTATAGTTTTTTACTTACTTTTAGTAATCTACCTAATATAGAAAATTAAATTTTAAAAGATCTAAATTAACCAACTTAAAAAGATGATTTTTTTTATTTGAAATTATGAAATGGTGTGTAAATATTTTAGTTAACTATTATTAAGATTTTTGAGCAGATTAAAGTACTAAAATAAAAAAATAGGAATGACTCAAAACTAAATAACAGGTACTATATATTTTATAGATATTTTTATTTTACTTTACGTACCTATGTGAATTGTTATACCATTGAAATAATAATCAAATTTGCATATTTTATTCATAAGTAACTGAGAAAACAAAAAAAAATTGTTTTATTATACAGAGAAGAGAATTTTAAAATGTGACATTTTCAAAATGATTAACTTGTTTATAATTTATTGTTCTTAATAATCAATAGTATTTAATTATACATTTATACTTATATTAAGATAATTATCGTTTTTTTAAAATGAACCACAGAATAGTCACTTAACAATAGAACTATATATACCGCAGGCAATTTACTTAAAAAAAAAATCCGGTTACATCATTGTGGTCAACGGCGAAAGTAAAACGTATACTATACAAAGTATCAAATATTCATTTCAAAATTACAATTCATATAGTGTTTAAATTTATATATATAATATATTATGAGTTATAACTATTCTGTAAGATATTTATTTTACCATTCAATCGAATATTTATGTTATCAACGAACTACGAAGTTATTTCTATAGTATTAAACGACATATAAGTGTAATGCAAATTTTTGAACAAACTCGTTTAATGTGTTTGATGAAAATCAAAAGTATTATTTTTATCATTACATTGTTATTTTCTACAATTTTCGCTTTAAACATTATAATATACCTATATATAAATAGAGAGAGATAGAAAGCACTGTCTAGTGCCTACGCCAGTGTTTCACTAATTTATATATTTATGTATATTATATATTAATTTGGTACGCCGTTAACGCTGTTAAAGCGTCCGTATTAAATTATTAATGGAACAAATTCAACGGGGAAACATTTAATATGTATATATAAATTCGAGTTAAAAAATATGCCTAAACAACTTTTATTATTTTTTTTCTAACATCGCTCAATTGTTTTTTCAATCTAATTATTTTTGGATTTACAGTGCATAGGGGGAGTAAAATAAAAATATATCATAAATCTTGTTTATTCCGGCTACGACGGCGACGATGACGACCCAACTTCCGGGAACTATTTTAAATTTCCATACCGTAAACAATAATAATATTATAACCTGAGGAGCGCAACACAACGGATGTGATGGATAGGAGTGGTAGCTAAATGGAGGGGGCGTCTAGTTGCATTTTCGAGCTTGTTTCACTGCAGTCAATGGGATCGTTCGTCGAGTACGGTACACGACAATGATGGTTTACCATCAGCGATATACCGTATTCGTGGTTTCTAATTATATAATCGAACAGCTGTAGCAGTGTTGTCTATCGCCGAGTAGACCTGTGCGACGGTATTTATGTATTATACCTATATACATACACGCGCTAAACGCGTATTAATGTCAATCGGTACGACTCCGGACGATCGACCGTTTAATTGCGTCTTCTTGATCCACCGATCGTCGTTCTGTTTCGTTTCGCGGCATTTTATACACATACTTGTCTTCCCATTGCTATTACACCCCCCCCTAAGTTTAACTCGAATATTATTATGTTAAGTTTGTTTGCATACAGTCTTAACATGGTAATTGATTTCGCTATTTCGATTTGTCACGTCATTTACGTCAATACGATATTTTGCCTTTTTTTCAGATGGACGCTCTATCTACAACCAGGCTGAAACAACAGTTGGACGCAAATCACAACGATTTAGTATCAACTAGATGTTCATTGGGTATGTAATTTTTTATGAATATCAGAATATATATATATAATTTAAAAGCTATAACGGTGACTTTTTTTCCTTACGTTATAGTGAATAATAAGTTATTACGCATGTTTAACAACACTACACATTTCCTTTTTAATCAAAATATATAGTATAATTGCTATTATATACAACCACATGTAACTATAACTGCGAGATTTATATAATATTGGCATCCAAAACGACATAATTTGATAAATGTCATTAAATGTTACAGATGAATCTCGGGCTAAATGTATTCAGTATCAAGAAGAAATTCATAAGCTCCAAAAAGAAATCGACGAATATAAAAACAATTTGGAAATTAAAGAAAAACTCGTTAATGAAAGTAAGAATTTTGTGTCTTGTATATTACTATTTTTAACTGTCATGAAATACGATTTCACACGTTCCACCGTTATATATTTATTTAAATTTTATTTGTTTAGTTACTTCTCTAAAAGAAACAGAAATTTATGGACTGGAAAAGAAACTCGAAGCGCAAGCCAATAACTTGAGGTTGCAATTCAACGAAGAACTTAACAAACACAGGAATGAATCCGACGAGGAGAAAATGAAACTGATAATTTCGCATGACCAACAAATCGTTGAGCTTCAGCAGACAAACAAACTCGAAGTATCCCAGATGCAAAAGTCAGCTACGGAAAAACAGATCGAGCTTACCCAAAGGATTTTAGTATTGGAAAACGAACGTGATTTGTTTAAGTCTGAAAGAGACGAACTAAAAGAAGAAAACCAGCGTTTAATCGAGGACAAAAAACTACAAGTAATTGCTTTGCAGTTGAATATTGGTTTTCGTTGTGTATAGATTATTTTCTTTACTCTTTTATTTCTTTCTATAGAACACAAGTCTTGGTTACCAAAAGTTATTGGACGAAGTAGAATCATTGAGGACCGTACTAGAGTTGAAGAGTTCTGAAATGCAAGATCTCCGTAAACAAAACGAAAAATTACAGAGAGAAGGCGACGATTTACCAGCAATTTTGCAAAAATTAGAAGCGGCCCAGTCTCGAGTAGAAGATTTAAACGTTCAGCTACAGAGAAAGTCAGAAATCGAAATGTACGTATATAATGCGAGGCATTCTATTATAGCTATAAAATTATACGAAGTGTATTACATTTAGTATTTTCTATAATTTAACCTCGTCATAAAGACAAATTAGACATACAATATTGTTGTTATAGGGGTTGACTTTTACGAATAATAACTTGAATTTGAGATTTTTAGCACTCAAAACTATTAAATTATGAGCGATACGCTAATTAATTCTCATAAAAAGTATAAACATGCACTGAAAATATATTTAAAAATTATTAAATTCTTTATATTTGACCTTAAAAAAAAAAAAAAAATACTAATAAAACGCCATAGTTCATTTATTATACCATATTATATTATAGTTATTTATGTGATAAAAACTTTTTTTTATTAAACTTAGATTAATAAAAGGAAAGAAAATAACTTAGCCTTAATGGCCAAGTGTTTTCAAATGTTTTTTTTTATATCCAACTTAAAATAAATGTTTTATACGACAACCCTGACGCCATAATATGCACTTACCCTGAGTATATAAGTAAAGAAGTATGCAAAGTAAAATTACATATTATATATTATATTAACTCTGTATTCTGAAACATATCAATCTACATTTGTTTTGATGTATGAATATTCAAAAGCTATAGTCACGAACTCTAATAATAACTACATAAAGCTTTTGTAAGATCGCAGACATTTAATAAAGTTTTTACATTTTTTAATATAAATACTATGTAATGTAATTTTGTTGATGAATAAATTATGTGAATCGCCGCATTTTTCAGTATAAATAAAACATATTGTAATTATCATTGCTCTTAACGCTCTTTACAGGCAACTCAGTCAAGAAAAAGATCAAATGGCTCGTGAAATCGACTTGGAAAAACAAAAGAAGAAACGTCTGTCTTGTCATAACGAAGAACTGCAGTGGAAACTGAAAAAGAGCACTGAAGTGGCCAACCATTTAGCTGTGTCGACGAAGAGATTAAGTAAGTCATCGAAACTCGTTTAAATAATGATCTTATGTGTCGGTTAAAATTTTTATTAAAAAAAAAAAAAAAAAAACGTTTAATTCTATAGGCCAAACACCGCAAGATCTTGCAGCTATGAGAGAAGCACAAAGTAACTATCAGAAACTTTGCAGCAGGGAGAGCTCAAATTCGGAAAACAGGTAAAATTATTATTATTAATAATAATTAATAATTATTATATAATATGTTGTCATATTGATTAACATCATTATTATCATTATTATTTATTACTTTATTGATGTATAGTAATTATTGAGCATTGCGTGTTCTTATATATAAATATCGGAATTCTTATTATAAATAATCGGAATGATATATAGGTACCTATATAAAGACTTTTAATTTATTATGACGTATATTGTATAATTTATGTTCACTATTAAGTTTCTGCTCTACCAAAATAATATGTTATCGTTGTGATAGTGATACGAATATTTCCGGAACGCGTCTTATACTTTTAAAGATACAATAGAAGTGGACATTAAAAAGTCAAAAAATTAAAGCGGTCTAAATTAATTAATTTAACGCATCACCGCTTTATTGCTTTTATTTACTTAATTTATTTGCCCCTGTGTTATAACAACACAAAATATGTTTAACTGTTAATACTTCTCAATTAAGTAAAATCTGAATTTTCATTAGCAAATAAGCATTTCTTTGTTTGTCTCCTGAATATGAATACTAGGTTTTTTTTTTATTATTTTTTAATGAAAACAATTTAATTAATTTATGCTAAAATTGTAATCAACTTAAACGCTTTTACAGTTGTTAATATACTTTTATAATTTAAGATATAATTTGCATTTATGTTGTATCTTGCAAAAATATCGCCGAATATATATTTCGAATTTATCCGATTTATATTTTATAAACCTTATAAGTATAAGGTTAGTGCCAGTTTTTTGTTTAAATCGAATACGTACTTATACCTACCTACTCGTACCATGTATCGAACAAATCGTGAATTTTTTACGTATTCAAGCACGCAAAAATGTCTTTTTTCTAAGGCCGGGTTATTCGCCTGTATATGGCGTATTCTTCGGTGGTTTCCTACGGAAGGCTTTACAAGACGTATTCGTCAAGGCAGTATGCTTTTTTATTACTTCGGCGTTCATCCGCCAAAACGCAATCATTTCACATGACGTTTTCTACCAAGAATAAAAACGCGGCGTATTACATCCGTATATTAAACAAATATAAAACGATGAATATTATGAATTCGACTTAAAACGCCGTGTGTTTAGCCCTGGTCTAGAGCCGGAATATAATACAAATTTCTCCAATTTCGCCTAGCCAGCTCTTTTCCTCTCCCAAGTCCCAACTCAGTCAACAATTTTATCTGTTGCATAAAATATCGACGTATCATCATGTTTAATTATATTATCGATCATGTGGTTTTCAGCGGTGACGAGGACACGATGATCAGCCAACTGGTGGAGGTGGATTCGGAGGCGCCGGCTCGGATACTGGGCGTGATGAAGAAAAACGATTCGTTGTCGTACGTGTTCGAAGTGGAAGAGGAACCATCAGAGATTGCCACGCGGCTAGTGCGCCGGGCCAGTAGCCTGCGTTCGGTGGGAAAATCTCGGACGCGTGCTCGAGGACCGGCAGGTGGCGAGAAACGGTCCAGGGCTAGCTCGCAGTCGGGTGGCGGCTCTTCCGACAAGTCGGTGGAACTGGATTCTGCGCTAACCCGGAACCTGGACGAGTTATTCGCGCCCGGCCCGAACGACCGATACCTGAGCGACTGTTTCACGTGCAGTTCGGATTCGTCCAACTCGTCGCCGGAGCACCATAACCACATGCAGGCCTACGAACAGAACCGCGGTCCATCCTACGTCCAGGTAGTCGCCGAGCAGACTGGCGGCGGTGATAAGGCCCAAGGTGGAGGACTGGCTATTGTCTGAGAAGATTAAATCATCGTTGTCGTACTCATGGGTGATGGGGGGATGGGGGGAGGGAATTCCTAAGTGATATATTTATATATAGATCCTTAATCATGTTCGCGCACAATACGCATTCTCTGTTAGACTAAGTTTTCTTTCGTTAGATTGTGCCAAAAACCATACGATCCACAATCCATATTTATATATTATTATGTGTGTTTAATGTAAAAATCAAAATACCTTTTACTTTTTTATCGCTAACGTCGTTTTGAATTTTTATTACGATTTTATTTTGTTTTATAAAAGCGCGAGCGTGTGTGTATTTTTTTTCTCTAGTAACTCTTAAGACTGAATTCTTTAAAAAAAAAAAAAAATTGACCGAGTCTTAGGGAGAATTTTTTTTTTTAAAACGTCAAGAGAATATAATAATTATAAATTTTTAATTGTATTGCTTACACAGTGTAACTATGTTTTTATTTTAAGATTTAAATGTTTATAATGAATTCTAATGAACCAGCGTTTTATTATTTAATTTATTAGTTTTCGCGAGATAGAGATGTAATGCTTACAATTTATCTTAATCCCTGTGACCACATACCATATTACTTAAATTTTATGACTTATACGCGTCTTAGTGTTGCGTCATTGTTAGTTTTTACTGTTGTAATTTATTTATATTTTTTTAAACAATTCCTCACAAATGAATTATGTGAGTCGGTTCACCTAGCCTTTCATTTGTATTGTATAACTTGGACTTGTCTGACCAAAATATAAGTTATCTGAGTCTTTATGTGTCAAACATATTACATTAGGCCTATAAAATGTATTTTTATTCTATATTTTTTCATTCTTTTTTTCCTGACGTTCGAAAACATTTTTTCGGAAAACATGTATGCATTTATCCTTACCGTCAATGAATTAAATTATGTTTTCTCAAAAATCCCTTGTACTATCCTTTTCCTATCCTATGTAACTCTTACCTTTTTTCTTGTACTTACACTTAATGTTATTTTTATATATTCAGTTTTAATGTTCATTTACAAACATTGTAGATACCTGTACAATTCGTCCAAAGAGCTTAGGCAGATTTTGTTTTTCAAAATTGTCATTTTGGAGTGTTAATGATTTTTTTTTTTTTTTTTTAATTAGTTTTTAGTTTATTTTGTGATATATGTGTGAATATATTATTTTATAATATATATTATATTATGTGTAATGTATATAACATGTTCTGTTTGATTACTATTATTATTATTTTGTTTGTTTGTTTGTTTGTTTGATTTCTAAAGATTTTGTTACAAAATGTTTATGCCGATAAACCGGGTTTGTATTTTAAATTTATGTTCATCCTATTGAATGTTTATTAATATATTATACAAAATGACGAATCTACGTAAGCCGACTACATATTTTTATTATTTTTTCTGTAAAGTACGTATTTATCTTGTACTTGTATGTTTAGCAGTGTCCTTCATATAGTCAATGCAATATGTCTACATGTAAACATTACATTGTATGTATTGTAAGTGGTATTATTTACGGTTAATCCTTATTTGAATGGCTTCTACGACCATAATAATGTATGTATATACATTGAGTAATCATTGTTCAGTAAAATAAAAAAATAATAATACATATTGTAATGATAATAGTGTTAGATTTAGTGGAAAACATTATAAATCTTTTATTTTGTTGCAGTCTTAAAGGTTTTTTTGATTTTGTACAACAAACCATTAATAATATCAAACAATTAAAATAGTATTTAAATTTAAATCTATTTATCATTAGGTTTTGTGTATAATAAAAGAATATTTGATCTCTAATAGCTTGGAATATATTTTAAAGTTGATTTTCTTGGTTAATATTACTTCAGTATTTTAAAAGATAAAACCGTTTGTTTGAAAAATATATATTTTAATCTATACAGTAAATTATTTATGAATCATTATGACAAATGCAATGAAAACTAGTATAAGATATATTTTTTTAATAAAATTGATCTATTAATTATAATATTAAAGTATATTACTACATGTAAGTTTGAAAGTGGTACTTAAACATTTTTTATAAATAATAGTTATAGAGATGTAATTTTAATAAAGCAACACAAAGTACCCATGTTATAAATATCAAAAATATGTATAATATAAAATACAAATCATAAATACATGATACTGCAAATTAATGTATTCATTGATACATTAATATGTTGGTTCGGTGTAAAGCCTTTATATGTATATTTTATAGATAATTTGGTATTGAATGGGTAGCGTAGAAGACAATTGCTCATTGTATAATCCACGATCAAAAGACTAAGTTCCGACTCCATGTAGGAGTTTAACCTCCTCTACCTGCGTTTTGATTTTTTCCAATATACTATAAATAAATTAAAGGGTTATATATTTATTTTAACGTAAAATATTATTTTATTTAGATCCTAAGAATTACTTCATCTATTTATTTTATTTAATCGAATTGTTAAAAATAGTTTGTACATTTTTTACATTTTCACATTCAATGTTTAATAAACATGTACTCAACTTGGGTAAAGTCTACTAAATCGTCGTCTGTAATAAATTATAATTATCTAAGTTAACCTAAATATAATATGTACACTGTTGTAATGTAGGTATATACCGAGTAGAAGTAAAACTATTTTGATATTTTCAGATAATATAATATATATATATATATTATATGTGTATATAATTATATAGGCTGTTTAATTTATTGAATTAATAGTATAAGAAATTAAGAAACCTTAACAAATTAATTATAAACCTAAAAATTATTATTTTTTTTTTTTATCTGACAACCAAATTGCGTAACTGCGTATAACGATAATAACAGCGTTGGTTGACACAATATTATTATGTATAAAATACGGTTTGTACATTTCGTTCAGTTCATCGCTAACGTTCAAACGGAAATGTTGAAGATTATTTATTTTTTTTATTTTAAATATTTAATTAACGTTTTTATTTTTTTCTTCCACATATTTTTATTAAGTTCATTAACTGTATCCCTTCATAGTTATTCAAGTCAACACTCTGTTGGCCAGGTCATATAGGTAATATTTTGTTATATAGGTATATATATTTTTTATATATATCAACTGCATTAGGACCTGGTCTATACATGGAGTTTTTCGTCCAATTTATAATTCATTGTTTGATATCGGAGAAGACGGATGTATTAAAGAATCTATATATTATACGACGAATATATAATAACCGGCGTAGTTGCGTTTGACAAGGCTGGGCATTAACGAGTTCAAAAGTTAAAGGTAAGTTACTTTTTTTATTTTAAGTAACTTTTAACTATTAACGAATTAATTTATATAGTTAATACAATTAGGTGCATATAGGTAGGTTTTTTTTTTTTTTAAATAGTAAAACTTCCATTATAATGCGTTATTAATTGTTAGTTTAACTTGAAAAAAGAAACTTATTTTTACTAAGTTAAGTTACATTTTTTTTTTAAATTAACTAACCTAACTTTTAACTCCTAACGAATTAAACAAATAAAAAAGTAACCTTTAATTTTTAACTTAAACTTAAATTTTTCTATATTAACTTAACTTAACAAGTTAAAATAATCAGTTAATTTTCCCAACTTTGAGTTTTAGCGGAGAACTGCCATAGCAAGAAACGCAAGATCCTGATTTTATATGCTGCGTTCAATGGACTTAACCATTCTTTTTTACGGAAAACTGTGGATCAAATTTTGTCCAATTCGGAAAATGATTTAAAATTTTCAATTTTTGAATTTCAAATGTTTATAGTTACTTAAAGACAACTAAAGTTTTCGATTTATTTTAGTTCAAAAAAAAAAAAAAAATCGTTTAAATTCGAAATATGTTAAAATCACGAAAATTCGCAAATAATTTTGTAGTTGAAAATGCATAAAGTTTTTTTCTATTTATAACTAAGGTTAAAAAATTAAACACAAGTTTTCAATAAATTTTTCTTCGAATAGTCATAGAGAAAAAACTTGAAGCCTCATTATAGGAAAAATGATATGAGCGTTTGAATTTGCCTTGACTAAACAAGTTAACTAATTATTTTACTCGTTGAATTAAGTATTAATATAATAATATCTATAGAAAAATGTAAATTAAAAGTTACTTTTTTTACTTATTTGACTCGATAAAAGTTAAAAGTTTGTTTGAAAAAAAAGTTACTTAACTTGGTTAAAAATAAGTTATTTTTATTTTTTCATATTATACAATTAATAGCCATATACTCTTGTCTCTTTTATTAAAGTTTTACAAATAACATTATAATATAATGGAAATTTTACTACTTAAAAAAATGTATGTAATTGTATTAATTACATAAATTGATTCGATAAGTTAGAAGTTACTTATGAAAATAAAAGTAACTAGTTAAGCAATTTTAACTTTTTAACTCGTTAATGTCCAAGCTTAAAAAGTATAAGTTGTAGATACTTGAACATTTTTTTAACATAATTTAATTTTGAAAATATTTCACTTATTTTAAGTCTATTTATAGGTATTTGAAAATTCGTCTACGTTTAGTTTTTTTTTTTATAAATACCTATAGATAAAATCTTTTTGGCTTAGTCAAAATATTTGAAAATTTAATACAAAGTTTCTCATGAGTTAGGTTATCTTTTAGTGATTCAAAAATTCGTCAAAATCATGAATATTCGTCAAATTATTTTGTAGTTAAAATTTATAAAAAATTTGGTATAGGTACATAGCTAAGAGTTGAAAATTTAAAACTAGATTTTCCATAAGTTCTTATTAGACTTACAATAATTATAAAAGAACTTAAGTTTTGATGTATACAGCCCATTAAAACATAAACTACCTTTTTCACCATTCACTGAAAAATATATTCTAGGCTGACAAATCATCGCCGTTCAGAATCGTTTTTCGTATAAAACGATAGGCACCTACCTCTCATTGGATTTAAATTGAATACATCAATATTACAGTGATCTTATTGGACTCTAAGACTAATTTATAGTAAACATTATGATGTCGTCAATATTTGTTTAAAAAAATTAAGAAATCAAATAAACATTCTTTCAAATACAAAAAGAAAAATCATGATTAAAATAAAATAAACTATGCAAAAAACTATGACGCTAACGTGGTCGTCGACGTATGAGAAGTGTTCTCTTAAATAGAAGTATTTTACACGTTACTTTCGACTGGGAGCGGCGGCGCGCTCCTGTAATCCGGCTGCTCGGAGGTCGGATTGCGTGGATGGTTTGAGGTGGGGACAACTGTGGCAGGTCGGTCCGCGTTGAACGGACGTCCGCGCTAAGCTTGTCGTCAATATGGGTCCAGTGGGGTAGCCCGCAGGACCCAGGTTAGTTAAGGAGAGGCGAACCGGGCCAGGGGGGAAACCCAGCAGCCAAAAGTCTCCGCGGTGAGCAGTAGTGGGATAGCGTCTGCGAGTAGAACACCTGTTCGCAGCCCTGTCAATACAATCAGACCGCAATCTAAATTTTTTGCATTTTTTAACGTTTTTTTTCCACTTTCTTTCAATTCCCATTTATTAAAATATTAAAAAAAACCAAAGAAATTAAAGTTATAATATAAATAAGTATACTTAAAATCAACAATATTAGTTGTACAACGATTATGTACAACGATATTCTTTATAAGAAACTAGCTGTATTATAATTCGGCTTTGCCCGTGTGTATTTTATTTTAGATTCTGAACGAAGTGATGAATGTATTGATTTAACAATATTATGTATTTTTTATTTTTGTGTCTGTGTAACCTGTTGAAATAATGCTTCGATTTAAAACTTTGGAGGCGGTTTCCGATGGTAAAGTGAATAATATCCTTGATGCATTGGTCCTTGGTCAAACGTAAGCATTTTTCCAGCAGTTTTCAAAAAAAATCGGCTATGAAATAAAACTCTGCACACCACTATAATATATTATAACAGAGGTGGCAAATTATTTGAACGTACGTGTCAAAAATTATACCTTTTTTTTTTTAATGTGCCATAAAAAATATTATATATTGTATACTGTATTATAAGAGAAAAATGATCGTAATCGTATTGTATGTATACAATATTTATTATAAATAATATATATATATTTTATTATTATACTCATATTTTAATGTTTTGCGTGCAATCAAAATATTTTCGCGTTCCACCTCGGCCACGCAGATATGGATTTTCCATCTCTGATATGGTACGGGTATATTTCAGAAACAGTGCGAATTTGACGAGGCATAAGTGGTCGGAAGGGACATGGAAACATAATATTCGGTAATATTTCTGTACCTAAATAATATCACACGACGTCATGCTGTACAATTGAAACCGTTGCCAGTTTTTACAAACGTGATGTACGCCCGACACTTGCTCGTAAGTGAGGCACACGTGAGATGGTGCTGAACACGAGATAATGAATTATGAATAAAAAAAAAGGCACGAACCGTCTCCCTCCACATGCATAGCACGGTATGACGTATCGTGACACCGGAAACGTCAACCTAACCTTGTGCAGCGTTTTCAGACTGTTTTGGCAGTGGTGTAAGCAATAAGGACGTAGGTACATATTATTACACGTACCTAAATTATGCATAACATGTGAATGTATTATTCAATTATTGAGTAGGTATTGATATTTGAAAGTAAACTTAGCAAATGTGTGTTGTTGATAGTATAAACAAATCGCCAGGCCTGACAGTTAGTACTGATAATATATCAGAAAATTATATCGATATCGTGACGATCTATATCTATATATATAAGAGAAAGTATACTTTACCAATAATCAACGTACAGCCAAAACTACCGTACGGATTTATTTGAAATTTTCAGGATATGTACTTATTACTATGTATAGGCGCACTAAGAAAGGATTTTTCGAAATTCTCATTTTAAAGGGTTGCTCAAACGGGGATTTTGAGATTTACGATGGAAATTTTGTTTATAATTTTTGTTTATAAATGGTTGCTATAACAACCTGGTTTATGTGTTAACACATTTATCACTTTATTATTACAGCTAATTATTATTATCTCTATATATAAAGGAAAGTGTACTTTACCAATAATCAACGCAGAGCCGAACCTATTTGAGTTATCGACTTGAAATTTCGAGGATAGATTTTTATAATAATTTCATCGGGCACTAAGAAAGGATTTTTCAAAATCCACATTTTAAAGTGTTGCTCAAACGAGGATTTTGAGATTTACGATGGAAATTTTGTTTATAAATGGTTGCTATAACAACTTGATTTATGTGTTAACACATTTATCACTTTATTATTGCAGCTAATTATTATATATAAAAACATGATAACATGAAGTTGTAAAATACCCTACGCATTTACGCATACACGACGACAAGGTATTTTACTTATTATTTTCGAATATTAATTATTAATGCGTCTTCGTATACGCACCCCAGTTTATGAACGGTTATTTCTAATTCTTATCTAAAATTGTTTAAATTCTTACAAATTAATAAAAACTAATTAATATGGTTGTCGAATATGAGCTGGTGGCAGCCGTACAATAATTTTTGATATTTATTGAGGTATACCTCAATGATGAACTGTATGAAAAATTTAGATCAGAAAGGAACCAAGATTGCAAGTTAAAGCTCTGCACAAAAATGTAATAAACGCTATAGTTATCACTGGGAGCGCTAGAAGAGATAAAGTTTTAATCCCGAGAATAACGTTGATTCCAACTAATTATCCCTTTGAATTAAAAAGAACACAATTCCCACTCAAAGTTTGCTTTGTTATGATTATTAATAAGTTTCAAGGACAATCATTGAGCATGACAAGGATTGACTTGAGAGAAGAATGTTTTTCACATGGATAGTTCTATATCACATGTTCTAGAGTTACCTCTGCCAGTAGTTTGGTTATTTTAGCCCTAAAAGGCAGTACCAAAAATACTGTTAATAAAGAGTTATTGAGATGAATAAAATATTTCAATACAAATATTTTTTTGTTTTTGGTTTTTATAACACCATAATGTAATTTTTTGTCAACAAATTACAATATTACAATACATGGGCAACCAAGGATAAACATAACATCTAAAAGCAGACTGTAATAAATATAAACTGATAAAATAAAAGTTATAGTAGGTAACACAAAAAAATGTACACGGTCAAAGCCGGGTTATTCAAGATTTTCGAGAATCAAAACCTAGGTTAGGATTATATTGTATTAATTGATTATATTAATCTACCGTATTATGTAAAACTTAGTATAACTTTGATACTTTATTAGAGTTAAATCATACATTTACGTACAAACAGCACTAGGTCCGCGATCTACCGCAGGTAGATTGCCTACCTGATAATATACTGCTGCGAATCAGAATTTTTATTCCGGGCAACAGAAAACTTAAGATAAATCTAGAACATCATCCATCGAATATTAAAATCCGTATTGAACAAAGTCTGAGTCATATAGAATTGGCATTTTTAACGGGCAACGAAGTGCAAAACGAAGTACGCAATACGAAGTCTGCCGGGTCAGCTATTATTAATAGGCCGCCTATTATTATTATTAATATAATATTAAAAAAATCTCGGTTTTCACCTGAGGTGACTTTTGCGCGGGCAACGCCGGGTGGGACAGCTAGTACTATATATTCAAATACTACTTAGTCACTGATCGCTGTAAGTAAAAAACTACGTAATGTACGAACTTGAAATTTGGAATAAAGGTTTTTCTCATATTTTCAACGAGCAACAAGAAAGGATTTTTTTAAATGTTGCATTTAAGTGGATTTATTAATTAAAATGGATTTCTATTCTGACTGTTCTTTATTCATTCCTAAATGACTGGACCGATTGCGAGGAAATTTAGTAAGTACAGAGATATATTAGACCCATGGGCAGAAGGTAGGCCAAGTTAAAAAGTGATAGGCCCCACTTTGGGAGGTGCTCAAACATTTTGAGACATTTTGAGATTTACGAGGGCAATTTTTGTTTATTGATGGTTGCTATTAGTTTTAATAAAAATAATCTGCCTGTCTGTTCTTTGTTACCATGGAAACAACCATGTCATATAGCAACCATCTATAAACAAAAATTTCCATCGTAAATCTCAAAATGTCTATTTGAGCCACCATATATATATATATATATATATCTGTGGTTTAAGGCCTGTTTTTAGGCCTATTACTATGAGCACCCCATCCCGGGGTTGAATCAATCACTTTTTAGCCTATCTTCTACCTATAGATCTAATATATTTGTGTACCAAATTTCATCGCAATCGGTTCAGCCGTTTAGGAATGCATAAAGGACAAACAGATATAAATCCAACGAATTTAACACACACTTTGAGACATATAAGGGGTAGGATTTTTAACGGGCTACGAAGTGCATGGGTTCAGCTGGTATTGGTATATAATGATAGGTATGTAATATAATATATACTATATAGATGCATATGTTGATAATATTAAACCTATTATTTCAAAGATATTTATTACGTCTAGTTAGTACCAAGTTATTGTATTATATTATTTATATTGAATTCAAATAATTTGGTTTCATAAATAATTATGTTTCCATAATATTTTAATATCCACAAAAAATGTTTAATAAACACACTGTCGCTCGTAGAACCGTTATATTATCAAATTTAATGGTTTAAATAGTTATAACAATAATAATACCTATATTTTATATATTTAACCGTATTGATTGAAGTCAAATGAGCGTGACACTCAACTTTTCATTATAAATATATAATATATATATGTATATATATATTTTTAACACCAGCATTGTTAAAATCGCAATATTTATATAGTTATAAATATAGATAGATATACGATTATTAAATATTAAATTTTAATTTTTATAATAATTTCTTTAAATTCGTCATTAAAGAACCTAATGGAAAATTGTTAAATTTATGAAAATCGCAGCCTATATTAGTTTTAAAACAAGTTAAAATGTTTGAATTTTAAAACTAAACTTTAAGATGAATCCTATAGTGACCTAATTATTGATGAATAGTACTCTAAACCTCCTACTATACAGCAGAAAGATAATTTCCTGGTTTTTTTTATGTTGTTGCATTTAAATATTAAATGATTGTAGTATTTGTGATTTCAAAAAGCATATGTAGATACTTACACTTCTTAAAACTGTGAATCAAATGATAATAATTATACTTTTTTATGTTCTTATATTTTTGTACACAATTAGGTATCTTAGGTATAAAATAAATAAGTAACAAAACATAATAATAATAACAATAATGAAAAAAAGATGATTTAACAAAACATTATAGTATAATCCAATGATTATGGACGTTTAGAAAAATGGTCTTATAGTGACTGTTAATGCGTTAAATTTTAATTTTAAAGTCGAGTGTTGATATATTAATAACATCGATGTCTATTTAAAAATTGTTGTGTAGGTACCACAAATATTATGTATTGATTGGAAAGAGAGTGCGAGAAAAGTTTATGAGCCCACCAAATAGGTTTCTGACAAAATAAAAAGTAGAACGGTTTTATACTTTTATTTACGACGATGTAAAAGTCTACGGGAATAATTATTACGTGTGCTAAAAGCTTTCACAGTATGATAAATTGCCCGACAGCCATAATCGGGCGTGTTTTATATAGGTTTAAATAATATATTAAAATGTATATATGGCGACGACGATGCGCCGGTTAGACACGCGCGTCCATAATATTATTGTTAATATTATTGTTAGGTATAATTACGTCGTGCATGCACTACAACAATATAGCAGTGCAGTAGATACTATTTATTTTACACATTAAAGTATAAATAGATAACTATATATACTACCCGGGTATAGTAAAAAATAAAATTGTAGTCACGCGCGTAGTGTAATCCGTTTAAAGCATTTTTTTTCGCATACACACCCATATACACATCATAAACATGTTATTATCGAAAGGAGCTTAACTTAATTTATGGATTTTTTTTTAGGTTTTCAACAAAGAAACGAAAAGCGTTACAACAAAAATGCACGTTAAAGGTATTACATAAGTGGTCATTTTATGTTTTTGTCAAACGCGTGATGTAAAGGAGTATTTAGATATTAGATGAGTTCTATTTCAAGTTTCAAACGTACCGATTGCTCTGGTATATAATAGCCTAGTGAAAAACGATAAGAATTCTGAAAACTTTTAATTTTATTTGAATAAGTAGTCAAGTCTACGATTTTCGTTTCTATAAATGTCAATAAAAACATACTTTCGTTTGATCAAAATATTTGAAAATTGAATGCGAGTAGGTTTCTCTTAAATTTATTTATCAAACAAAAATATCGAAAATACATTGGCGCGTTACATTACATAAAACATATTGATATATTATTTTGTGTTTGACTTAAATAATCCCCCCCCCACCGCTATTATTACTTCCATTACACAGATCGTTTTGTTGGAGTGGACGGTGTACGAAAACGGAAAAGTGACGACGCACTATAGATGACTATTATAGCCACAACGACCAGATATTTACTGATTTGCTTTCATTGATCACTTATCAATTATTTTTCTATTTCTAATGTCGCGTCGTTGTAACAAGTGTGTATGTGCGTTGAAAACGTTGAATGTGACGAGTGATTTTGGTTGTCTATGCAGGCATTTGCCGTTGTTTTGCCATTATAATAATATAAAAATAATGAAAAAAATAACTAAAATAATTTGAAGTATATAATTGAGCATACTTTATTCAATAAAAAACAATAAAAAAAAAGATTGTTTAACAACAACAAAGCGTTTAGACTAAATAAAAATCGAGTTACAAAAACAAATAGGTACTTCTATATGTACAGCTGATATCACATTAAAAACATTTCATAATTAATCAGTTCCAAAATAAATTATGTAGTGGAATGCATTAAGAATAATGACAAAACTTTTAAAATACGTGATTTAATATACAAATTACAAAGTAATGAGAATGTTTTTTTTTATTATTTTTAAAGTTAAGTTAAACACTGTAAATAGAGATATTATTACTGAATTGACAGAATGTGTAGATAAATATACCAATAAACAGTATAATCACGCTAATTAGTGCGATTTAAATGATTATTTTCTTTACTTGCTGCTCAGGTACTTTTTAAGTATTTTTGACATTTCAATGATTAAGAAAGTAATGAGCAATTTTGAAATAATAATCTTCTTAATAAAAACTTTACCAAGTAATGTGTCAGTAATACCGATAAAATACAGATTTAACGTGTTCTTAATAATTAATTCAACCCACCTGCACCTATATTAATTTATTATAATAAGTTACTTTAATCATTTTTAACAGTCTTACTCTTGCTGAAAGTTGGTTTTCCGATCGGTGTTCCAAAATTGATTGACGATTTTTTATTTTTCCTAAAATATAACAAAAAAAAAATTAATTAATTGTTATTTTATTTACTCTAAATACTATAGTACATATTGGGTCTACAAAGAATGATGATTTACAACATTATTATAACAAACACGCGTTATAACATTGGCTGTAGAATACATCAATAATAAAATAATAAAATCCATTAGTAATAAAATAGTACAGAGCTTTTTTGTTAGTGTAGATTAAATATTTTTTCAAATATTAATATGAAATAAATGTATATATTAAAACAATTAGAAATTTAAATTTAAAATTAAATAAACATTAAATCATACAGAATTGAACGGTTTAAATATTTTTGACAATCAATTACAAAGTTTTTAAATCAATTAACATTAATAATGATTTACCAATGATAAAACAGTTTTCCAATCAATTTCGTAAATGGTTCTTCAACTACCAAATACAAGATGATGGAAATCAAATAACACATGAATGCATCGCAGAGCCAAGAGTCAAACTGAAAGACCGTAAAACAAAAAAAAAAATAATAACAAAAAAAAAGACTCTTCCAATCTTCCAAGCAATCATGCGAAATTCAAATTCCCAGTAAACATCTCTAGTTCTAATAATACACAAAACGACGTGACCGACAAACGTTCATATGCTGCCGCAACCAAAAATAAATTGCATGATAAACCATTAAACAATAACACAGATAACGACTTCATGAAAACGCTGTTACCCTTAATTAACACATTAGTTTCTCAATTATTGCAGAAAATAATAGAAAATCTGCCAGCTATCTTTAATAGTGTACATGTAAACTCATATGGATCCTCATAATACCATTCTATTAAACTGGAACGCCAACGGACTAAAAAATAAAAGGAACACTCTACTAGCCTTCCTTACTCATCATAATATTGATATCGCTTGTATAACAGAAACACACTTATCAAGCTCAGACAAAATTAAATTACCTAGTTATATTTTACATCGCGAAGATCGTGTTACACAATCACGGGCTATGGGTGGTGTTGCTATTCTCGTTCGTGCTCAAATTAAACAACAAATAATTCCTAATCTTAACCTGTTGTGCCTAGAAGCCGTAGCAGTGCTAATTAAATTAAATAATAGATATGTTACCATCGTCAGTGCTTATCAACCTCCCAGCCGCCAAATGCACATTTCCGATTACGATAAAATAATGAGTCTAGACAACTCAATTATAATGGCAGGCGATCTAAACGCAAAACACACTAATTGAGGCTGTCGTGTTAGTAATCCGAATGGCACCAAATTACTATCTTTTATAGCCAACATGCCTTATGCAATTAACGCTCCAAATGAGCCTACTTAGACATTTTATTAATAAAATCAATTCCTTTTAATTGCACACAAGAAGCTCTCGCAGAGCTCGACTCAGACCATATCCCAGTTAAAATCACAATTAATTCATCTTCACAATCTTATCAGTCAAACAACTCTCTTATTAAAGGCAAACCAAACTGGAATATATTCTCCAATCAAATTAATACCAACTTAATAATACCTAAAACTATATCTACGATTCAAGCTGCAGAACAAATGTCTGAACACCTAACCGCAGTCATTGCTGACGCCGCACGAGCGTGTTCTAAGCCTACGATACATAAGACTAAAAACACTGGCTATCTACCTCCATATATATCTTCCTTAATTCAGCGTAAGCACCATGCTAGACGCACTTGGCAAAACCAAAGAAATACGGCAAATAAAAAATAACTGAATAAACTCACTAAGGAAGTTAGAACGGCTTTACAAAACAATCGTGTGTCGTCTTATAATAGCTATCTACTAAATATGTACCTGGAGATTCAAATTTATGGAAGGAGACCAAAAGACTACTGAACCAAGAAATAAACATAATCCCCCCTCTTCGTACAGTAAATCAACTAGTTATATCCGACACAGATAAATGTAATGTTTTTTCGGAAATGTTATACAACACATTTTCTACCAACCAAATTACTCATATTAATAATGAACGTCGGGTCCACAAGTTTTTAGACCTGCCTGATTATTCAGTTCAAACATGCATGGATTATGTTACACCTAATGAAATTAAACTAATTGTCAAAAATTTACCCGACAAAAAAGCCCCGGGTCACGACCACATAACCAACCTCATGTTTAAGAAACTTCCTACCAAAGGACTCGTCTTTATGACTTCCTTATTTAATTTTTTATTACGTGTTGGACACTTTCCACTGAGCTGGAAATTAGCAACTGTTATACTAATAAAAAAACCTGGTAAGGATAAATCAAATCCTGATAGCTACAGACCGATAAGTTTACTTACCTCCCTATCAACAATTTTTGAAAAAGTTATTCATACGAGACTACAAAATTATTTGGACTGCGCAGATGTTATTCCAGAATTTCAATTTAGGTTTATATCCAACCACTCGACAGTACAACAGTTTTTTCGCATAACTGAACATATCAATAATTCATTTGAAAAACATTGCCATACTGGTGCCATATTTATAGACGTCTCAAAAGCGTTCGATAAAGTATGGCACAAAGGTCTTTTATACAAACTAAAATCTTTCAATACACCGAAGTACTTATTTAATATTATCAATTCCTTTCTAACAAATAGGCAATTCTCAGTTAAAATTAACGATAATTTCTCTATCCCCCGGACCATATCTGCTGGTGTACTTCAAGGGTCCAAACTGGGACCTATATTGTTCAATATATTCATCTCTGATATACCACAATCACCACGCACAAACATCGCACTATTTGCAGACGACACAACAATCTACAGTCAATCCCGCAACGTTGAAGCGATAACAAACAACTTACAAGATCACCTAAATCAATTAGCAACATGGTGCAATAGCTGGAAAATACACATAAACGCTTCAAAGCTCAGCAGTCATTTTTAGCTTACGTCGATATTCCACTCCACCACCTCTAAGATTCGGCAACGATTCCATACCTTGGCAGTCTTCTGTCAAGTACCTTAGTGTCACGCTAGATAAGAGATTAACCTGAGGGCCTCACATAGCTTCTAAATTACAACAAGCATACCAGCGCCTCTCAATGCTATTCCCTATCCTAAACAAAAAATCAGTTATACAAAAAAAATGCTCAATATTAATTTACAAGCAATTATTACGCTCACTAATTACCTATGTTTGTCCTATATGGGGCGACTGCTCAGCGACACATTTTAGAAAAATGCAAATTTTCCAAAACAAAGTTATAAGAGTAATAACAAACGCACCATGGTTCATACGCAACGAAAATCTACATAAAGACCTCCGAATCATCAAAATTCAAGATCATATAAAAGCTCTTGCTGAAAATATCCATAGTTCACTCCACAAATCAACTGGCTCAATACACTTCAATTTACACATACGTCCACCACCTCAGAGACGTCTAAAACGCGGTCATCCGCACGATCTTATTCGATAATCCTATTAAATAACTTACTGTTGTCACTACTGTAATTATCACTCTTAATTGTAATTGTAATTACTTATATTATCATGTTAAAATTAGTCA
Source organism: Aphis gossypii (assembly GCF_020184175.1). Lineage (NCBI taxonomy): Eukaryota > Metazoa > Arthropoda > Insecta > Hemiptera > Aphididae > Aphis > Aphis gossypii. The sequence goes on along the minus strand of NC_065530.1, from coordinate 39,884,561 downwards.
AAAAAATTAATGTTATTTATCCATAGATGTAGTTAGCCTTATAGGCTAGGAATGTCTTATTATAATTAAATAAAAAAAAATAAAAAAAATATATATATTTTCTGCGTCTCATTGTAATATATTTTATTGCTAATAGCATATTATCTACAAACTATAAATTACGATAATCAGATAACACATGATGTTAAAATGAAGTTTTTTATTTAATACATATTTTTTCTAATAAATATTTTTTTCTTTTATTCGCTTTGATTTTTTTTTGTTTAGAGTTTAATTGGTACATAATGGTACATAAGTATAATTTTGGGCATAACAAAGGGGGAGGGCGCTAATTTTATACTTTGCCCCGGGTAAAAAATATACTAGATCCGGCACTGCTGTGGTATATAATAGCCTAGTGAAAAACGATAAGAATTCTGAAAACTTTTAATTTGAATAAGTAGTCAAGTTTACGATTTTTGTTTCTATAAATGTCAATAAAAACATACTTTCGTTTGATCAAAATATTTGAAAATTGAATGCGAGTAGGTTTCTCTTAAATTTATTTATCAAACAAAAATATCGAAAATACATTGGCGCGTTACATTACATAAAACATTGACATATTATTTTGTGTTTGACTTAAATAATCCCCCCCCGCTATTATTACTTCCATTACACAGATCGTTTTGTTGGAGTGGACGGTGTACGAAAACGGAAAAGTGACGACGCACTATAGATGACTATTACAGCCACAACGACCAGATATTTACTGATTTGCTTTCATTGATCACTTATCAATTATTTTTCTATTTCTAATGTCGCGTCGTTGTAACAAGTGTGTATGTGCGTTGAAAACCTTGAATATGACGAGTGATTTTGGTTGTCTATGCAGGCATTTGCCGTTGTTTCGCCATTATAATAATATAAAAATAATGAAAAAAATAACTAAAATAATTTGAAGTATAAAATTGAGTATACTTTATTCAATAAAAAAACAATAAAAAAAAAAGATTGTTTAACAACAACAAAGCGTTTAGACTAAATAAAAATCGAGTTACAAAAACAAATAGGTACTTCCATATGTACAGCTGATATCACACTAAAAACATTTCATAATTAATCAGTTCCAAAATAAATTATGTAGTGGAATGCATTAAGAATAATGACAAAACTTTTAAAATACGTGATTTAATATACAAATTACAAAGTAATGAGAATGTTTTTTTTTTATTATTTTTAAAGTTAAGTTAAACACTGTAAATAGAGATATTATTACTGAATTGACAGAATGTGTAGATAAATATACCAATAAATAGTATAATCACGCTAATTAGTGCGATTTAAATGATTATTTTCTTTACTTGCTGCTCAGGTACTTTTTAAGTATTTTTGACATTTCAATTATTAAGAAAGTAATGAGCAATTTTGAAATAATAATCTTCTTAATAAAAACTTTACAAGTAATGTGTCAGTAATACGGATAAAATACAGATTTAACGTGTTCTTAATAATTAATTCAACCCACCTGCACCTATATTAATTTATTATAATAAGTTACTTTAATCATTTTTAACAGTCTTACTCTTGCTGAAAGTTGGTTTTCCGATCGGTGTTCCAAAATTGATTGACGATTTTTTATTTTTCCTAAAATATAACAAAAAAAAAAAAAAAAAATTAATTAATTGTTATTTTATTTACTCTAAATACTATAGTACATATTGGGTCTACAAAGAATGATGATTTACAACATTATTATAACAAACACGCGTTATAACATTGGCTGTAGAATACAGCTAGCCATCTATTAGTAATAAAATAGTACATAGTACAGAGTTGTTTTGTTAGTGTAGATTAAATATTTTTTCAAATATTAATATGAAATAAATATATATATTAAAACAATTAGAAATTTAAATTTAAAATTAAAAATCAAATAACAATAATAATGATTTACCAATGATAAAACAGTTTTCCAATCAATTTCGTAAATGGTTCTTCAACTACCAAATACAAGATGATGGAAATCAAATAACACATGAATGCATCGCAGAGCCAAGAGTCAAACTAAAAGACCGTAAAACAAAAAAAAAAATAATATATAGTTGCATACATAACTAAAATGTAACAGGTATTTATTCTTCAACAGTTTTCAACAAGAAAAATGAAAATTAGTATAAATATATTTAATTTTTTTTATAATGTACATTACATATTATTATATATTATAAGTGACAGTATAATATTATAGTGTTTTACCAAATATTTTGATGTCAGATGAATGGGTAACCTTTGTGAATTCTGAGAAAATATAAAAACAGTCAGGTTCACCAACGAAACGATGTACGATAGTTTACCCATAATCGTAAAAATTCTATTATTAAATACATTATTAAGTATACCTGTGGAAAAATGAAATTTCGATGTATTATTAAAGCCTCAATAGTTTCTATAATTTGAATAATTAATATTTAAATAGAATATTCAAATTAATTATGCTGTGACTTATGACACTTAAATTTACTCACCATATCCAGACGTGAAATAGCTCATGGTTATCCAAATACCCGCTACCGCCCACGTACTATGAGAGATAACCAAGTACAAGGCGTGTTCCAATGGATAATAAGGTCTGTTTCTTTCATAGAATACGGTGCCGTAAAACTGAGCCCAAAAAGTCAATGTGCAAATAGCAATTAATCCGCTGTGTACTACTATCTATACAAGACACACAGATAAAACATCGATATAATTCTATAATATTATGTAGATAAAAGCACTAATAAATGTTTGTAGAATAAACGATATAACACGCTTACTTGTGAAAATTTAACTTTTTTTTCTTTCAGTTTTTCGTTTACAACGCTCGTAGCCAAACCTACAAAGAATGGCGTTGCCCGCATGTAACTTGGTCGGTACGACTTGTTTAACCATATAACATTTCTTGCGTAAATTTGAGAACTGTAAACAATAATCAATATGTTATTATTATATACTATGAACCTATTTTTTACTGTTTTACAGTATTTACAGAAAGATGTTATTACATTTTGAGTTATATAGATTGATATTATATGCTAAAAATATATATTATTAGGTATATAATAATTTAATATAAATAATATAAAGTGCAATATTTTCGAAAAAAATTATATCAATGTCAAATAAAATAAATTTATCGGTTTACAAGAAACCATATCATGAAATATACTTATTTATGTACTAGTAATATTATACTATAGTTTGACAAAACATTTATGCTCAAAATCCTTTGTCGTATTCAAATTTAACACACCCATTATAATAGTGCAGACCCACTTGATACCTAATATTAGGCACATTAGCATTACAGAACCCACTTGGCTACATTTTTTAAAATTTAATTTTCAAAATGTTCAACAATTGAATTTAATTTCAATTTCAAGTCATCACGATTTTTTTGATTGAAATTTAAATGCTCAAAAATAATTTAAAATCACAAAATTTATAAAACATATTATCGTAATTAAAATTTTGTGTTAAGTTTTTGCATCAGTGGGTTTTTATCAACATTTATTTAATTTTATTTAGTTGTTAAAAAGTACTTAGTGTAACTTTAAAGTTAAAAAAAAATCACTATTAATTAAATAATAATTTAAAATATGTTTATAGCTATAATAATGTTACATGCCATGTAGGTACAATAATAATAACAATAATAGCGACATTTAATCATTACAGTAGTTTTATTCGATTATGATTAAAAACTAAAGATCATAGTATGAAAAGAAACTGGTGAATAAAAATTGTGATGTTCAAATGTACAAAGAATTCGGAATGAGTTAATCCAGCATATGTTCAACTACCAAGTTACTCTCAGTTCTTTGAAAGCACTACGTGTGCGTCGAAATCTTAATTAAATGATATAAATACTTAACTTACTCTGTTGAAATTATATCTATTCCTTTTCGTCCTGTCCAAAGCGTGACTATGAACGGCACGAATACTGACAAACCAATTACAGTGCCAAGCAATGCGATTCCTTTTTTGGGGTTTTTTATTAAAAAATAAACGATAATTACTCCGATTATAAAAAACTGCATATCACTTGACAAGTGCCAACTCATAATTAAACACTGAAATAGCAATGGACATAAATTAATTTAAACAGTTGTATTTAAGAGATTTACAGTCAGTAAACAACAAATTAGTATTAATGACATTAATTGATAAACCTTGACTCGAAATGTATTTTGGTAAATTTACAAGCTTGACGATATGGAGAAATACAATTATCATTCACGTCCTTATCTTAGCTGCCTAACTACTGTGCACATATATATTTCCAAGTTTAATTTCAACCCTATTCGTATGGTATACTTACTGTAATGTTACAGTCTACGTGTAACTTAACCTAACCTATTTCATATTCTATGTATTAAGTATTTACGGATTACACTAATTTAAATTATTTTATCAACAAGTTTAAGTACCTACATGTAATTTTATCAGACCCTCCCCCCCCAAAAAAAAAAGATGTAATGGACAATGGTTTACAATCATTTTAAATATAGATTTATTTAAAATTTAATGATATGGTTTAGAATGGATATGTATAAAGTATATACATTTCAATAACGATTCAGACAAAAACATTTTAAAGAAAAAGGTGTATGACTACGTTGCAATATAATTAAAAAGTTCGTAAAATTAAGTTACATCGCTATATCGTTGTCTTTGTATTAACATAATAGTTATTCCAATCGATTATAATTTTATATACAGTGTCAAATATTCACCACATCAGCTATAAAATAAGTATGTTTTTAAATTTTGTCAAGTCTATTTGAGTATATAACGTTTCGAAAAATAGACGGCCTGCAGTATTTTCAGTTAACATCGCGTTTTTATATGGTTTAGAGTATTATAATTTTAATATGTGCTTTTGCATTTAAAGAAATTCAAATTGTCGTATGCGCTGATTAAGAATTAATAACCATTCAAAAAATTCACATCATGAGTTCGCCTATATTTTTTTGTTTATTATATGGCAAACTGTGTAGACTTTAATCGATAACAACATTGACCGCCAGTTTAAACAATATAATACAATAAATATGATGATTCTAGTCTATAAATGAAACATTGTATTATTATTGTAGATTAAAATAAATCACACTACCTGATGTTTGATATGAACAAAATTGTTTATGAACAACAGGTTCGTCCACCAATAATTTTTACATATTTCAGCTTCCTCCCAGGAATTACTTGGCCAAAGAGGGCCTTGTCCAAGGTGGGGTATTATATATGCCGTGATCGCCATCATCGCGCAATAAGTCGGTAAAATTCTAAAATAAAATGAGAATTTTTAGTATACAATATAATGTTATCGATGGCATATTATCCTTGTTAAGTTTATAAAATAAAACATTTAATATGTTGCTTCTTATGGAACATTTATAAATAAAAGTGGAAGTTGAGTTTTGAAGAAAATCATTTATCAAAAATATAAATATAATATTTGTATAATACCTGAGAATTCGCTGGAAGATTGGTAATAGGAGAGTTTTCCAAACCGATTCTTCCTTTGGTTTCCGAAATTCATGAGCAAGATTAATGTACATAAGGTATCCGCTTATGAAGAAAAATGGATCAACGAGGTTAAAACTAGTCAACAATATAGCTGGTCCTTCAAGATATAACTGTAATCGTCAAAATAATTTAGTTAGCTAAAATATACAAAGGATAAAATCGTATTTTTATTTATTGTGATTAAATGTGTACAGAATACTATGAGAATAAAATAATATAAGTAGCACTAAAAGAATTAAGTCAGGATACCCATATAACATTTTTTATTCTTATTAGCTTAATATTTTTCAACTTACACTCTCTATGTACTTGGAGTTTCTTATAGGATGTGACATCAAAATCAATAATTTATGTCCATACATAACAGAGAAGATCGCTATTACTTTTGTGGTATGAAAAAAATTTAATTCATTATGTTTGTCATATTTCAATAATGTTTTAATTGACACAATAAATGAAAATTCATAGAAAAATGAATTAGGAACCTTATCTAAAAATAGATATTAATAATTGTTAAACATTATACAACCGTGTCATTTACTCATTTGTGCACATTAAAAATAATTAATAATAATTAGATTAAAATAAATTGTTTGTATTATTTTATAACATACGTACAAGTACTTATTTATTGCTCACCGTTTTCATTTGTATTTTTGTGGTGTAGTATTCTTACAAAATGATACAACGTGACACAGCAACAAATCAGAATGAGCAGTAAAAATATCCACCTAAAAAATATAATTTTATATTTATAGTTATATAATTTTATGATTATTTTAACAATTAAATTATTGTTTACCTATTCGTGTTTTAAATGAAACTAAATAATATTATACAATTTTCAATTTCTATTTAAGACTACTTTTTTTTTTATTAGTATATTGACTGTGTTTGGTATTATTTAAAAAAAGAACTAGATTAGGAACCTAATTGTTTTTAAAAACTGTACCAAAACTATAAGAAAATAATTCCAATTCTCTAACTCTATAGAATAAAATTCCAAAACGATTATGAATGAATATCATTTGTTTTGCATATGCTATCAAAAACTCTGGATGGGTCTTGAAATTTTATAAATGTTAGATTTCTCAAATATTTAAGTAAGCACCATAGGCTATAGCAATGTGCACCCCTCTGCCCCAAAATTTTGTAATTGGGACCCTAAAATATCCCAGAGCTGAGAGCATAGTGGTTTCCATTTTAACTGATGTTATTAGAATGAAATGTATGTTTTCTAAAATACGTGGTAAAAAAATAAACCATGTTTCGTGATAAAAAAAATAATAAAACGTAAAATATTTTAAATTTGTAGGGAATAACTTATTATGATTGTAACAGACTACAACATTTTAAACAATAAGTATTATCTGAGAAATAGATATTAGATTCAAGGGAGTATAATGTAACGTGTTATAAGTAACTGTATACTACTGATTAACTGTATGTACGTTGTACATGTCTTATTAAGAGAGAGCAAAAAAATATCCTAGTCACCTCTCGAAATTCAGGTTTGCACACCCCTATTATAGGCTATAGTGTAATATTTAACGAAAAAGTAAAAAAAATTTATATTATAGAAGGATTATAATTTCCATTTTATATACACTATTGATAAATGATATTAACCGATAGAAATATAAAAAATGTATCTGTGTACCTATGTCAAATAATGATAGTCAATAAAGAAAAATTATTTTTTGTAGGAAAGTTTAAAATTTGATGTAATGATACCAAAAAATGATCATCTTCAGCTCAGAATGCTTGTAACGATCGTTCGTTATTGATGAAACACTCTGTTCAGTCCAGTTACCTTTAACCTCACGCACGAAAATATAAATTTGACAATATTATATATAAAACATTTTAACTGTGAACTTTATTGGGTTTAAATATAAACTGTATTTTTCGAATTCCAATATTGGAATTTGATTAAATTTATGGTAAGTGATGGCGAATAATATTATAATGGTGGGAGTGCGAATTTTCGGCGACAATGACATAAAATATGCATACAAATTTATTTTTAGTTAAAACTAATTAACATTAAATAAATATGTACATAAGTAAAAAAAATATCTGATAATTATAATAATAATAATATTATAATCAAGTACGTAGGCTAAAAAAATGTATAGTAGTATGCAATATTGTCACTTACTGGACAAATATCTTTTCTTCGACATTTCCAATATTTCAATTAACTATTCGCATTAAATTTATCGAGAATGTACATATATATGTATAACCAACGTGTCTTAAAATTTTGATTCAATCAATACCATTTTTACTGTATGTCGAACAACACAACACACACTGTTATACACTTATCCTAACCTAACCTATTCGACTATAATTTATAATATATATATATATTTACTATATTATACTATTATTCTAGCCATGAATGTCGTTAAACTTGAATTTCATAATTTCAATTATACTAAAAATAATTTTCACTATAAATTTCAGCGCCGAAAAGTCCTAGACCCTAAATGAATAATAATATTATTTACACTGTAACATAATACGGTGTGTCGTAGGGAAACTTATCCTCGCGAACCGTGCACATTATCGGGTCTACTTTGACGATGGTTTTGAATTGTTCGGGGGAAACACCTCATCAAATTCGCTTTGTAGTGATGTCTGTAAGTCTAGTGCCGAACAAGCGTCCGGTATGCATATTCCCAACTTCAAAATGTTTCTGTGCATTTGGTCCTGATAACCAGCCCACTGAAATTCGTAGCATAATAAATAAATTAATACATAATATACAAGTTTAAAATGAAATTACTGGACTAGTGGTCTATAATAATAAATAATTGACAATGGTGAGACTTATCTAGTTAAAAAGTCTAAGCTTAAATTTTTAACTGAACTTGTTAATTGATTTCCTATTTTATTTAATAACTTAACTAGTGAAATAATCCTTTGTACAATTTCAATTTGTAACAATATTTTTATTAACATTTAAATTTAAAATATCTATAAAACAATATTTTGAATTTATTGTAAGAATACTTTTGATTAATTAAAAGATACTAAGACTATTTCATAATTTCATGAACAATTTATAAAGAATCTTGTATTAAATTTACAAGATTTTTGACATAGTATTAAAAAATTGAATAGGTACTTCCAGAAAATAAATAAGACGTCATGAAAAATATTGTATTAAGTTTTTTAATCTGATATAGGAATTAAAATTAAAAATGTAATTTAACTACGATATAATATTAAATTAATGTTCATCATTTTTATGAAATTGGTAGAAATTATAACTTCAACACAAATGTGTTGATTATGTATTTTCAGCGTTGTCAAAAGATTAAATCATTTCTACTCATCATAATTGTTTTTCTTCGTATACCTACAATAATTTGAAAAATTTAATATTATTGAATTGTAATTTAACACGTCCATTATTGCGGCTATACCAATAACCTAATCACTTATCAATGACGAAGGACTTACTTTGATGGTCATACTGACCATACAGTATACATTAGAGCGGTAAATAGCATAATGAAAATTTTTTTTAAATTTAACAGATAAACTATAAAAAAAAAAATTATAAGCATAAAATATTTAAAGATATGCAGAACGGAATAAATGCAAGTAATTGAAAGAGCGCGTATAATTAAGTAATGTGAATTTCAGTTCCTTATAGTATATAATTATACAAGTTTTAATAAAACTAAACGAAATCAAAAAAGTGGATAACATTAAGTTATAACTAATAATTATTAATACTATAGTTCATTTTATATAGACATAAGTTTTGAAACTGCAAATAACATACCCCGAGTATGGTTTTCCAAGCATGATTGTTACCAAAATCGTCTAAATCTTCTGTTCTCTCAAAGCTGTAATTTCTGTCAGCTGGTGGAATTAATTTTATTTCGGACAAACAGTACTGTCCTTTCACTGGATAACGTAAGTCTACACATTCATCGTAGTCACCCATTTGATATATGTTACCCGTGAGTAAGCCGACTGGGTATCGGTTCCAGGATTCTTGCACTAAAATTAAAAACAGATTTGTTTTCATGACTTGACACACTAAAATAAATCTATGAAAAAATATATAGAATCTCAGATAATTGTCATATTTAAAATATTAGTTAATTATATAATCTTCTAATGTTGGACAGTAAATTCATTAATAGGATTTTAAATAAGTTATCATATGATAGGAATAAAAAAAATAAACTTGTTATTAAGAGTTGCTGTATGAATTTATTTAAATAATTAATGTTGATTTGTTTGTTATATAACTGTATATTTTAAAGTTTAAAATATTCATACAATCTTTAACCACCAAAAACAAAGGTACAAAACAAGTTTTTATTTTTTCGAAATTCCATTTCATCGATTCATAATCGTAACAATTACTGTCATATAGAACTTTATTGTTTGGTTAAAATAAATTACAATGGTGTTACCACACTTGATAGTTTTTCTCCTCAATCCGAAAAAATATGGGTTTAATTCATAGCTCTAACGATTGTCGTTGTCGATAAGTAATAGAAACGTTTGTACTTTGTAATTCTAAGTGATGTCATCTGGATTAACATCAAAATCGTAAATGAAAACTATTTTTACCAATATTTCACAGTGTCAAGAACACTCTTTAAATAGTTTACTGATAAATTTAAGTATTTAATAATATAGTTTGTAAGAATACTTAACGTTTTCAAAAATCTAAATGTAAATACAATTTATTATATGACCACTGAAGGACTAAATGGCGCTGGTATGAAGTTTGAATCACTCCGTATATCAGGTTTTTTTCAAATCACAGGATGTGTTTCAGCCCAAAATAATATAGGTTACACTTTACGTGTAATTAAGTCTACAGTTTTTAATTGCAAATATCTATTTAGTAGTCTCTTGGGCTTTAATATTTAAAACCATTTGAGGATGTATAGTTATTGTTATGTAATTTCATAAATATTCAAAATTCAAACGCACATAAAATTTTTCATACTTCGAGTTTTCTCTATAGTTAGGTTAGGTTAGTTATTAGTTATTTGAAGGAAAACTTATGGGAAACTTAGTGTTGAATTTTTCAACCTTAGATATAAACACAACCATTTTTCTGATTTTTCAACTATAATATTACTTGCAAATACTCGCGATTTTGACGTATTTCGTAAAAATTTGAACTATAAACGTTAGCAAAAAAAATTGTGACTAATGGTTTTTGATTTATGTTTTAACTAGAATAAAAATAACTCATAAGGACTCTTGTATTAAATCTTCATATTTTTTCTTTAATTATTTTATCAAAACTTTATAAAAAAAATATATTAGAAAAATCAAAAATTTCTGTTGTCTATAAATAACTCAGAAAAAGCCAAAATATTTTGAAACTTTAACTGTATATAGATAAGTAGATAACACAAATATAAATATTTTTTTGAAAATTTCAAGTATTTACTACTGTAAAAAGTTTTTGAGTTATAACTATATAAAAAAATCAATTTGATCGAAAACTGGTTTTGTGTAAGAGTTTCTACATTTTTCTGTCACTTATTTTGTTTTTCTCGATTTTTTTGAAAGTTTTTGGAAACTTCTTACTTTTGACCTGTATATAATGTACCAATGATATTAACTTTGTCATCGGAAACTACCCTTGAAGTTTAAAATTGAAGCATTATTTTGACAAGTTATGCTGTACACAGACAAAAAAAAAAACATACATAATTGTAAAATCAATACATTTATCACTTCGTTCAGAATCTAAAAATATAAACACTGATACAAAATGTTATAAGTCTGAATTTTAAATTTTTATGAAATCGCGTAACGATAAACGATTTATTCTCAAACGATTTTAAATATTTGTTATTATTAAAACGTCGAAGTCGTAGATACTTGAAAATGTCACCAGTTATTTAGATTAGCATTTTCTTTACATAGTTTAATTGTGGGTTATTAAGGTCATTAAAAAATAAACAACCTCTTTTTCGGTGGAAAATAAATACCTATGTCAACAAATCATTTCGGTACAGAATCGTTTTTCGTATTCAATTATACACATCATTACATTCAAATTTAACACACCCATTTAAGTATAACCTACTCTATTTCTGAAGTCTACTCGATACGTACTGTAAAACAGACCTTCATCCACTTGATCACCCTTTCCAATTTTTTGATTTCTATTTTTTTACCTAAACTATAAGATAGAGCGTGTTGACAAAAGACGCGCGCATTTTAGATAGCAAGTCTTATTTAACACCCTTATCTTGTACTATAGTGTAAAATCACTTTTAAAAAAATTAGTGGGGCTCGAAAGCAGATTTATTTGCGTCATCTGTCTCTGTAAATACGTCATCACTGACTCCAAGAGTATACATAATACGATAAAAATCGACAACGCAAACGCTATAATCGTCTGGGTGAAGTATATATATATATAATAATTTAACATAATACGAGTACGATACACTCACTTCTGACGGCCCAACTGGTGTGATTGCGCAAATCCCTCTCATACACGCCGGTTTGACGACGGCATTCTGTGCCAGCCGCTCGTCGCAACGTGAAATTGGCCAACGCCCGGTAAAACAGATCGGATACCCAAAGATCCGGTATCCGGGTGTCGCGCTGCATGACATGATCGTCGACGTCGGTTCTCGACGTACCGTCGGCCGACCGTAGCAGAACGATCTGCAATGCCAACGCCAAGAAAGCGATCGTCGGCATCGACAGCCGTGACATGATGTTATTGTACAATATTGTTTACTCACGTATAATAATTTTAATACCAATATATTATTATCATTAATTAGTATTCGTCGAAGACTTTTATTTGTTTGTACGGAAAAACAAAACACTCGACGCGACGACGATCTCGGAAAAAAAAAATCTATTTCATATTATAAGTACAATAATATTATGGTTGTGTGCAGTCATCGTGCACGTTTTTTCGAATGTTTTATTGTCATTTCGAGCGTTACGTAAAAAGTCGCTAATGAATAACACTACTTGCAGAATTGAAATGCTAGATATGAGTATAGGTACTACGTATAATATATAATATATATATATATGACATCACAATCGCGATCATCCAGTTGTAAAACAATGTAAATTGTAAGGCCATCAATGGGTTACGAAAGAACCTCGTCAATTCTTTGTATTTTTATTTTTTACAATAGTACTTACGTATACATAATTATGACACTAATTTAAATTTTACAAAACATGATTTGTAGACGCATCTATTATATTATTATTGATGTTATTGTTAGGTTGTATTACGTTGAACATGAATTACAACAATAGCGATGCAATATAGATACTAGGTATTTATTTTACATAATATAGTATAGATAATAATATTATAATATTATTATAGTATAGATCAGAGATGGGCTCAAATGGCGAACCTATGTCACGTATGTCACGGAGTCATCACAGATAGGTTGGATTGCTTAGAAGTTACTACTTATGAGTTAATCATTAAAAATATTTAAAACAATTTATGTTCGATTTTTATTTTTTTTATTTTGCGTTTGAAGTAAATAATCTTCCCCATCACCGCTTGGCGCTTATTTCTTCCATTACACAGGTTTTGTTGTTGGAGTGGACGGTGTACAAAGACTGTAAAGTAATGACGCACTAGATGACTACTACAGCCGCGGTGACAAAGTATTTAGTGATTTGCTTCATTGGTAACAATGTAAAATGAATTATTTTTCTATTTCTAATGTCGCGTCATTGTAACAAGTGCATAAGTGCGTCGAAAAACTTTGAGCGTAACGAGAGTTTTTGGTTATGTTTTGTTGGCGTTTGCCGTTATTTAGCCATTACATATAAAAGTAATGGCTAATATAACAAAAATAATTTTAAATATGAAATTGACATACTTTGTTTAATAAATAACGAAAAAAAAAATTGTTAAACAATAATAATAATAATAAAAAACTATAATAAGTAAGAAGTTAAGTTTAAAGTAAAGATATGTATTTAAACTGCATTAAGTATATAATAACAAACTTTTAAAAAACGTGATATAATATATACAGTAATGTGAATGTTATTTTTATTTTTTAATATTACAAACGCCTAATAATAATAATAACTATAATTACCTTTATTTTTAAAGTTAAACACTGACAATAGGTATATTATTACAGACTTGATGGAAAGTGTAGAAAAATATATCAATAAATAGTATAATAACGCTAAATTGCAATTTATATGATAATTATTTTCTTTCTTTTTCCTCGAGAACTTTTTAACGTTGTTTTTGAAAATTCAATTTTTAAGAAAATTTTTAGCAATCTTAAAATAATAATCTTCTTAATGAAAACTTTACCAAGTAATATGTCAGTAATACAGATAAAATACAGGTTTAACATCTTCTTAAAAATTTATTCAACCCACCTGCGCTTATTAATTAAAATAAGTTACTTTAATCATATTTTTTAACAACCTTACTGCTGCTGATAGTTGGTTTTCTGATCGGTGTTCCAAAATTGATCGACGAGTTTTTATGTGTCCTACAATAAAAAAAAATATTAATAAATTGTCTACAAAAAATGATGATTTATTACATTATTATAACAAACACGTGTTTTAACATTGACTATAGGATACAACTATCTAATATAATATAGAGTAGTGTAGATTTTTAAATATAGATTAGATATTTTTTCAAATCTTATATATAAAAATGAATCGCAAAATTTGGTAAGCGCATAACTCAACAACGCCTGGACCGATTTCGCTCATTCTTTTTTTGTTTGGGTCGTAATTGTCAGGAGAAGGTTCTTACGGACGAAAAATTTGAGAAAGTTATCGGATTAGAGAAATATGACGAGGTGGTGATGAAATTACAGAGGCGCCATCTATCCAGCAAATAGTCAACTAAATTATTTTTGGTAGTCAATGGCAACCATTTAAATAAAATAAATCATTTATTTAAAATGTTTTTAAAAATGCATGCAAATAGACATACAAACCACGCAAATGTTCGCAAATGTTCGTTGAAGTCCAAGGATGGTTTTTACGGCTAGAAAAATTAGAATTATTGCTGGAAAAACCCTAAAAATAGCCCTTTTCTTTTTAAAATAGCCCTTCCTATAATATTATAATATAATACTGATCGTATCCATGGCAACCAACAATCGTGTTTTGTGCAGAGTGTTTAGTTAGTTAGTGTTTGTTTAGTTCGTGATTAGTGAAAAAATAATTTATATTTGATATGCCTCCTATAAGACGAAGCAATTTAGGTAGAAGAACCAGAAATGCTACAAACCAAGCTAATTACCGATCTAATTCACAAACGCGTGAAGCGCGAGCAAGTTTGAATCGAGCTGCTTTTAGTTACGATGTGTCAATTGACTACAGTAACTACCAATGTGTTGTTATTGGTTCTATGAACTCGGTTTGCTCACACTGTAAGGCATTAAAATACAAAAACGAAGCCAATGGATTGTGTTGCGCAAATGGTAAAGTGAAATTGATACCATTGGATCCACCACCAGAACCATTGTACTCATTGGTTTCAGGAATAGGAACAGATTCTATACACTTTTTGACAAATATCCAACAATATAACAATTGCTTTCAAATGACTTCATTTGGGGCAACAAATGTAGTTCGGGAAAATTTTATGCCAACTTTCAAGGTATGTATTATAGCAGTTACTCATAATTATTTTAGCGAACAAAATTTTCTGTCACCAAAGTTAAGATGTGTCACTAATCTTCAATTTCTTAATCATTACGAAATATATCACTTAGTCATCATATTATATGGTGTTTCAGTTTCAGTGACACTTTTATTATATTTTATATTTGATAGATATTAGTTAAAACTAAATATATACTTTTTAAGATCAAATATTATTTAAGTTTGATCACCGACAATCCATTAATTTATACCACACCATAATATATTTTTTTTATTTACAGATACAAGGGCAAATATATCACAGAGCAGGTTCACTGTTACCAGTGTCAGATAGCGACAACAAATTCCTGCAAATTTATTTTATGGGCAATTCACCACAAGAAATTGATCTGCGTTGTGCACATAACAATTTAGTAAAGAGGTCTATTGTAGAACAATTACAAACTTTATTTCATCAGCACAATCAATTGATTATATTGTTTAAAACTGCCCTGGATCTGATGCCATCCGATAATCACAAAATTGTAATCAGAGCTGATAAAACACCTGCAGGTCAACATACAAGACGTTTTAATGCACCAACTATTGATGAAGTTGCTATCGTTGTAGTTGGAGAAAACTTGGAATCCCGTGATATTGTTTTACGTCGTCGGAATGATCAATTACAACGTATAAAGGAAACACACCGCTCATATGATGCACTGCAATATCCCATTATATTTTGGCAAGGTGAAGATGGCTACGATTTCTCAATAAAAATGATAAATCCCATTGCAGGTAACTAAAATATTAGTTTAGCTATGGCGATAATATCTCAGTCATTATATTATGTATTTTAATTTTATATTTGAATGTTATTAAAACAAAATCTATTTACAGGTTCTGAAACCAACAAAAAAGTCAGTTCAATGAACTATTATTCATACCGCCTAATGATTCGGGAAAATGAAGATAATCACATATTGAAATGTTGTTGACATGTATGTTGAAATTGAAACGATCTAGAAAACCCATGTTTCTCACATGGTCAATTGTATGTTGCCTGTTCCCGTGTTGGAAAACCATCAGATTTGTTTATCTATGTCGAGTCATCCGACCGACATTCTGTGCATTTCCATCAGTATTAATCGCATCTCGAAGGTGAATATACTCTTCAGATCGGAGTTTGGTTTGATTCAACCTGATGAATGTTAATCTTTCCGTTTCAATTTTAACATACATGTCAACAACATATTTGTGATATAATCGCCGACATTTCAATATGTGATTATCTTCATTTTCCCGAATCATTAGGCGGTATGAATAATAGTTCATTGAACTGACTTTTTTGTTGGTTTCAGAACCTGTAAATAGATTTTGTTTTAATAACATTCAAATATAAAATTAAAATACATAATATAATGACTGAGATATTATCGCCATAGCTAAACTAATATTTTAGTTACCTGCAATGGGATTTATCATTTTTATTGAGAAATCGTAGCCATCTTCACCTTGCCAAAATATAATGGGATATTGCAGTGCATCATATGAGCGGTGTGTTTCCTTTATACGTTGTAATTGATCATTCCGACGACGTAAAACAATATCACGGGATTCCAAGTTTTCTCCAACTACAACGATAGCAACTTCATCAATAGTTGGTGCATTAAAACGTCTTGTATGTTGACCTGCAGGTGTTTTATCAGCTCTGATTACAATTTTGTGATTATCGGATGGCATCAGATCCAGGGCAGTTTTAAACAATATAATCAATTGATTGTGCTGATGAAATAAAGTTTGTAATTGTTCTACAATAGACCTCTTTACTAAATTGTTATGTGCACAACGCAGATCAATTTCTTGTGGTGAATTGCCCATAAAATAAATTTGCAGGAATTTGTTGTCGCTATCTGACACTGGTAACAGTGAACCTGCTCTGTGATATATTTGCCCTTGTATCTGTAAATAAAAAAAAAGATATTATGGTGTGGTATAAATTAATGGATTGTCGGTGATCAAACTTAAATAATATTTGATCTTAAAAAGTATATATTTAGTTTTAACTAATATCTATCAAATATAAAATATAATAAAAGTGTCACTGAAACTGAAACACCATATAATATGATGACTAAGTGATATATTTCGTAATGATTAAGAAATTGAAGATTAGTGACACATCTTAACTTTGGTGACAGAAAATTTTGTTCGCTAAAATAATTATGAGTAACTGCTATAATACATACCTTGAAAGTTGGCATAAAATTTTCCCGAACTACATTTGTTGCCCCAAATGAAGTCATTTGAAAGCAATTGTTATATTGTTGGATATTTGTCAAAAAGTGTATAGAATCTGTTCCTATTCCTGAAACCAATGAGTACAATGGTTCTGGTGGTGGATCCAATGGTATCAATTTCACTTTACCATTTGCGCAACACAATCCATTGGCTTCGTTTTTGTATTTTAATGCCTTACAGTGTGAGCAAACCGAGTTCATAGAACCAATAACAACACATTGGTAGTTACTGTAGTCAATTGACACATCGTAACTAAAAGCAGCTCGATTCAAACTTGCTCGCGCTTCACGCGTTTGTGAATTAGATCGGTAATTAGCTTGGTTTGTAGCATTTCTGGTTCTTCTACCTAAATTGCTTCGTCTTATAGGAGGCATATCAAATATAAATTATTTTTTCACTAATCACGAACTAAACAAACACTAACTAACTAAACACTCTGCACAAAACACGATTGTTGGTTGCCATGGATACGATCAGTATTATATTATAAATATTATAGGAAGGGCTATTTTAAAAAGAAAAGGGCTATTTTTAGGGTTTTTCCAGCAATAATTCTAATTTTTCTAGCCGTAAAAACCATCCTTGGACTTCAACGAACATTTGCGAACATTTGCGTGGTTTGTATGTCTATTTGCATGCATTTTTAAAAACATTTTAAATAAATGATTTATTTTATTTAAATGGTTGCCATTGACTACCAAAAATAATTTAGTTGACTATTTGCTGGATAGATGGCGCCTCTGTAATTTCATCACCACCTCGTCATATTTCTCTAATCCGATAACTTTCTCAAATTTTTCGTCCGTAAGAACCTTCTCCTGACAATTACGACCCAAACAAAAAAAGAATGAGCGAAATCGGTCCAGGCGTTGTTGAGTTATGCGCTTACCAAATTTTGCGATTCATTTTTATATATAAGATATAAGTAATTACTAATTAATAATCACTAATTTTGTATAATAGACATAGACGATATTACGAATATATTTATGTATCCTATAGTCTTATAATATAATAGTACGAATATTGAGTAGTGAGTACTATGTATTCTTATTAAATAAAAATAAAAGTTCTGTTGGTTTCACCTTGAAAAATTAACATAGGCACCTACTTGGTTGCGTATGAGAATTTGGTATAGGCTATAACACGATTAACACGATTCCGCAAATTTAGCGGAATCGTGTTGATTTTAATAGCCACTGATATACATAGTACATACACGACTCCGCAAATTGTATGTATATAATATACAAGATTCCGCATGATTTAAAATGCAACGTTGCCATACATATATACAATTAATTACTCTTGTTACTATAAATTGTAATTTTTTTAGCAATTAATATTGTCAAAAAAAGTTATAAAAATTATCAGCTATTAACAACTATACAATTTAAAACATTTGTTAATTGTTATTATAAAACATGTAAAAATATTATAGTTATCAATTATACGGGGTGTATAATATAGTAGATAAATTAAAGCTATCGATATAGTCAAAAAAAGTTATACAAATAAAAATTATAATAATATATAAAATATAATATGATGTATGTAAATAACAATTTTAACATGTAAGTTAAAAATAATAATGAGTATAATAATTTTAAAAATATATGTAACGTGACCACTGAGTTAAAATATGTTGAGTGATTCTTGTATCAGTTGTCTTGAGGTTGCTATAGGTTTTACCCGCTGCAATATATTATATTGCAATTATCAGTATATGTAATATGAATTATAATGATTCACCTTGATAAGTATGGTCAGTTAATGATAAATAATATAATAAATGATCTTGGGATTTACAAGATTTATACTTATCATATGCTCTAATAATAGTTTCAATGCGTTCTGTTTCTCTAAGAGTCATTTTCTTTATTTTTCAAATAACGGCAGTTTTATACGTTCTATCGAGATTTTCGTTATTTCATTATACGGGTACGCTAGAGCGATTTTGACGCGCTGTGAGAAAACGTGCGTGTATCGCCCGAGTACCACGCGTCATTTTAACGCGCGTTACCGAGTGCCACCGTCGTAATATGCTTACCGCTCGCCAAAATCACTCAAGTATGGCTCGGCCCTTACAATAATATATTATATTTTGTTCTCGGAATGGCAATGCTGCATTTAAAACTATGCGGAATCGTATATATACGCATAAAAATTGCGGAGTCGTGTATGTATATCAGTGGCTATTAAAATCAACACGATTCCGCAAAATTTGCGGAATCGTTCTCCACCGGGGTAATAACGACTGCGAATGGACCTTTTCCGGTAACACAATTGTGAACGTTTTTACCTGACTTTACCTGACTAATTTTGCGGTTTTGTCAGATTTGGTGTCAATAACCAATTTTTAAATAATAATTTTAAAAATAATCAAATAGTAATAAAATAAGGATTTTTTGCTATTACGCCGCATTTTATACTTAAGAAAAACTGAAAATTCCCATCAAGGAAAATTTTTTAAAAACTATTATTCTGAATGTATTATTATGTATTATTTTAATTTTTATTCAGAACCCAGATCTATGTATGTATGTATTATTACGTAGTCTAAAAAAACGTTTGCAATCGTTCGTTTTTCGGCTAAAAAAACAAATTCTTTGATAAACGCCATTTGTTCGCAATCGTGTTGTACCAGAGAATTTTGCCTATATTGAGTTATGAGTAGGTGATGTTTAAAAAAAAATATTAAATGTTCTAGCAAATCCCACCTAACAATAACCTATAACAATGAGAAATAAATAAAAATAAACAAAAGTTTTTAATTATAACATAATCTTTTCAATCATTTTTTATACTCGTACTGTCACATCTAATTAGTTATTAGTTATTACCTATACATATTTATGATTCAAGTTTAAAAGCAATAGTACCGATGGACACGAAATTAAACATATTTCATATACCTACGTATTTTGCATATTAATAAGTGACAACATTTTTTTTTTTAATATTAAATAGCAATAAATAATTAATATAAATTATAGTTAAATGTTTAAAATTATAAAAAATATTTAAGTTTTATTATTTAACTGACTTGAAATAGGAATTTGACTAAATGTCTAGGTGGATAGTGAAATTGCATACAAATTAAATAATTCTTTGACTATTATGAGTAATAATCCAACCTACCCTAACCTATGCTTAAGAATTTAGTAAAATGCCTGATTTGATTATATAACCACGACACATACATAACTAAAATGTAATAGGTGTTTGTTCTTCAACAGTATTCAACGAGAGAAGTGAAAATTAGAATAAGTATATTTAATTTTTTTTATAATGCACATCACATAGGTATTATATGTTATAAGTGACTGTATAATATTATAGTGTTTTACCAAATATTTTGATGCAAGATGAATGGGTAACCTTTGTGAACTCTGAGATAATAGTAAAACAGTCATGTTCACCAATGAAACAGTGTACGATAGTTTACCCATAATCGTAAAAATTCTATTGTTAAATACATTATTAAGTATACCTGTGGAAAAATGAAATTTCGATGTATTATTAAAGCGTTGATAGTGTCTATAATTTGAATAATTAATATTTAAATAAAATATTCAAATTAATTATGCTGTGACTTATGACACTTAATTTACTCACCATATCCAGACGTGAAATAGCTCATGGTTATCCAAATACCCGCTACCGGCCACGTACTATGAGAGCTATAATGTTACATGCCGTCTAGGTACAATAATAATGATAATTATATTAATAACAATAATCGAATATAGGTTCAACTACCAATCTCAGTTTTTCGAAAGCACTATACGCGTGCGTCGAAATATTTATTAAATTATTTAAATACTTAACGTACTCTGTTGAAATTGTATCTATTCCATCTCGTTCTGTCTAAAGTGTGACTATGAACGGCACGAAAATATTGACAAACAAATTATAATGCCAAGCAATGCGTTTCCTTTTTTTGAGGATTTTATTAAAATGTAAACGACAATAATTACTCTGATTATAAAAAACTGCATATCACTTGACAAGTGCCAACTTATATATAAGCACTGAAATAGCAATTAATATAAATTAATTTTAAAAGTTATATTTAAGAGATATAAAGTCAGTAAACAACAAATTGCATTAATGATATCAATCGGTATCAATTATACCGATTAATCTATACTATTCACTGGTTGTTAAAACCAGTGAATAGTATAGATGGTCCGTTAAGGTATAACTGTAATCGTTAACATAATATAGTTAACTAAAATATACAAATGATAAAATCGTATTTTTATTTATTTTAATTGAATAATGTGTACAAAATACGTTTTTAAGTTCAACTTTTTACGAAATAATATTATGTCAAGATCATGCAAATTTGAAAGCAATTTTGTAATTAAAAATTTATAAAATGTTAAGTATTTATATCTAATGTTCAAAAATTCAACACAAAATTTTCCTCGCTTATTATTACATTCAAATTGTACACCCTAATTTTAGTGACCTACTCTGTGCTTGAGTCTCTGAGATCTACTCGATACCTACTGTGAAGCAGAGGTTTACCCACTTAAACAACCCTTCCTATTTTTTATTTCTATTTTTTTACCTCGACCAAAGTAGCGTGTTCACATAAGACGCGTGCATTTCACATTGTAAGTTTTATTAACACCTTTTATAATCTAATATAATCGTACTATAATGTAATATCACGTGTGGAAAAAAAATGGGGCTCGAAAGCAGATTTATGTCTTCATCTGTCCCTGTAAATACGCCATCACTGACTCCTAGAGTATATACATAATACGATAAAAATCAATAACGCAAACGCTATAATCGTCTGGGTGAAGTATATATATATATAATAATTTAACATAACACGAGTACAATACACTCACTTCTGACGGCCAAACTGGTGTGATTGCCCAAATCCATCCCATACACGGCGGTTTGACGACGGCATTTTGTGCCAGCCGCTTGTCGCAACATGAAGTTGGCCAACGCCCGGTAAAACAGATCGGATACCCAAAGATCCGGTATCCGGGTGTCGCGCTGCATGACATGATCGTCGACGTCGGTTCTCGACGTACCGTCGGCCGACCGTAGCAGAACGATCTGCAATGCCAACGCCAAGAAAGCGATCGTCGGCATCGACAGCCGTGACATGATATTACTGTACAATATTGTTTACTCGCGTATAATAATTTTAATACCAATATATTATTATCATTAATCAGTATTCGTCGAAGACTTTTATTTGTTTGTACGGAAAAACAAAACACTCGACGCGACGACGATCTCGGAAAAAAAAATCTATTTCATATTATTAGGTATACACACAATATTATGATTATGTGCCATCGTGCACGTTTTTCAAACTTTTATCTTTATTGAGAGTGTAACATAAAAAGTGGCCTATGAATAACACCACTCACAGGATTGAAATGCTCGATATGAGTATAGGCAGTGACGTATTTACGGCGAGGGTGATATGGGGGATAGATCCCCCCCTTAGTCTTTTTTTTTACTCGTAAGTTTAATAATGTTGGTAAGTGTACCTTCCCCCCCACCGTCGAGGAAATTATTTTTTCCAACGTATATCCCCCCTCTTGGACAAAATCCTAAATACGCCACTGAGTATAGGTACTAAATATAATATACATTATCACAATTGCGGTCTCCAAGTCATAAAACAATACAAATTGTAAGGCGGAAATATGAATTCGGTTACGTAAGTAGCTTTCAGGTGTCAATTCTTTCTATTGCTATTTTATAATAGCACGTATACATAATTTTGTCAATAATTACAATTCTACAAAGAATGATTTGTATGAGCACATCTATATTAATCTGTGATACCTACTAATTTTAAGTTCAATCGACTTTATTTATTTGATTTGTTTGAGCCGATTTCCGTTTCGCTTAAATAATTTTATAAGTATAACTGCATAACAATATTAAGGTAGTCTAAAACTCAATATATTTTAACTTTTAAGAAATTTGATAAATGTTTACACAGCTTTTAAAATATATTCTACGGAGTACGGACTATGTTTTTACTAAATTTATTAAAATTACTATTTATTGTATTCTTTGATTTACGCTACAATCTATCAATTATTACAATGTTCAGTGCCAAAAATGTATTTTAATCGTTAATTTAAACATTTAAACTTTTCATTTTAAACAATCCATTGTTCTGTTCAGAAAATATGTCTAAAAATATCAAAATGTAATTATAAAATACGCTTTTGGTAAGTGTTATATAATGCAATACTGCCACAACTCTAAATATTGCTGTTTTGTACTCAACATATTATCACACTATAATGAGTTTTTATTCAGTGCAAGAACGCCACAAGTCTAAATAAGGCAGTCTTGAATTTCGACTTGTGATTAAAGTGATTATTGGGATAAATTAAAATAAATAAACTGCCATAAAAGTTAATATAGCTCTTTTGCATTGAAAGTTAATTAAAATTTAAATAATTCAATACTGATACATTCGTCAAACACATTACTTCTTGTTTTTGAGGTGTGAGTATAATATTCACCGGTTAATAACTATTTCTTCTCAAAAATGTTTTGATATGTAGGTACTTGCTTACCAAGTGTTTGGAGTGTTAATTTTGTCTATTTTATCTATTTTGTTCATTTTTCATTTTGTAATGGTTTTACAATTACAAACCAACAAAGAAAATAAATATATATTTTTATAGCTCTTAAACTTACGTAATAATTAAGTATTCGGCCTCGCTAGTAAATATTATTTCTCGATGGTATCGGGGCCTTCAAAATTCCGTTAAACTTCTCGTGAATATTCTCGAACAATCGCAAGTGTGAGCTTAAACTGGTTAAAGTGCTCGGTATGAATAATCATAACATTCTTAAGAATTACAGTAGTCTTAATCTACAAGTTTGCGATAATAATGTTAATAATCACCGATCGACTCGTATTTAATTTAATAAATTTGAACCAATTTTTTGATCGTTCACTCTTTTTAGATTCTGAGCTGAGAGACCATTATATTCATTTTACAATGATGTGTGTATGTTTTTTGTCTATATTCTACATGTACGATAAGTAAATGATAAAATGCATCTATTTTAAGCATCAAGGGTAGATTAAGATAACAGATTATTGGATGTAGTTTATACTTTAGAGGAGTTAAAATTAAACATTTTCCCATTTTTTTTAAATGATTGACCATATTTTATAAGTACCATTTTAGAAAGTCATGACACTAAAAAGGTTAAAATTGTGTTTATCTTCGATACATAGATTTATTATTTAAAAGTGATCAAACAGATTATAGCCACGTAGAAAGTGTAAATTTTATATCTTTTATAAATCGAGAAAAATCATTGATTCATTAA
Source organism: Aphis gossypii (assembly GCF_020184175.1). Lineage (NCBI taxonomy): Eukaryota > Metazoa > Arthropoda > Insecta > Hemiptera > Aphididae > Aphis > Aphis gossypii. The sequence goes on along the minus strand of NC_065530.1, from coordinate 39,859,730 downwards.
TCATGTAGAATATTCTTCAAAAGTTGAAAAAATATTTCCTCACTAAACTTATTAATCAAAGCTTTAAAAACAAGTCTACGCTATTATGTCAAAAAAATAATTCTAATGAAACTTTTAAAAATAAATCGTCACTAAAACAACAAAATTAATATTTTTTAACAACGTATTAAACTGCTAGATGAATGAATAACAAAATAAACTGTCTTACAAATACATTAACAAAAAATAAAAGTAAAAATTTAGAAATTTAAAAATGATGTGGAGAAAATGACTGTACTTAACCCATAAACGCAAAATATGGCCCAAACGAAAAACTAAAGTGCAAAAAATAAATATCCCATAAGGACAGAAAAAAAATACCTTTTTAACGGTTGGTACCGAATTGGTTTCTGTAATCTTGTTTGAAAAAGGTATTTTATTAAGATAATTTGAATTAGTTTCCGTTAGAAAAAAGATGTTTTATTAAAAAAGATAAGCCGTGTTGGTCATTGTTTCATTACGCACATTTTCCTTCTCAAATTATCAATTTTATAGACTATTAGGTCTATCAACTTTAAAGTAAGCTTGATTAAAAATAATAATTAATAAATTAGTTTCCTTTTCACTAAACATAACCTTCATTATAACGAAAATTTAAAACTAAAAAATATAAATTAAAATTTGACTGATGTATAAGCAAAAACAATTTTTTATAGGTATGAGTATAAATGACGATGTGTTATACGAGACTTTACAGTGCTCACTAACATATTACTGTTATACGTACATATAGGTACAATATACCCATACAATGATATAATTTTGGTTTCAAGTCTATTACATGATGCAAAATTCACACAGAGTGTGATGTTGTATGCAGTGAATGTATACATTATACATAGTATATAATATATATATCATAATATACAATATGATAAATTTGTATTATACTAACTATGTATAGTTTGTTTAAGCAAACACACAAATCAACTATAGAAAAATTAAATATATTAAAATAAATTAAATTATACAAACTATACAAATTATACAAATAATTGATTGACCAACTTAAAAATGTTGTAAATACCTATGCAGTTTTTTTTAATAAACTTGTCTGCAGTTGTTATAAATTAAATGTATATTTTTTCTACAAACACTCAGTGCTTATGATAAGATTTTGAATTAGTGCTCCATTTGTAACTGCGATTGTAATTATTCCATCTCTTCTAAATCTATAAAAATGTAGAAATTAAAAATTATTATGTATTTTAATTAAATGTGCAATATAATTTAGATAATGTACTGTAATAAGTTCATTTTATAAAATATAATATTTTAAATATTTCAAATATTCGAACTTTCAAACGTCTTTGAACTTACCTACTAATAACTAATTTATTTAAACAGAATAAAACGATAATATTGTTTATCCTTGTTAAATCCATGGTTTAACTAATTTAGCAAACGGAACTTCAACAACCAAGTATAACACCAAGCCCATCATATAACTCTTTACTGTATCATATATCCAAGCATCAATCTGAAAACGAATAATTTTCATACCATATAGTCAGAAATCAGTATTAAAATAGGATATTATAAAACTACATATAGTTTTAAGATCCATTGTTAAACACAAGACATACGGATTAAATTGAAATTTTAATAAATTTGACGGTACAGACACAAAAATTTCAACTTACCACTGATTTTGCCGAAAGGTAAACGGGCAATCTTTGTGAACTTTGTGACATCATCATCACAGTGAGATTTACCAAAAAAACGGAGTACGAGAGTTTTCCCAAAATCACAGCAAGTTTGTTGTTAAATAACATTGTAAGAGGACCTGTAAAAAACAAATAAATAGTAGGGTTTTATCTTAGAATTTAAACAGTTAGCGGAGTGATGGATATATTGTTTTACAAGAATATGCATTTTTATTTTATTTTTGTATCTAAACAAACATTTTACTGTAAAATGTTCAACTTCAAGAGAGATTTTTGAACTTTTGCTATTAAAATTTAATTGGATCTACCTACAAATTTTGGAACTTTTGTCTCGTTTAGAATTTATGATTACATAAATACACGTATAGGATTATACCAATACAAAATGCCTTAAACAGTTACTTAAAATATTTCATAACCTTTATTTTATTTAGATGGCTTTTTCAAGTTATCATAGATGATGTTAATCATAATAGGGCTACCTATTTTAACATTATTATATCAAATCCAAATTTTCGTTGTGATTTTTCGATATTATGAGGCAAAAATTAAAATTATTTTATGTAATTATATGTTAAATAGAATAATTTATTAGTTTATAAAATGAGATCAATTTAAACCCAGAATTTTTTGAGAATTTTGTAGAGAAAACAAACTATTACGTGTACCGTGTGGTAAAATGGTCACGTTGGTGAAAAACAGAATACCAAATTTTGTCCCAATGCTTCTCAATTTGATCGAATTATTAAAATATGAGCCATATTATTTACCTATCTAAAACTTATTTATTTAATACAATTTTTATTACCATATCCAGACGTAAAGTAGCAAGCGGCAATCCACATACTTGGTATCGCCCACGTGCAATGACTAACAATTGAGTACAAAGCATGTTCCAATGGATAATAAAATACCTCTCGAGAGTAGAATCTGGCACCGTACAGTTGAATACAAATACAAATTATGAAAACCATGAATGTTCCGTAGTATACAGTCATCTATTAACAAAGTTAACGAAATTCGATTTAGTTTAAATAACAATAAATATAAAAATGGGCGTTTGTAAAGTAAGTATAATATAGTCTTACTTGTGAAAATTTAAATTTATTTTTTTTCAATTTTTCCACGATAAATCCCGCGGCTAAACCACAGAAAAAAGGCGTTGCTCGCATGTAACTCAATCTATACGATTCATTTAAAGATATGAAAATCCTTAGGTTTTCCAAAAATCTGAAATAAATTAGTTATTACCTATAATTATAATTAAAACAAAAATACTTCACAACGTCTTGATTTGGAGAATCTTCCTATATAAGAGTAGCAAGTAAAAAGTTACATACTTTAAATACTACATATTATGATGTGCGAGTTTTTTTTTTACCTACACAGCAAAAATAGGTACGAAATGTTAATTTCTGTACAACTTAAGACAGACATAATAGGTACACGTGTCTCAAAAAAATATTCCATATTTTCTTTATTTTATATAGTTATCAAACTGATGATATGAAAATAATAAAATTTAGAAGAATATAATAGTGTGAAAATTAAGTATAATAATATACTTATTACCTAATCACAATCGTTTAAATCGCTAAATATAACACATCTAAAAACAAAATAATTTTTTTTTACAACTTTGTTTGAAAATTAGTTATGACAATAATTCAAAATTTGAATTAATATTAGGTACCTATTTTATATTAGTTAACACAAGTAAATTGGAAAATAAAATAGGTACATAATATTAATAATGTATTTATTGTCATCTAAAAACTAACTTAACAAACGATACATTTAAATTATATTATATATGTTATGTATTGTATTTTATATATTTCCAGAAACATATAAATATTATATTTATTAATCTAAAACAATGGCCAAATCTATTTTTTTAATTCAAATGTTTGGTTAAAAATCATAAATCTCAAACACATGAAAAAAAAAATCCATAATTTATAAATATTTCATGTTTAGAAATTATTTATATGATAATATGTAGATACAATATTAGTATTTAAATGTATGATTTCGTAGATTATATTTTAGAAGATATAGATAGGTACATATATATTATTAATAATTGTAAATTTGACTTACGGAAGCTGCATTTTGTCTATTCCGTCTATTTCTGATAGAATCGTTACTAGAAACGGTATGGATACAGATAAACCCAATACTATACTGAGTAATCCAATCCCGTAATTTTTATTCTTCATGTAAACGTAAACGATTATGACTCCAATTATAAAAAACTGAATATCGCATGAGACGTACCAGCTTACTATGAGGCACTATATAATTATATTCAAGCATATTAATTAGAAATAAAACTCGAGCACATGGCGGTATAATAAATAAAAATATATAGGCGTAATTATTAGTATTCGACCGATTTTGTCAGCACGTATACATAATTGTATTATTATGAAATACGCTGATTCTATAATCTATAATATTATTGTATTAGATTAAAGCAAATAATATAGTCTTGTCTTACTTCATATTTAATATCGATTAAATTGCTTATGAACAACAAATTGGTCCACCAATAATTTTTGCAAATTTCTGCTTCGTTCCATGTTTTCTGTGGCCACAGCGGTCCATCTCCGAGGTGGGGTACGATATGCGCCGTGATTGCCATCATCACACAGTACGCCGGTAACATTCTATAGGATGATTCAAGAATATTAATTTGCTATTTGTCAACTTAGTATTTATATAGGAAGTAATCAAAAGCTTTCGGTCTATAATCTAAATCACATTACTACGTGGTAATTTATACCAACTATTTTCCTACTACATATTGCACTGTGTATACTGTATACTTAGACTACGTATAGTGTATCGCGATAAAAGAATGATAATTTTAATTGTGTGATATGAAAACTAGCGCATGACATTTTGCTCCCATTTAAAAGCGTCGTTGTTACTTACTTGATCACTCGGTGGATAACTTGCGATGCGGTTTTTTTCAAAATCGATCCAGCTTTTATATTTTGATATGACTTATAAAGATTCAGTTGCATTAGTAAACCACTCATGAAAAAAAACGGGTCAACCAGGTTCGTACTAGTCAATATAATATTAGGCCCGTTGAGATATATCTGTAATTTTTAGAACGATCAATTAATTATTCAATATGTTACATACACAATAAATTTACAAATTTTTTATTAAACTATATTTTTATTTGCAATCATATATTTTATAAATTTATTTACGTTTAAAGATAATAAATTTAAAAGTATTTGTTTGGAAAATTATATACCTAGTATAGAATTTAGTGACAGAAATACAAGTTTAATTTATATCGATAAAATATTATTATATTTGAATAATGTTCATATGAAAAATAAAAATATATTAAATTAACACATCAGTTTTTTACTATTTACCTAAGTATTAACTACAAAGTACGTTAATATTAACTTAAAACTTAATAATCCCCGGTTTTCCTGCCCTTAGATCCGGTCCTGTAAATAATATACCATTAATATACCTGTTATATTAAATTTTTATTGCCGATGAACTACATTTAAATCATTTAATTTTTAATCACTGTAAAGTTCGTATTAACACGAATATTACGGCCAAGTAAATATGTTGCAATCTTGTAGTGATGTTATTCACCCCAATATCTCAAACAAATTATTATAAAACATAGGTATTCTTCTATAATAGAATAAAAAAATACAACAATTTTAATGTAATTGTTTAGTACTAATAAATATTGAATGGCAAAAACTAAAATTATAATATAATAAATAATTTTTTTTTAAATTTTTCAAGTCCTAAATGTATGTTATATAATATTACGATAGGTAGTAGGTACCCACCAATATTAAGCATAATATACTATTAAAGAACCGATGTCTTTGATTTAAGCTTAACTCGTATTCATTTCTACGAGTGTAATAATTAAAAACAATTACTTAAATAAATAAGTATAAAGTATACAGATAATGCGTAATTATAAAATCGACTGTGCGCCATTTGAGTCGATCGAATAATGACAACGCGAATTTACGCGATCCCGGGGCAGTCTCGGCTGTGCGCAATTATAAACACTGGTAAATGGGAGGAGCTAAAGGCCGCCGTGCGCCGCCGAAACGGCGAACAGCCTCTTAATATTATTATGGTATATTTTAAGGTATCTATTGTACAATAGCCAACAGCCATGTTATGATAATAATAATAATAATACTGTACAGTTATTAAATTATTACGATTCACGATCATACATAACATGTCAACATGTGAGTTGTTGGCAACTATTTACATTTTAGGAGGACAATGGTATGATAGATGTCATGGCCCATGGGCGTAACTTGGAAAATTTTTATGGGGGAAATACTTTATTTTATGTCGATATACCGTATACTTAAAGATACTTAGAGACTAAATAAACTCAATAAATATATTTTGCAAAATATCAAAAGGGACAGAGTTGCCCCCTCTCGCCCTCCCCCTAGTTTATGCCTATGATAGATGTAATCGTCTTCAAAAATGTTCAAGTAAAAAATGTAAATTTAAGACGGCAGAAAAAAAATGTTAGGTATTCTAAATGTCATTACAATAATAATACTGTTCCAACAAATAATGATAGGTATACCAAAATGATTTTTTTCTTTTATAATCGTGATAAATTGTTGGTAGTGACTAGTGACACCCAACAATTTTGTTTATTAATAATAACAATTTTATTTTCTTAATTTATTATAGTATATTATATAAATTATTATAAGTGATCGAATTTTTTTGAATAGTTCAATTTATTATAAAATAACATTAACAGGTAATGTAACAAAATAACCATATTTTGGATAATTTTTTCTACATTGTCCATTGAAATCGAACAGTACCACATGTCTAGGAAATATGTACATTGCCTGATAGTACACGTCTTTTCCCGTAATATATTAATTATATATCGGACGTTCAAACAAATTATTCCTACTGAATTTTCCAAAGTACTTAGATAAAATAATCCATAAATGTACAAAAATGTTTTGAAAAAATCTATTTCACAATGCAGCTATTAAAATATAAAACTCTTATGTTGGGACTACTATCGCTCATCGGAACTTATACTGACAAGGTAAGTAATTTTAACGAGAACTCGTTGATTTCGAATTTAAACGTATCCCGCAAATTTAATTCTAATATATTTATTTCTAATTAAATTAAATTAAATATTTGTATGACTTACACTTTCGATGAGTTTAGGGTTACTCATAGGATTACCTAATAAGTAAAATAATCTGTGCCCCAATAAAACGGCCAACATCGTTAAAACTTTCAAACCATACATTACATTCAGTTCGTTGTCTTTGTCGAATTTAAACCATGTTCTGGTCGACTCAATAAAAGAAAATATTTTGCAAAATGAATTTAAACCTTCACCTGTTGATAAAATAAATATATTATACAAAGTGGTAAAATAAAAAAATAAAAATAAATTGCTATGAAATGATTATCACTTACTACTCGTAGTTTCTTTTGAATCATTACAGTATAATATTTTTATACAATGATAAAACGTTGTGCCGCAACAAATCAAAAAGATCAGTAAAAGTATAGCGCTGAAACAATAGGTATAATATTATTAATATATTATTAATACATACCAATAGTTTTAACCATATATGTACTTAGTTATTTTATGCGTACAATTAGTGGGAGGGAAAAATAGTGATTAATAAATATTTATAATTATTTTAATTAAATTAAATATTTTTCAAGATGATCGAGTTAAATTTCAAATGTGTTTTTTTCATTCATTGTGGCATTCTACATAATGTAAATCAATTAATATTGTAGGTATAATATTATGATTAATTTACATATCAATATTTACGTTTTATAAGTGCCACGTTTGTTTTTTTTTGCCAAAATCGATTTTAAATTTGTACTCATTGTAGGGTCAAGTGCAACAAAATTGTACAAAAATGATTTGCTCAAGTTATTTATTATTATACAATATCTTCATGCCAGATACCTAGAGCCACTATAACAATAGTGTTATATATTATATGTGTGTGTATCATGAAGACTATTCTAATCTTCATAGTGTGTATATAGCATATATTATATACTAATACTATAGAATACATTGCTTGTTCTTTAGGACGAGATCGAAACCGGAATTAGCAAGTGATTAGCGAAAATGTGAAATACAGCTTTAATAACTTTTTCTCATTTATAAATTATTTTCCTCTGCTTTTAATGGTTTTTGTTTGGATCCTAGTTAGCTTACCTTCATTTCAGTCGTGTGATTTATTAATTCGTACATGCAAAATGCCTTTACAATCACAGTTAAGACACAACCAATTGAAAGTCTGATTATCTATCCGAGTACCCGACAAATTTTAGACGCTTTGTTTATTTATTTTTTTTTTATCAAAAAAACTAAAACCCTTAGATTTCCCAAAATTTAAATCAAATAACGCAAAATGTGATTGCCTCGTTATTCAAAATAATTTGGATATTTTATTAGAAGTGATAATGTATTATAGTTATTAATAGTTATTAGTTATTACTACATAATAATAAACATATTATGTCGGATAGGTAATTAAATTCTAGCATAACCAGATTTTATTATTACGATTAATTATATATATATATATATATATATACACCTATCTATTATTATACACTTTGTTAAAATTGTAATTAATATCAACAATATTATTTAACATATTTTAAGAGAGAAAATTGTTAACTTAAAATAATTCAGATTTCTAGGTATTGTGAATTGTGAATTATATGTAGACATAAAATATTATCATATAATTGATACTTATAAATAACCTGGTCAAGTAGAAAGGTGTGTCGTAGGGATACATGTCTCCTTTGACAGTGCACATTATCGGATCTACTCTTACGATGGCCTTGAAGTTCTTTGGTTTGAATACCGTGTCCAGTGTATTTTGCAACGTCGTTTGTAGATCTGATGCTGAACAAGAATTTGGAATACATATTCCTAAATTCAAAATGTTTCTTTGCACTTGATCAGGATAATTGCCCCACTGAAACAGTAAAATATCCAACAATTAATATAATATCATATACAGAGCATGTTTATTCTTACATGTGGCCTCCGTAAATAATTAATTTTCCAAAATGATAACTATTACGAATATATAAAAGATTCACAATTCAAATTATAGGTAATAAAAATGAAAAATTCAAAATAGTTTAGTTCACCTAAAGTTAATTAAAATTAAAAAATTGTTTTCTTGTTTTCTTGTATCTTAAAAATTTAAATAGTCAAATGTCCAATATTACGGATAATAGACATGTTACGGTAAAAAAAACAAATTGTATTTATAAAACTTAAGTTCTACCGACTACTGCCAATAAAGTCCGATATCGGTTTAATTACCTATATAAAAAAAAACTAAATGCCCTAATCAAATGTTATGAAATAAGTAATTGAAAATTATTTTATTTTATTAATAAATAACACTCTTAATAATTCGGCAAAACGATAAAAAATAATTGACATATGTCCATTAATCCGGTTTTTAATAAAATCTATTTTATTATTTTATTCTTATTAAAAAACAAATAACTATAGATTCTTGACTACTCGCCAAAAGTTTATATTAACATTTTCTACCCATCTATGTATACCTAGGTAGGTATACAAAAATGGATTTCTGTCTGTCTGTTCATCTTTTATGCATTCCTAAGCGACTAGAACGATTGCGACGAAATTTGGTACAGAGATGTTATAGACCTATGTGCAGAAGATAGGCTAAGTTAAGTTAAAAAGTGATAGGCCCAACCCCAGGAGGTATTCAAACAGACATTTTGAGATATACTATGGAAATTTTTGTTTATAGAGATGGTTGCTATTAGTTTCAATAATAATTATTATTATTTGTGTCCATGGTACTAAACATTTTTATTTTAAAATAGATTTCTGCCCATTGTTTGTTGCCATGGAAACAACCATTTCATAGCTACTATTTATAAACAAAAATGTCTGTTTGAGTATCTCCTGGGGTTGGGCCTATCACTTTTTAACTTAGCCTATCTTCTGCTCATAGGTCTAATATATATCTGTACCAAATTTCATGGCAAGCGGTCCAGCCGTTTAGGAATGCATAAAGGACAAACAAATATACAGACAGAAATCCATTTCATAGGTAACGAATATAACACACAGTTTGAAAAACATACACAAGAAGTAGGATTTTAAACTAGTGGTATAATAATTTTTGAAATATTTTATACATTTTGAGCAATTTATAGATAAGACACTAAGTTAGATAAACATTTTAATGATTGTTTGTATTTTTTACCTCCCAATTATTTTAAGAAGTATTGGAGTTTTTCCTTTTTTGTCCTTCTAAAAGTACCTACTATCTAGATCAAATTTTAAGATTTATTTCACTATATTAAACATGTATTACACACACAAAATAATTAAAACTAAAAGAACGCGCATTATTGTAAAGTTATCCAATGCGTAGAATCTAAAAATATGTATAATAATAATATACGTAATCATAAACTGTTGAAAATTGATTGACTGTTGATAGGTGCATGATGTATAGTATTGTATATTTATATGTAGGTATCTTATACTACACTGTTATACAAAATTTAATTTGTTCAAACATCTCTATTGTTGTTTATCAACAATAGTATAAGTTCATGCATATATATATTTTATTAATGCGATTTATTTATTTACGATACGATTATGGTGATGGGTAACGCACAACAAAAATTCACGGATAATATATTATGTTTTACTGCTATAGTGTATGAAACAAATTTTAAAAAAAATCTAATTTTAATTTGGTTGCACGATTTAGACTTTTTTGTTTTTGCAATATTTACCTATATTAAACTTTTGATTTATATATTATTTTAAGTCTTCGTGTTTATAATTTAGTTTAATGCTTATATTATATAACTCACTAATCATGTTCAATAAAATATAAATCGTCAAATCGGTCAGTAATTTATACCGATTTTTGCCATTAAACATTTGAAGGACTCAGTTGTGTACTATATGGTTTGGCTATAGGTTTATAATATATTGGATTGTGCTATTTTATGTATTTTATATTGGCGCTATAAAAATTCTTTAATAGGTAAATAATACTTGATTAGGTGCACATACTCCGAGTACTGTTTTCCACGCATTTTTGTTCCCGAAATCGTCCAGATCTTCCGTTCTGTTGAAATTGTAATCTCTGTCTGTCGGAGGGATTAATTTTATTTCAGATAAGCAATATTGTCCAATTACTGGATAACGTACGTCCACGCATTCGTCGTAAATTCCCATGTGGTATGTGTTGCCTGCTAATATTCCAATCGGATATCGGTCCCAGGATTCTGCCACTGAAAAATAATGGTTCAAACTTCTTACACACGTTTGTATGATAAATTACGAGATACTCATAAGTTGTGATACACGATGTATTAATATAATAATGTTATGCAATTTAACGACTCTTTACCGTACGCCTATAATAAATAGGTTTCTCCAAAATCCTGCTGATTCGTTTATTCATAAGTTGATGCGTAAACCTTAGATTTAAAAGAGAGACTGAAGAATCACTATAAACGCCTATTTCTTCATCAGTCGTATAATATTATTATTTAAGATACTTGAGTATAAAGTTTAACTAAGAAAAACCAAAGAGAGGATATCACGACAACGTTAAAAAATACTCCAGAAACGTCGCTATTTCTTAAATGATAGTATGACCTTACACTTTAGACGATTTAATCTTTCGTACACTTTATTCGCAATTACCATTAACACACTGTAAATCACTGCAGAATCAATGGAGAGAAAGTGATATAAAACGATTCAGGCTTAACAAGGTTAAAATATTAAGAAACAACATAAATTCCAGCTAAGTATTTTTAGATAAAACCTCTTGTTAAAAATAATAATAAATTCAATTAGTATTTAATATCATTCAGGAATCCAATATTTTATAGTTGTGTGAATATCAGTTATAAAAATACACTTTTGTATAATGTGATATTATATTATTTACCTTCAAATTTGCAAAAAAATAAAGTTGAATACAGGTAATAGGTATGGAAGTATAATTATAATTTTAGCGTTCTGTATTAATATTATATTTCTGGATTTAATTTAAATTTTAAAACTTTACATTTTTATTATAAAAATATTGGCCATATTGAAGGCAAAACCACCGGTGCAGCTAGGTTACTGAGATAAAATTCCGAAAATTATAATTTGTACTATAGACTAAAATAAAATGCCACATCTCCAACAATAGTATATTATGCATTAATATTATTTTTTTTATTTCTTCATTTTTTTTTTCAAATACCTATTGATAAGACTTATCTTATCCTAATTATACATAGAGAAGAAGTTTGTGTATATGTTTGTATATTATATACTATAATCATATAATATATAACTATGAACTTATAATGTGATTATAAATAAATAAGTAAAGTAAAAAAACAATTTAAATAATTCAGAAATATTTCGGAGATTTAAAAAAATTCATTATTGAAGAGATAATAAAAGTTATCAAAATGAATTTTTTCATTTTTTTGTATAGCATATTACCTATTGTACAGAAGATTCACCATAATCGTGGAAACCCCGCTATTTCTTCTTTTATAAATTTATTCAATTTTTAATTGTTTTCATTTTTAAGAATTCCCGAGGACCATTTTGTCAATACTTAGATTTTTAAATAGTTAAAGAAGTATTCTATGCAGTACTTATTTCTTTATTTCAAAAGAGAATACCATTTTTCATATAAATTGATAAATTATTATTAATCAGTAGACCTAAAGATGTTTTTGAAATTTGAAATTTATCTTGTATGTATAAATTTGGAGAAGTATAGTGTTGAAGTTATTTAACATTGTGTACTAAGGATAATAGCCAATAGGTCTATAAAAATGTATTAGAAATACCAAAGAAATATGATGATTTGAAAATGTTTCTAACAATTTTTTTTATCTATAATTATTTCATAATTTATAAAAATTATCCTGGTATAAAACAAATACTAAATTCAATATTATGGTTTTTCTATATTCTTATATTCTTATAAAACCACTTTTAAGAAATATTATATACATTTAATATCTGAAATACTAATCGCTAATTTAGATTTCTCAACATTTAAAAAAAATTAATTTACTTAACGATACTATGTAGTTAAAACAGTTGATTATCATTTCCAACTCATTTACTCAGTTAAAAAATGTATGTTTATATCACTACAAGAAACTTATAAAATGATATAAAAAGTCTAAATAGTTGAAAATACGGTGCTTAGTTTATAACTATATAATTAAAAGCTCCAAAAATCAGAATTTGAATGTATTCATTATTTAAGTAAAAATATAAATGAGCATATTAGGTGAATGATCGAGTCTAATTTTATATTATACTTGATTAATATGATTATTCTTATCACAGGTTGGAACCACTATTCAAATTAAGCAGTATAATTTTATTTATTTTATTTTTAAATTTATAAAGTATTTACAGACCAAATTTTAAACATATTAAATATTTTTTATAAAACCAATTCCTATTCTCGGAAAATCGAATGATTAAATGATACCCATGGTGTAAAGAAATAGTCAACGAATTAAGTGGGGAATTTACCAACCTAAAAATTATACACTATCTGGAATCATATGACGATCAGGGCCGTAACTAGAGGTTGGCGACATGGGCGTAATTGAATTGAATAAAAATGTTTTTTTTGTAATTTGCTTTTAAGACTTTATTGTTTAAAAAATATGGCAGTATTTTGATTACAATTTTACAAATTTACAAATTTTTTGTAATTAACCTTATTACGTAATAATGTAATATTATTATACCTATTTATAAAAATTATAGATACTTATGAAATAAAACAAAAAAAAGCGTCAAAATAAAATTTTCCAAGGGCGCCACGAAGGTAGTTACGGCGCTGACGACAATTTATAACAAACTGGTTTTGAAGTGTAAAGAATATACAATTAAATTTGCTTATTGATTGGTATCAGATGAATTATAAAAAAAGTAAAGTGAATAATATTTCTGTAAATTACCAACGACCATAGACCAACACACAATTAAAGTTTAAACGCACACTTAATATTATGTTACGTTAAAATTTTAAAAATGTTCAATAAATACCTATGATTAAATATTAGAATCTTCTACGACAATATTGTTATTTAAATAAAAACGCAATGTTCAATCAGTTACCATGATTTATTTTCTGATAATTAAACCGAAGAATTTTAATGTATTAACACCTAATTATTTATATTATTATATTTATAATATTCATAATATTGGTTATTTTATAACCAGGCTGAGATCGTGAACGTAATATTTTAAGCTTATAGAAAATGATTCAGTAGCCATAAATACATATAGATTATAGGTGATAAATATTATGTTAAATTAGAATTCAATGATAAACCATTTTACTATTTTAGATATACATAAAAAAAACGTGATTTTGAGCGAGTTTTTTATCGGGCGTCAGTCGTGTCCGTCAAAAAACTTGATTTTCGTTTCCGGCAAGTATCGTTTCCGCCAAAACGAAAAGGTTCGATTATCGTTTCCACCAAATCAATTTCTACAAATATGTCTTAATTATAGTTTGAGAACTGTTTAGAGTTACACAGTGTAATTAAATATTGATTATAACAATTATAAATGCCTATAAATAGCATTAAGCGAAATATTTTGAAAGTTTGAAATCATGTAAAGAAAATGCCAATCTAAATAACTGGCGAAATTTTCAAGTCTCTACAACTTACACTGTTTGAATAATAACAAATATTTAAAATCGTTTGAGGATAATTAATAGTTATCGTTACGTGATTTCGTAAAAATTAAAAATTCAAACATTCATAAAATTTTTCCTATAATACTGTTTCGAGTTTTCTCTATAGCTATTTGAAGGAAAACTTATGGAAAAATTAGTATTAAATTTTTTAACCTTAAATATGAACACAAACATTTTTATGATTTTTCAACAACATAATTACTTGCAAATTTTCGAGATTACGACATATTTCATAAATTTTTAATTTATAAAAATTATCCTGGTATAAAACAAATACTAAATTCAATATTATGGTTTTTCTATATTCTTATATTCTTATAAAACCACTTTTAAGAAATATTATATACATTTAATATCTGAAATACTAATCGCTAATTTAGATTTCTCAACATTTAAAAAAAATTAATTTACTTAACGATACTATGTAGTTAAAACAGTTGATTATCATTTCCAACTCATTTACTCAGTTAAAAAATGTATGTTTATATCACTACAAGAAACTTATAAAATGATATAAAAAGTCTAAATAGTTGAAAATACGGTGCTTAGTTTATAACTATATAATTAAAAGCTCCAAAAATCAGAATTTGAATGTATTCATTATTTAAGTAAAAATATAAATGAGCATATTAGGTGAATGATCGAGTCTAATTTTATATTATACTTGATTAATATGATTATTCTTATCACAGGTTGGAACCACTATTCAAATTAAGCAGTATAATTTTATTTATTTTATTTTTAAATTTATAAAGTATTTACAGACCAAATTTTAAACATATTAAATATTTTTTATAAAACCAATTCCTATTCTCGGAAAATCGAATGATTAAATGATACCCATGGTGTAAAGAAATAGTCAACGAATTAAGTGGGGAATTTACCAACCTAAAAATTATACACTATCTGGAATCATATGACGATCAGTGCCGTAACTAGAGATTGGCGACATGGGCGTAATTGAATTGAATAAAAATGTTTTTTTTGTAATTTGCTTTTAAGACTTTATTGTTTAAAAAATATGGCAGTATTTTGATTACAATTTTACAAATTTACAAATTTTTTGTAATTAACCTTATTACGTAATAATGTAATATTATTATACCTATTTATAAAAATTATCCTGGTATAAAACAAATACTAAATTCAATATTATGGTTTTTCTATATTCTTATATTCTTATAAAACCACTTTTAAGAAATATTATATACATTTAATATCTGAAATACTAATCGCTAATTTAGATTTCTCAACATTTAAAAAAAATTAATTTACTTAACGATACTATGTAGTTAAAACAGTTGATTATCATTTCCAACTCATTTACTCAGTTAAAAAATGTATGTTTATATCACTACAAGAAACTTATAAAATGATATAAAAAGTCTAAATAGTTGAAAATACGGTGCTTAGTTTATAACTATATAATTAAAAGCTCCAAAAATCAGAATTTGAATGTATTCATTATTTAAGTAAAAATATAAATGAGCATATTAGGTGAATGATCGAGTCTAATTTTATATTATACTTGATTAATATGATTATTCTTATCACAGGTTGGAACCACTATTCAAATTAAGCAGTATAATTTTATTTATTTTATTTTTAATTTATAAAGTATTTACAGACCAAATTTTAAACATATTAAATATTTTATATTAGTTTTATATGGGTTAATACAAAAAAAAACCGGAATTAAACGAAATTCAAACATTTGAAAATAAAATCCAACGTTCCATCACCAATGACCTATAATATAGATGACGATTTTACCTCGTTATTGAATAAGTCGCTGTAATGGATGTGTTAAATTTGAATTCAAAGATAAATTATTGCATAAGAAAAATGATTCTTAGCGAAGATAGTGAGCCTAGGTATATTAATAAAACGATATAATATATCTTTATTATATATTTATATGGTAATTTATTTTACTATTAGTAATACGATAGGTTAAATTAATTTTCATAGAAAATAATTGCATATTATTAATTATTATAATAATTTATTTTCACGTGTATTTACACGGATCATCGTTATTACATAAACATTGTTAATATTATATAAAAATAAAAACAATCCAAAGTTCCAAATGTCTAAAAATATCTTAAAAAGCTCTAAAATCAGTTGGCCATTTTAAAATGTATAAAATATATATTACTTATATCATAGAACGATATAAAAATGATACTCGATCACCTGATCGATGGTTTACCCAAGTTACGGAAACGTACTGACGCGGAGTTTAAGGCCATAATTTCCTAATTCGGGCAAACCACACAAAGTCGTAGTCTTAATACATACCATTAAATATAATCTGCGAAGTTGTCATACTATTCTTGATGAAACCATTCACGGATGTATTTACTTCACGAAATTAAATAATTCAATGTATTTGGACATCAACAGCAACGAGTTTTAGTAATCGAATATGTTATATGACTTGTATATTATATTGTCCATTTTATTACCGATAGGTACCAAAAAAGTAATAAATACAGAAAATAAATTGCAGTATTTTGAATATTATCCCATATATATATAACATACAATAAGTCCAAAAAATATGAATTACAACAATAGACAAAAAAAAAATAATAATATTATATATAATATGTATATTATTATAGTTAAATACTCTCGGGAGCCGATTTATGATTACCGAATAAATGTATTTGATTGGAGACCGTTACGTATCAATCAAAGGCCGTTTTAAAATTTAAAATGAGATGAGTTATTGGACAAGGTACTAATGGTAACTAATCAAATTTCACATATTGTCCTAAATATCTTCACAATATATCAAATACATAATACTTTTTAATTCGATTCCTGTTATTTTAAAAATAATTAATAAATCATTTTATTTAAAAACATAAATAAAGAAACAAATCTGTAAAATTACATTTTTAAAATTGATTTTAAATATTATCTAAAATTAAGTAACAATTTACTAAGTTAGAGCTGGGTTTTTTTTTAATATCTATAATAATATTAAATGTATTTTTATTAGCAAAAATAATATTTTTGATTTGATACTGACATTTAAAAATAAACTTTTTTTTCAGAATTATAATAGACGTATTACCAACCTGTTTAGTTAATTATTTAATTAATTAATTTAATTAATAATCATAGTTAATACTAATATAACTAGTTTTAAATAGTTCTGAAAACTTAACTATAAAAATATACACACTACAAAATATAACAAGATGATCTTTTGGTGAAGTGTTTTTAAATTTTGCCAACTTAATATTATTATTTTCAAAAATGAAAAACATAGGTTAGTAAATTTTTATTTAATTTTGATATGATTCTTTAAATAAAAAAAACTTAATTACATTATATGTAATTACTATTATTATTAGTGTTTGAAAAAAATAAATTTAAAAAAATGCATTAAAAGTCAAATTGCACAAAAATATTTTTGCCGTAATTAAATATAATTACTTATAATATATACTGATTACACAATTTAAAAAAATAATAATTGGATTGATTTTCCATAGATATATTAGGACATAAAATAGAACAAATCTATACCATTCAATAATTTACTATAGTACAGTTGAATATTACACAATCAGAGCGATTATACTCACTTCTGACCGCCCAACTTGTGTGATTTCGCAAATGTCTATCGTACAAGTTAGATTGGATCCGACAAGCGGAACTTCCGACGTCCCGAACGGTGAAGTTGGCGAGGGCCTGATAAAAAAGCTTGGATATCCACGCTTCTGGCAGATCATCAGCGACAACCACTTCGGGTTGGACTTGCCCATCGGATGATCCGGCGGCCAAAAATATCGCGAGCAATCCGACGGCAATCGCGATCGACATACTGATCTTTACGATATAATATATATATATATATATTTTTTTTTTATATGTTTTGTTCTCTGCACCGCTGAAGATCGTTTCTCTATATTTTACGCTGTTTAGATTATATTATAATATCACCGATGAATTTTCTTACGCCTGGTACAATAACTGTAACTGCGGTAAGAATAAGCACAGATATACGGCGGACAATACTCGGTTATAAATTTAAACACTCGTATAATATTATACCGAAAATCGCATCGACCTATTTATTGTATTGCAAATTATTGACAATTCTAATTTACGACCGCGGCGGGCGTTTAAAAACAAAAAAAATGAACTGTCGAAAATCTACTTAATACTATAAAATGCGTGCGACACTCACAATATTATTATGATTTGTCACACGCGCGGTCGTAATGTGTGTGATGGAATAATCTGTAATGATGCGCTAATAAGTAAATCTATCAATACGAGTTTGTCTACGGCAACAGGTAAGTGGGCGGAGTTTATCACAAAGTCCCGGGATAAATTGCTCGAGGAGTTTATTTTGCCAAGATCACCGAGACATTATGCACAGGAAATACGTACGCAGGAAGTTTCGCGGTAAACCCAATTATTCAGACAATTATATGTTTTAAAAACCTATTAAATAAATGTGGCTATATCTTAAAAATTATAAAAAAAAAATAGCTTTTTAAAAATACAACAATAATTATAAATTCTAATATTTTATTTTAAAACGCGAAATTATACAGATAGATATAATTTAAATTATAAAATAAGTAAAAGTTAATAAAACATATGAAATGAACAATTACCTATATATTTATACATATAGATATATAAATGGTATAGCTTATTTTGGAACAGTAATATTTGAAACCAAACTAAATGTTTGACGTAAGACGTTTTTAATAATGAAAACAGTAAATCGCTTTTCATGTGTAACCTTTGCATCATATATTTTACAAAACTATTACTCCCATCCGAAGAAAATATAATATTTTCACTATAATATCATATAATAATATTGATGTACTTTATTTAGTTTTTAAATAATTACCAATGGTAGCTTATTTACCTCGGCTAATGATTATTAAAATAATATAATTTTATTAATGTTTCATAGCTACAGCTAGAGCACATCTGTGTGATTTCAACTTACAGGAAAACAATACACCACCATAATAATATTATTGTCAAGTAGTCACCTGCGTCAATATAGTATAAGATTCGAATTATAAACATAAAAATGTATGGCATTTTGATTTTTTGCTACAGATATTAAACATTGAGTTAATGCTAATATAGCTTTATATTGAAAAAAAACAAGTTCTCGAACATTTAAACATTATTATAGGTACCTATACATACTAATAAACTATCCATAATATTAGAAAAAAGTAATAACACATTAACAACAATTATTTTTTAATCTCGCACATCATTTATATAATTATTAAAATACATTAAAATAAATCGTAAACCACTTTAATAAATACTATTATTATTTCTGTATGCACAAAACAAATATTATCACTATAATATGGTTACACTCAGGAAATTCCCATCTTATAGGTAATGAAACGATTTATAATTAAGATTTACATTTGGATTACGATGATGAATACATTTAACTAAACATTCAAATAACCGAGGTGTAACAAAATAAAATATTTAAACATACATCGTTGAATTCACTGAAAGTAGCAGGGGTGGATCCAGAAATTTTCTAAGGAGGGGGCGCAATAATAAAATATTTTAATATAATTTGTATTTATGTCATAAAATCATATTTTTTATTTCATTTGGGGAGGAGCGTAGTCCAGGGTCAGACTGGCGTCAAAAGGGCCAGTCTGCAATCTAATCAAGGGGCCCTTAGGTAATACTAAAAATTGTTAGCTGCGCTTTTTACTTGTTAATTTTTATATTTTTCACGAGGACGCTAAACTCACATGTGTTGTCTTTGTCTTACTAACATACATCATAACAAATTTGCATTCAGCAAAACATATTTTGTGTTGTTAGATTTAATATTAGAGAAAATTTATCTATTATCATATTTAAAGGTAAAAATATTATCTAGAAAATGACAAATTCTCAATAAATCTAATATCAATAAAAGATATTATGTCATTTTCATATTTTAGTAAGTAATAGAATCAAACTGTAAAGCGAATTGTTGTAATTTATATACCTATAATTAGTGTATTTCTATATCAATAGTTGTTAGAAGTGAAGTTTTCGTAATGCAATTGCACTATTTGCAGGTACTTAATTTTTTATAGAATTAAAATTTTTTAGTATTTCGTTGCATCCATCACATTAGATTTAAATGGTGATTTTATTTTATAAATATCGATATATTATCTGAGTTAGATGCTAAAATGTTCGTAGGTAACTTTTATATTGTATCTACATAATAGGTAGTCTACGTAATAATAATAGTGTGGGTTAACTGAATATAATATACAATTACGTAATACAATACTTCTTATTGATGTATTAAAATAAATAAAATGAATATTTATTATTTTATACATTATGATACACGATAAAAAATATTAAAATTATCTTTTTTGAGTAGGTTGTACGTATATTTATTTATTTAATTTAATGAACCAAAATTCTATATAGGTAGGTACCTACAATAAAAAAAAAATACAAACATTGACAGTTAAAAATAGCACTTACAATATAAAAATTAAAAGGTCATTGAGATAGTAAATTAATGTAAAATTTAATTAAACAACATTATTTAATATGAGAAAAACATTAGGTAACTATAACTATCACTATTAGAAGTTAAGAAATATAGATAGGTAGATCCTGAGGCTAACATTATTATAGCTTATTGAAGAACACTAGCTGGGGAAGAATATTAATCTTTCAATCACAATTAATTAACAATGATGAGAAATAACAAATATGTACAACTTCATTTCTAGAATAAAATTGGTGAAGTATACAACCACTTGGAAAAACCATATATAGTCATATAGGTATAGTGTATTTGAAATCTGCAGTATTCACATATTATTAGAGTTTATACATTTTTTAATAAAACACCATTTCATTAATTAAACCACAGATACTATAGACTAATTGATTTTTTTTTTTGGAATAGTGGATGGAAACCATAACACTTTAATTACATAACACACAATTTATTTGATAGTTTGTATAAATAATATGGTAAAAATAAAAAAATAATAGCGTAATATATTATGGAATTTTTTTATTTTCAAATCAACTGTTTTAGTATATTCAATTTATGCAAGGTAGATATTTAACATTTCCTACTTTTTTTTTAACTAAAAAAAAACAAATTTTTTCATACAGAATAAAACAGTTATATTTACCCTAGTCTAATCCATCGTTTAATAATTTTATTGAATGGCGCTTCGACTACTAAGTATAATGGTAAGGCAATCAGATAACACTTAAATGTATCCGTTATCCAATTGTCAGTCTAAAAACACATACAATGTACCAATAAGTTCCATGTCACATAAACGTTATCCAATAGAAAAAATGGATTAGGTACTATATATCTTACCAAGGATTTTACCGAAAGGTAAGACGGCAATCTTAGTGAACTCCGAGACACCATAATGACAGTGATGTTTACCATAAAAACTGAATACGAAAGTCTTCCCAAAACCATTACAAGTCTGTTGTTGAGTACATGTCTAAAGGGGCCTGTAAAATAATACAGCGTTAGAATAAATTATACCTATCACTTATTTATAATTACGAATTACGGAAGTACATTATGCAATAGGTATATCTACTTATATTATATGCATCGTATGAATTTAATTCGTTCGTGGTGTATAGTGTATAATAGTTAAGCATTAAATGATTAAATACCTAGTTGAATGTTGTTTTATAAAAAAAGATACGTTTGTAAATGTTTAATGTAAAGTAATACTATTGATTATAAATACTATTATTTATAATCAATGGTAATGCCAACGATGATGATAGTTTGTGACGTCAGCAGATGGCCAAGATAAACTGTACGGGTTAACCCTAATATTTTCGAAGGCCCTATATCGGTATCCTATAATAATAATCACTAAGAATAACAATTTATGAATACAATATTCACTATATTATATTATTATTATTATTATTAAATCATAATAAATAAAGAATGGCTTTCATATTATTATTATGTTTTGTATTAGTATTAACAATTGACCTACGAATAATTTACAAAAGTCGATATCGTTTACTATATTTTAGTGATGTGAGTATTAACCATTTTCGCACATTAGCTCCCTATAATATCAGTAAAACAATTAAGATCTATTTTTATAATCCAATTTATATTACCATAATATCCAAACGTGAAAAAGCAAATGAAACACCACATGCACAATACCGTCAACGTACAATTATTGACGACTTTGTACAGAGCATGTTCCAACGGATAATAATGTCTCTGCCAAGTGTAAAATTTAGTACCATAAAGCTGAGCACTAATACAAATTACGAAAACAATGAAAGTCCCGCCATAGACTGTGATCTATGTACAAAATTGATGATGTTAAATTTTTTAAATATATTAATTTGTGGGTAAATAGTAAAAATAAATACTTACGCGTGAAAGTATTACTTTTTTTTCTTTCAACTTTTCTACGATAATGCTCGTAGCTAAACCACTAAAGAACGGTGTGGCTCGCATATAACTTAATCTGTACGACTTATTTGAAGACATGAAAATTCTAAAGTTTTCTATATAACTGAAGTAAGTTTTACATTTAATAAGTAAGTTATTTTCTATAAACACCTAGTAACTATATAATCTATAATTTTATTAGTCAAATCAGGTTAAAATCATCATGACTCGCTAGTCGCTACAGCGATGGCTTAAACAGATAGGTACCTAGAAATTGTATTATATGTACTAAGTATCTATAGGCTTAAAATCTTCTTATGACACAGTAAACAAGTAATACTATTTAATTTCTAAATATTTTTTATGTTTGAATAATTCACCTAGGTACTGTAGTAGTTGTTCGTGTTTACGATTTCTTAAGAAATTATAAGTACCTTAGTAGTATCTCTTATTAATAATTATAATATTACATTTTACTTACGTAATATATAACATATCTATTCCAAATCTTTTCGTCAAAAACGTTACTAGAAACGGTACGAATAACGACAAACTCAGTATCGAAGCGAGTAATCTGATTCCGTATTTAGTGTTTTTCATGTAAGCGTAAACAATTATGACTCCAATGATGAAAAACTGAACGTCACAAGACACATAATAGTTTACTATGAGACACTGTAATATCAAATTTAGTCATTTAAATTCGACATAAAATATATAAAAATAGTAGGTATAGTTAAATATTCATATACAACCAATTTATAATCTGCAAGTATAATTTATAAAAATGTACCTATGATTATTTTTGTCTATATTATAATATTTAATCTTTAATCTAAACTCTTACATATTCTATAAACACAATAAACACCTTTGACGAAGACACAAAAAGATCAATAAATCCATATTTTATAAAAATCAATTATAGAAAAATAATATTAAGCCACATCTTACTCCATATTTAATATCAATAAAATTGCTTATGAACAACAAATTGGTCCACCAATATTTTTTGCAAATTTCAGATTCTTCCCATATCATCTTTGGCCACAGCGGTCCGTTTCCAAGATGTGGTAAGATATGCGATGTGATTGCCATCATTATGCAATACGCCGGTAACAATCTACAAGATTTAAGACTTTTAAAAATATTAAAAAAAAAAAAACCAGATTCAGTAGGAACTAGGAAGTATTCCCCTCAATACCAAAAAAAAAAAAAAAATGTAAATAATAAGAATCCGTAGAACTGTGTGAATGTATTAAATAAAGGTCACAAACCGAGGTACCTATTTACAAACTGATAAAAATTAAATATTATAATTGATTATGATAATTAATTTTTTCAGATAAATATTGCTTAGTTCGAAAACTTGCTGTGACATTTTATACACATTTAAATTAGCCGTTATAACTTACCTCAACATACGGTTGAAAATGTAATGTATGAATTTTTTTATGAATGATAAATTTTTTAATACCTATTTTTATATTTTAATTTAAATATGTAAAATAGGAATCTAACTATTAATATGTTAACAAAATACTTAATATTTAATTTTTAGGATTGACAAAATTACAAATATTTTTAATATTTTACTATTTCTAACACTCAATCTTTCATATTACACAATACATTTTTGACATATGACCATTCGATTAGCTTACATTCGAACATATGACGTTCGAACAAACCGTATTCGAACTGGTAACCTCCACCCAAAGAAAACACTTAATTTGTTATCTATTAAACAAACCTGTATTAATGTAAAATTAAAAATTAAAAAATTTGAAATGGTGAGTTAAAAGATGTTTTTAAAAATATTAAAAAAAAAAAACAGATTCAGTTGGAACTAGGAAATATCCCACTCGATACCCCCTCCCATATCGAAAAAAATAATAAAAATAATATGAATTCATAGAGCTGTCTGCATATTTTAAATAAAGGTCACAAACCGAGGTGTTAACAAAATGATAAAAATCAAATATTATAATTGACTATGAATATTGATTTTTCAGATAAATATAAGCTTAGTTCGAAAACTTGTGACATTTTATCCACTTTTAAATTAGTCGTTATAACTCACCTCAACATACGGTTGATGATTGCTGAAATAATTTTTTTTAATCCGTTTTCAGATTTTTGAAATGATTTAGACATATTCAGGTACATAAGGAATCCGCTTACAAAAAAAAAACGGATCGACTATATTTCCCAAAATTAATAAACTATCTGGTCCATTTACATATATCTGTAATTGTTGTAGAACTAATTATTAATGATGTTTACTTTTTTAAATTTAATTTTATATAGATTCTGAGCAGAGCTATGATGAATAATATATTGATATTATAATAACAAAAATGATATTTTTAATAACAACATTTTCAACATTTTACGGATATTGTCAAAATTCAAATTCTAAACAATTAAACACTTGTCAAACAAAATTGTAAATTTTTATTTTTAATTAATAAATGTACAATTATTAATTCCAAGTTATGAAAAACTTAGTAATCGATTTTCAACCATTTTACGCATTAAATAATCACTTAACGATATTTAAAAAAAAAATTTTTTAAAAATTGAAAGTTATTAATTTTTATAATAAATAGTTTAAGAAGAGATAGAATATTTTTAAAATTATATTATATTTGGAAAATTATCATATAAACATTATGTATAAAAAGGAACTATCTACAGATATATATATATTTTTTTTGAGTTATCCCAGAGTTTGTTTTGAGAAAACCGAATTTTCATAAAAATTCCTTTTTTATGTGTTTTTACGGGTTATTTGGTAAAATACTAAAAATTTTTAATTTAAGCATCTAAATCTTTAAAATTTCTGATAGTTCTGGTTAGATTCTAAGCTAAATCAAATTTTCTACACGAAACAAACTTCAAAATGAAATATGTAAGTAATCATTTTTTCGAATAGGTACATTTTCGTTTTTACACACTCGGATAAGCATAATATTTTAAACTAATGAATTCATCGGATCCGCTCCGTTTCTAAAAAATAATAATATATGTATTATGTACACTCATAAATCCACTTTAAATATTTAATATCATTTAATATTAGTAAACACAAATTTTAATTTCTAATTAAAAATCTAAACTAAAGCATTTCTGTAGACATACATATTATATAAAGTCTATTATAGATTATGAAGTAATTAACCATTTTTAAGTTAATCAACTTCTGCGTTGAATCGGGTGATTTGTATAACGTAATATATTTTACTTTAAGCTTTAAATTTTAAATACAATGCGCAACTATATCTTATTTCTTATAATAAATTATGTTTAAAATGTTTTTTTCCTTACACTTTCTACAAATTTAGGATTGAATGGATGATTTGAGAATGAATAAAATAAACTGTGACATAATAAAATCATCATCATCATTAATACTTTAAAACCATACAATGAATTCAATTCGTTGTTCTTATCGAATTTTAATAATCCATTGCTTGAATTAATCAATGAAAATGTTTCGCAAAATAAACCAACACTTTCATCTGTAAATAATATAAAATAAATTTTAATATTATACAACAAACAATGCACAGAATTTTGACAAATTTGGTTTAACATATTGTCTGCATAAATTAAAATTATTGTTTCTATTAAATCATATCACTCACTGGGGGTTTCTTTTGGATTTTTATTGTATGATATTCTTATGAAATGATACAATGTTGTTCCACAACAAATCAAAACAAGCATTAACAAAAATATGCTGAAAAAATATAACAACAAACAAATTAACGTGCTTATCTTACACATATACCTAGTAATTGTAGGTTCTATCTTCTATCTTAACACAATCTTATTATTATGTCGATAAATGTGTACTGTTATGCCTGTACCTGTTAATCGTTAGAATTATCTCCGAAACCTTAAACTAGGAAAAAATTGTATGCTTCAGACGTTTATCGACATTGCAAGTATTTTAGATTATGGATATACTAATAATAAAATACAATAATTATTAAACAATAATAATATTGAATGACCTGGTGAAATAGAAGTTTTTATCATAGGGATACATGTCTCCCCCGATTGTGCACATTATTGGATCCACTCTGACAATGGCCTTGATCCCTTCTGGAGAGAACACCCTGTCTAGTTCATTTTGCATTGAAGTCTGTAGGTCTAACGCCGAACATGAATTTGGAATACATATTCCTAAATTCAACCCATTTCGATGCACTTTATCCAAATAATCACCCCACTGAAACGGTAAAATCCTCAGTAAGCAATATTAATTGTACTTCCATAAGTAGTTTGAATAGATAGTAAGTATATTTAAAATAATACAGAATGTGTTTATATTCACCGATCTTATCAACGGTTATATTGGTTATATTTTCTAAAATCATTATGGTTATACATTTATAATACTAAGAGAAATATACAATTTTTATGATCAGAAGTTGGTTTTGTTTACTTAAAAACAAAATAATTATAATTAAGTAGTTCTCACTGTGTTGAGTATATTTAAAATCAGACATAATATTATTATGTATACTGTATAGTGTATATGTTTTATACCTAATATATAATATAATGGTTTGTATTTGTGTTCCTATGTGTTTATTGTAATATAATGTGTATTCAAATTGTGTCATGGACAATTTGAAAGATCAAGATTTAAGATATTATATAGGTGGCCGTAGATACTTTATAATATTATTAATGTACAATTTTTATATTTAAAATAGATTAAATATTTAAAAATGATTAATAGTATTTAGGTAAGTATTTGAATTTACGTACTCCAAGTACAGTTTTCCAGGCATTTTTGTTCCCGAAATCATCTAGATCCAGCGTTCTGTTGAAACTGTAATCTTTGGCTGCCAATGGTTTTAGTTTTATATCAGACAAGCAATACTGTCCTATCACCGGATAACCCACGTCAACACATTCGTCGTAAATTCCCATATCATACCTGTTGCCTGCTAATAAGCCGATCGGATATCGGTTCCAAGATTCCGACACTGAATATTAAGTAAGATTCAACTATATAAGTATAATTTTTATAAGTCAACGGGTTATAATAATATAGTAAGTACATGACCGTTTCTATTAAATCAGAATTTATTTTTATTTTTTATGTTTCTATATAATAATCTATAATAATAAATTTGGTCAATCTAATGTATTATCTGCAGAGTTGAGACTATTAAACTATTATAAAGGCAACAGAAGTGCCAGTTTTAAAGAAATTAAAAATATTAAACAAATCATTCTAAAAGAAAAAAGCCCAAGGGTGAAATCGCCATTTTAATCATCTTTTCTCATTAAACTATATAGGTACTCTGCATCAACATTAAATACGTCATTGTAATGGAAAATTTCGTACTAAATTGATGAGTTTTCTGTCTAAGAAACAACAATTTTAATTTCTATCAATATAAATCGAAAGAAAATAGATAACTCAAAATAAGTATGGAAGCTCAAATAAAAACAAAATATTTTGAAAAAAAAATTAAATATTAATTATATTTATAGATTATTTTATTATTTTATTTTAATTAGGACGATAAAAATCGATTGTGTTGAAATACGGTATTGCATAAGTATTTTCATTTTTCAACTGCAGTTTTTATTTTCATAGGTTTTCGGATTGTTCTCAATAATTATAATAAAGTGCTATGAATTATTTACACTTGCTTATAACATAGTATAGGTATACTATACCGCAGTTGGTCATTATATTATATTATATATAATTGGTACTCACTTCTAACTGCCCAACTGGTATGATTCTGCAAATGTCTGTCGTACATGTCGGATTGAGTCCTGCAAGCAGAGCTGCCGACATGTTTGATTGAGAAATTGAAGAGCGCTCGGTGAAAGAGATCCGATATCCACGGGCCCGGCAGACCGTCGTCCGCGATTCCTACGCCAGGAATACGGTCGATTTGACAGTGCTCAATCTCCACCGAGGAATTTCCATCGATTTTACCATCGGATAGTTGAGTGACCAACAATAGTGTGAGCAATCCGACAACATTCATCGTGACCGACATACGAGTATTAACTTTTTATTATATATAATTTATTTCGACTCCGCACTGTCGTTCTCTCTTCAACGGTCGATAAATGCGTACCCGCCACTAGCTAGGGCACCATTGTAAATTTTCTTTTGCGCACTACAGATTGATAAAAAAAAAAAAAAGTTATCAAACTTGAATGTTTAATATTTTTGTAAAAACATCAAACTTTAATATTTTAAAACGATTTTCATTCAAGCAACTTTTTTTTGAAAAAATACAACTCGATGTACTATAGTAGAATGCGTTAATCGATTGATAGATCATACTCGTACAAATAATTATGTAGTGTTATATTATATGCTTATCGTCCAGTCGTGATTGCCAACATACGTAATTATATGAGTCAGATATTTAAGTTTATCACTGCAGCTGCCTTGCAGTCAGTATAACAGACGGGCAGAGTTCTCCGGAATAGACATTTTGCAATTAAATAACTATTGAATTTATGCTGACGTCGGAAGTTTATAAGATTTTATATTTACTATTATTATACATGTTTACTATCAGGAGAGGTGGCCAGTAGAGTATTTTAAATCGTTATTGCCGAACACATACCGTGGCTTATAATCGAGATAATAACAGCAATCACCGTACAGAACTTATATCTCTTCATGATTCGTTGAAATAGTGAAATTTCATAAAGTAATAGACCTTTGTAAATCACGGTTTTTTAATGTTAACTTTTTGCATTTAAGTGAACAAATTTTAATTTGACACGAAATCAATGACAACAGGTCATCAACCATCGTCATGTCGATATCATATATTTTATATTTGTATCTTATAACTTTTATAACGTTTAAAATACAAGCGGCAAGTGATAATAGTTTTTATTTTTCGTATAACTATAATTATATACAATAAACATAAATAATGCTAAAAAGTGTAAGGTTATTAAACAATTAAAATAAATTATAATAGTGTATTCACTATTCTTTCACCACATTAAAAATATTATGTCTGTACGACTGTACACGTTTACACCATTTTGTGTAAACTGAATCTGACCATGACATTACCTCTAAGAAATGAATATACACACAAAAGTAATATTTAAAATACAAAAAAATATATATATATTTATTATTTATTTTAAAAAAATATTATAAATTCTTCTAACCCGTCTGAACAGATAGCACCACAGATATATTTTCTATTTTACATTTTGCCGTTCAGTTTTCCGGGTGTGATTAATTATTAATGCCGAATTGTATGAATAATCACTAAAAATTTAATGAATAAACATTACCTAACTGTCCTTAAACATGAATTATTTTAGTCACTTGTAATTATTGGTCTATTAAATTTTATTAAATCCTTAAATAAATAATTTTTTCACGCAACCCGGCACTATAATATTATAATATTATATAATACTTTTTAAATAATAATTTTATGCTAATTAGGTATTTGTCCGAACGCAGCAGTTGCAAGGTTGGTCATGCATAAAACTAAGGATAAACAAAATAAGTACTATCTAAAATATATTAGTAGATTATAGAAGTAATAAATATTTCGTAGCTGCGTAACTTCTGTGCGAATTTATTATAAATACATCGCAATATTGTATATAACATACCATCATAGATGGCTAGAAAAATATCAAGTAAAACAGTATTTTCTGCAGAGCTACCCACCCACTACCCACACACCCATTCAAATCGCAAAGCTCTCCGATTGTTTGATAATATCAAAATTTCTTATTGCTACCTATATATTAAATAGATCATTACCTATAAATTATGTTATATACCATAGTGGTATAGTGCTATTGGTTTTATCTACTTCCCAATCACGGTGATCCTTTTAAAAACACAAAGTATTTCTTACACCACCCGCAATTCGATCTTGCAAGTACACCATAGTGTATAATTATAATTTTTAGTGAACCTAAAAATTATGTATTATTAGAAATTCGAATATATAGTAATAAATCAGTAAACATTAATAGGTATTATAGATATTATGCAATAATTGCTATCCTTTCACCTTAAAACAATATAATTAATGATGTTCTCCTAAAAGCATCAAAAATCATTCGTTACACTTATTATAAGAACAAACTATCCTTGTTTTTCTCCTTTCATCACCGTTTTTATGATAATTTTTATTATGAGTACCTATCTAAAGTTTTCTGAACTTTAATTTTTTTTTCACTACCTGTAAAAATAAAATTATTTATAGCTAAAGAATCACTGCTGTGTATATTCCTTAAGTTTTTATGTGATTTTTTTTTGTGTGTGTAAACTTTGTATCACATTTTAAACTTATAATTTCAGATACACTTGATGCTAAGATGTCATGATATAAACGAAAATAAAATACTAACTTAATGAAAATCACAATAATAAATAAGTATAAACACCACAGTATGAAAAGTACAAAACATTATTATTAATGTAATAGAGTCATTAATGACATATATATGTCAGCAATATTGGCCTGAGATTAATGATTTATTTTTAGAAAATGTATGGCTTGGAAATTTCTAAGAGTGTATATTATTTAAAATTTTTAAATATATTTTAATATAGCGATCAAGTATATTGGGTCTGATATTGAATAAAATAGATGTTATGTATCTAAAAATTTGCACACAAATAACTAGAAAAATTTTAAAATATTGGTAAAAAAATTTTTTTTAGTCTTTTTTTTACTTATAAGTCAAGGTTACTTATATTATAGGAATATTCTAGGTACTACTACTATTTTATTCAGCTTATAAAAATAATTTATTTCTTAAACTAAAAAAAAATTTTAAAAAATTAACATAACGATTGTATAATAAATTATCGATCTATAAAGTATATATTATTATGGACAAAAGTGTACTTGAATTCCATAATATATGGGATAGAAGAGTGATAATTTAAGATTAATCAAATAAAATACTATATTTATAGTGAATTATTATTTAAATAAAGGTATACAATTATTTAACCAACAACCTACAAATATTCAATAATTAAATAATATGTTTTAAATTAACGATCCAACAGTGAAAGTATAAAGTATTTTGTTCTATATTGTTCTAGTTAGAACAGTGACAATAACAAATAAAACAATTATTCGAATTCACTCATGCAAAATAAGATTATCGTACTAATAGTATTATAAGAGGAGCTGCACGTACAGCAGTCAATTTGCCAAGCTACAATGAGACGCAGTTATATCGACGTTAATTGAGGCTCAACTTTATTTCTCTTTTCCGCTACAACAAACTTCAGTTTTTATATTCTGATAATTAATCACTTATTATTAAAATGTGTTAAGTTGTTGATAACTATTAATTAGCAAAGATGTTGAAAATAAAAAAATAATTA
Source organism: Aphis gossypii (assembly GCF_020184175.1). Taxonomy (NCBI): domain Eukaryota; kingdom Metazoa; phylum Arthropoda; class Insecta; order Hemiptera; family Aphididae; genus Aphis; species Aphis gossypii. The sequence continues at coordinate 39,827,345 of NC_065530.1, read as the reverse complement.
GTTATAATCAACTATTAATTATTAAACATCTTTAAAAAAAACATTAAATAAATAATCTTCTATTCCATAGGTACAAGGTACATAGAGTATTATATTATAATGTTATTACGAATATAAGTCAAAATTACCTCTGTAAGTTATATTTGTACGAAATCAAATCGAAAATTAATAATTTTGATTTTAAAATCATTTAAAATTTCATTTTATTATAAGCCTTATTATTTTTTATAATTGTTATACGCTATAGATTTTACAAACGTATATTGAAATATTCCTCTCTTTTTGTATTAATAAACTAAACACACGTTTTTTTTGTGACTTTTAAATTTTATAAAATTAAAATTAAGTTTTAAAAAAACACAGTGAAATAATTATTTCACGGTGTTTTTTTGTTTATCAGTGCTTCTTAATTTTCAATAGACGTCAGTTCGCACTTCTTCGATTAACACATTATTTACGAATACCATTATAAAATAGATGATTATATTATATAGATCGATGTTATCTATGTGGTGTATGTATAATATTTTATTTTTTACAATAAGGCGTTACCAAATTATAAAAAATTGAAATTTATGGTGTCAAAAAAATGTAAATATATATTATTATACTGACGGAAAACGGAAAGTTCTATTTTTACGGAAAATGGTGACGCCCTATCAATATTATACGTGTTGATAAAATATATCGTCAAATTAACACTGTGTGTTACGGGTTTACTTTGAAAACATCTTATTTTCTCAAAAAAATTAAATTACAATATACCTATTAATGATCAATAAATATCTTGTGAAAAAAAAAATACTTTGCACACATTTTACATATCGTTCATATATTTGATTAGACTGTATAACATATTTTATGGATGAGATATTTTATTGCCTTATGCAAAAATAACGAATTTACATTACTTTATTTTATTTGCAGCACATTAAATTGTTGAACGGTAATGAGATACTGTAATCGTTTGACAACGTCCAAATTATTAATATAATATTCTAGGAATATGATTATTGTCAGAGGGTTTTATTGTAGGATGTATAATTTAATAGTACATGATTTAAATTTCTAAGTTGATTAAAATATGACTGTATTTATACGAATAATATATTGTTATATAACTAATTTTAAATGCTTATCATTCAAATTTTTATGTACTTTATAAGACTGAATAAACTAAATCGTTTTAAATTTTAATAATGAATACACCCATCATTTTTTTTTTTAATTTGTATTGTGTTATTATTTCATTAGAACATTTAATTGACTAGGTAAAAGAACTAATTGAAAATAAAAACAAAATCGAAAATGTAATGCTGAAACATCTCATATTAACGATTCATCAGATAAATGTATTATTTATTATACATTTATTCGATTACTTATGATTGATTATTGTTTATTATTGTAATGGACGTACTGTTCTTAGGTTTACAACATTTGTATGGGTCGCGGACTTATTTTGCAACCCTTATGTAAAATCTATTGTTTGTGATTTTAAAAATACATTAAGTTTTTAAATTCTCTAACATTTTTTTTTTCATTAAGTATTTGAGTAATTAATTATTTGTTAGTAACTTATTTGTTTTATTATTACTGAATTTGTAAATTTTAAATAAATAAAATAAAATTCTTGCATATTTAATATTTTCATGATTTTACTGCATAGGTATAAAATGGAATATTTTGATACTTTTTATAGTGTATAAAAGTCAGTGCTTTAATTATAAATAATACTCAATGCATTTTCTACTTATAATTATTTTATAAGTTTAATAAATAGTTAAATTAAATAAATTGTGTTGAATTATTCATTGCATTCGATCTTAACCTAACCCAAAGTACCCACGTTTATGTGCCTTTGTCATCGTTAAAAAATCATGACCAAGTGGTGAAAGCACAGACTGGTCACAAAAAACTTTTTGGAGATAAATTATAAAAGCCACTTCTCAGTGATACTTTCTACACGAGTAATGGAGTATAACTAAACTTTGTCGGATTTCCCCACTGTCACGATGTTTTTTAATAGATTTACTTAGATACAGTTTTGGCAATTTAAATAAATATTGATAAAAAAAAAAAAAAAAAAACTATAATAATGATATTTGTAAACTTGTTGTACCTACTAAAAGAGCAACATCAATGTATTTTATTGTATCAATAGTCAATACGCCTTAGGCACCGTACAGTTGTTCAGCCCCGTGGTAACAGGTAGATTTATTATCATAGGTCTGGCCGAATGCTCTTGTGAAAGTGTCCGATGTAAAATTTACATTGAAATCTTCAGTTAGTAGGCATGATAGATTTTAAAGGATGTAGCCTATACGCGCAAAATACGACCCAAACCCAACCCAAAAGCGCAAAAATAAATAACCCATAAGCACAAATCAATTTTATAAAAAAGTGTATTTAATTTAAATCGTAGTTATTATTAATATTAAATTAAGCATTAACAGTGGTATTAAAATTAGTTCAAAAATCAGTAAAAAATAAAAAATATAATTTTGAGTATTATTTCAAATTATTTAAACAAATGCAATAATCGTCGCGTTGCGTTGCTGCAATCTGTCGTGGAACGGGTAAGGCTATACGCGTACGTACATGGAAAGCGTCGAGCGTCGCACGTTAAGCCAGTAAAATATTGTATCAAGTAATACAATTTATTTTTGCGCTTTTATCCCACTATCAAGATACAAAAGCGCAAATTAATTTTGCGCTTTTGAGTTATCGAAAAAAAAGGTTTATTTGCGCTTTCGGGTTTCACCGATTTTAAATTATCGTGTTGTAGAAGTTGTTTACCACCATCAAGAGTGTATTTCAATAACGCACCATGTAAAAATACGATAATATCGTTAATGTATGAATTTAGACTAATGTAGACACCCACAATTATTTTATTAAACATTGTTTGTCCATTTATCGCATGCCACATAAAAATGCAAATGTCACTGATATAAAAAGGAGATAAAAATATAAATAGAACAATGTCAACAATTATTTAAAAATAAATATTGCATAACCTTGGAACTCATGTACTATAGCCTAATACTATGTTTCATTACGGATTGTTGTTCCTCGGACTATAATAGTTGTGTCAAGATTTTGAATAATTACTCTTACGCGTAAAGAAGTTTCACTTCAAAAACTCCCATTATTTTATTTATTTATTCAGAAAATGCGTTTTTTTAGCCTACGATCTACTTGAGGTGATGTTGCATAGCAAATCGAAGGACGTTTTCGTTTTAAATGTCTAAGTGAGCCACAGCGGTCAGCAAGCGATGGATCACTCTGGTCTCTAGGTCCCTTCGAAAACTGTGTTTTAGCAGGGTGAGAAATTTATGTATTCAAAATTCGTACTGGAACTATTTACAAATCTGAATGCTTGGTATTAATTAAATTTTTTTTTATTAGATGTTAGAGTTTGAACTCTCTGAATTTTGGTTATCATTTATAATTCCTTATGGCGGGGATGAACTATACCCATCCCCTACTGAAAGTTGCAACACTGTACTTTTTATATCCGATTACAAAATACCGACTATTGAAACCTTAATCAAGATCTCACTAAAAATCGATTTTAGTAAGATCCCATATGGTGTTTCATTATTCAATAAAAGTATTTTTTTAATATTTCGATTTAGATCTCATAACAAATTTAAGTTATACGGTGAAAATCCCAGTGGCAGTCAACGAGTTAAAGAAAGGGGTTTTTAAAGTCTTAATTATAAAAATGTAGACAAAAAGGATAGATGATATAATAATATAAAATATATAAAATAATATATATTATTATTAATATTATATTTATATAAGTTATTAATAATATATTTTGGATTATTAAATTATGATACTGTAATAATTCTGTAGTTAGACGACTTTTTTTTATTAAAGACAAAAATGGTGTACAACACCAATAAATATTACAATACGTTTGTTTAGTCTAACACCTATTGAACTTTGTAAAAGTGATGGCTTCCTGTTTGTATAGCTGTTGTATGGTAATATTATGATAACTTACAGCTTAGCTATTATAATAATTATAAACAAAAATCAATCACAACAGCCTGATTCGCATCGAATGTTTGCAACCGTATTATGAATACTTATTTATTTTAATCAACTACAGGCTTGGCTCAAAGTAAAGTAGTAGGTATAACGATGTGAATAAATAGGTAATTATAATACATAGATTATTGCTGACATTAGTATTATAAAATAACTATAGATTAGCTCAAGCTCGAAATCTATTGCATCGCCATTACTCTTAATCGATATTTTTACGCTTTATCCGACGTTGTCTTCGGAAACGCGATTTTCGATGAATATGTATTTGGGGATCTTAAAATGGTGATCTGAAAATAAAAACTTTAAGCAGATAGAACCGTCGAGTATTATCTCCGTAGATTCGTCATTTCAAAAACAAGCTGATGCACTAACAAACGTTTCCTTTGCTGTACGCTTTATGTCTGCTTCGGTGACCGAAACCCCTTCTTTGACGACGACGCTGGCACACATTAATTCTTCGCCTATCCTATCGGATACACCGTATACCTGAAATAAACAGAGGTTATAATGTGAGTATATTATATATGTAAATGTATTAGATTATTCGATGATCAGTATCATGATAAAATAATTGTAGTTGTACACTAGTACGCAGTACCATTAAGAAAATAACTATTATACATTAACTTTTGAGTTAATAACAATAACATACCATAAAACATGCAGTATGAATAAGATTGTGACATAAATAGGCAATAGTAAAAAATCATATCTAAACGTTTTGAAAATGTATTATTGTTCATAATTTTTTTTTTTTTTATTATTATTTAAAATACATTATTCACAATCTATAAAAAAAATAAAATATGCTATAATATGAAAATGATTTAAATAAAGTATAAAATTGGTTTGATTGGCTTGATGAAGTTAGCCATTCAACAATAGTACCTTCTAATTTAGATTGGTTCAGGAAAACCATTTTTTTCTAATCTAGGGATGCCTTTTGGCAACTTTTTTTAAAAATTCTCAGTGGGTTACTAGGAATGGCGTTTGATGACAAATGATATATTAGTGAATTTTGGTTTGAATAGAGTTTGGAATCAAAATTTTTGTAGTGAAGGATAGCTAACTGTTAGTATCTGTAAATCTGTATGTAGAGTATTGTTGGTCATGTACCATGGCCCATGGGGTTTCAGTGATTCGTCTACGACATATGAATTGAAAGGCTTGAATTGATCTTATGTTTGACTGTTTAAGGGTTTGGTTTGGTCACAGATTTGAATATCATATGACCAGAAAGTAATTTAACTGTCTTAAATTCTAAAATATTGTTTGTCGGATTCATTGAAGAGAACAATAATAGGAGGAGAAAGTGTATGTGAATGTTAAATTGTTTTCTTTTGTATTTTTACATTAGGCTCAGGTTAGTCTTTTGTCCAAAAAGACCCCTAAATATATGGTTATATTTTAATTGGTATGGGAATGTTATTGATGGATAGTTGAGAGCAGACATTTTTGTTGAGAGCGAAATTTACTTGAACTGATTTATTTTCGTGTAACTTAATTTGAGATTTGGTTTAAGTGATATTAAATAGTGTGGTCAGCTATATTTGAGTCTTTTTTTAATAATAGAATAACTGTATCGTCAACATAAGTTGCTAGAGTTGTGTGACTTTTTCTGAGATTAAATAGATAATAAACTGATAAATCACTTCCTTGTGGTACTTCAACCCTAGAAAACTGAAGCTAATAGAAACGATTTTAATTTAAACATGAATCCAATATCCATCATGCCAGAGACGATTTAGATGATGTCAAGAAATACACCTGGGTAATATTCTTTTAATAATAAAATAAAAAAAATTATAATATTATGCTACAAGTCCCTACAAATAGTATTTTTGAATTATATGATAAAACAATTGAAATTGTTATTCTTCGATTAACCATCAAGTTTCGTCCAAATTTTAACTATAAGTGTCTAATTAAATCATTTGTGTTTATAGATATTTTTAGATGTTTTAATTTCAGTATGAACTACTTATAAAGAACCTTGTATTACATATTTAAACCTTAGTTATAAAAATTAAAAAGAGATGGTTAAAACTCAAACGTAAATAATTCCTTATCCTACTTGTATACTCGTACATAATAAGAGCACAATATTTATAATATTTTGATATTATAATTTTTCATTATCACATCTAACATACTTAAATAATTATATATTATATTTCTATATGTCATTAATATTATAGATTACTAATAATATACCATCATCTGTTTTTTTTTGCTTTATCTTGGAATTTCCATAAAATTATTCATAGTATATTACGTATGGATTATAAGAGTGATTTTTCCAAATCAATACAATTTCAATCAAATATTATATTAAAATAATATGTGCATAAATCGACGTTATACATACATTGTTATATAATTCTAAATTGTTCTAACTATAACCTGTTTCGCTGATGTATTTTGTGTTGCATCTATTAAACCTTAAGGACTTACAAGTAGTTCGTATGTACGACGCCTTCCACTCCAACATGACAATATTAACAATAATTAACAACGAAAAACTGAAGATCACACGACACGTAATAATTTATTACGAGACACTGTAATACCAAATTTAGTCATTTAAATTAAACATAAAATACATAAAAAAATATTATGATAAATATTCATATTCAATCAATTTATTATATGTAGGTCTAAATTATGAAAATTTATGCTTGTTTTACTCTATAATTTATAATCAACATTATACAAACATAATAAACACCTTTGACGTAGACACAAAAAGATCAATAAATCCATAACAAATTATAATAATCGATTATATTAATAAAATATGTATTATTTAACCATGTCTTTCTCTATATTTGACATTAATAAAATTGCTTTTAACAACAAATAAGCCCACCAACATTTTTTGCAAATTTCAGCTTCTACCCATATTATCTTTGGCCACAGTGGTCCGTCTCCAAGATATGGTAAGATATGATCCGTGATCGCCATCATTGTGCAATACGCTGGTAACAATCTATACAAAACAAGTTGATTCAGCAATATATTATAATTTATAAGTCATACTATACAATTAATTGTCTACATAAAATTTAAGTACTCGTCCAATATTTTGCCCTATCACAAATTTGGTGTTAAATATATTATCTAAGAAATTACAGAGTTATCTTTAGCTACCTACTAATATTCATTGTATCAAACATTGTATTATACTTTATTGTTTTAAAATTTAGAATTTCAAAATGAAAAGATGTGTATAAATAAATACTCGATTTATTACCTACTAATCAAACCAATACTTACTATAAAATTAAAAACGAAATAATTTGAAATGGTTAATTAAAAAATGTATTTAAAAGTATTAAAAAAAAAACCAGACTCAGTAGGAAATATCCTACTTGATACCCCCTTCACGTACCAAAAAATAAATAAAAATAATAATAATTCGTAGAACTGTCTGAATATTTTAAATAAAGCCTAGTAAAAACCGAGATGTTTAGAAAAATTTAAAGATCAATAATATTAAACTACTAGTGTACAATCTTCACCGTGTTGTATAGTAAGACGGTGATAATTGATTTATCAGATACATATTGTCCGGTCCGAAAATTTTGGCAATGAAATTGTTTGAATTTTTAAATTACCCGTTACAACTCACCTCTGCAACATCCGTTTAATAATTTGCGAAATATTTTTTTTTAATCCGTCTTTGGGTTTTTGAAAGGACTAAGTCATATTCAGATACACGGGGAATCCGCTTACTAAAAAAAAAGAACGGATCGATTATATTTCCCACAGTCAATAAACCATCAGATGTGCCTTTTTTTTATTTAAATTTATTGGAAATGGTATATCAGCTTCAATTTATAGAGGATGATAGTTAAAATACATGCCAAAGATGGGCAAATAACTTGAGATGAGTTTCAACATTATATAGTCTATATATTTTAAGTTTAATTTTACATAGAAAATAATTGAGTCTATATAAATTTTCAATATTTTTATATTTATATAAATATTATGAGGAATATTGTACTAAATTGAAAAGTTTTTTGTATAAGAAACAAAAATTTCATCAACACAGATCGAAATAAAGTAAAAAACTCGAAATATGTAGGAAAAGCTCAAATAGAAACAAAATATTTTGAAATAAAAAAAAATTATTGGTATCGTGTATAATATAGAAAATATAGTTATGGATAATGTTGGACGAAAATAACGATTATTTCTTTATAAATAATTAGCATTATAAAAATCAATTTGGTCGAAATACGGTATCGCATAAATATTTTAATTTTTCAACTGCAGTTTTTATCATCATAGGTTTTCGGATTGTTCTCATTAATTATAATAAAGTGCTATGAATTATTTACACTTGCTTATAACATAGTATAGGTATACTATACCACAGTTGGTTATTATATAATATCTATGATCGGGACCGGTACTCACTTCTAACTGCCTAACTCAGTGGCGTAGCCAGGGTTTTTCTTCGGGGGAGGCAATCAATTTTTTCACAGCGGCGGTTTAACTAGGTTCTTCCATAAGTGTAACATGCAAATACCGAAGTATTATTAATACATAAAAAATAAAAAAAGCTATGACAATTTAAAAAAATACAATTTAAGACTTTTGTACCTTTTTTCTTAGACCATTAAAATAATTTTTCAATTTTCTTAAAATGTCGGGGAGGGCAGCAACCCCTTCATCACCTCCCCTGGCTACGCCACTGGTCCAACTTGTGTGGTTCTGTAAATGTCTGTCGTACAAGTCAGATTGAGTCCGGAAAGCAGAGTTGCTGACATGTTTGATTGAGAAATACACCCTTTGGCTAACCTTATTGAAGAATATTAGCTTGGGGAGAATATTAATTTCTTAAACACAATAAATTAACAATGATGATAAACGACAAATACAACTTCATTTCTAGAATAAATATGGTGAAGTATCTTAATAAAACCACATGGAAAACCATATATAGCCATAAAAGTATCGTGTTTTTTAAACCTGCTGTGTTCACATACTATAATAATTTATATATTTTTTTTAATAAAACTAAATTTTATTAATTAAACCACAGATACTATAGACTAATTGATTTTTTTTTTTGGAATAGTGGATGGAAACCATAACACTTTAATTACATAACACACAATTTATTTGATAGTTTGTATAAATAATATGGTAAAAATAAAAAAATAATAGCGTAATATATTATGGAATTTTTTTATTTTCAAATCAACTGTTTTAGTATATTCAATTTATGCAAGGTAGATATTTATCATTTCCTACTTTTTTTTTAACTAAAAAAAAACAAATTTTTTCATACAGAACAAAACAATTATATTTACCCTAGTCTAATCCATCGTTTAATAATTTTATTGAATGGCGCTTCGACTACTAAGTATAATGGTAAGGCAATCAGATAACACTTAAATGTATCCGTTATCCAATTATCAGTCTAAAAACACATACAATGTACCAATAAGTTCCATGTCACATAAACGTTATCCAATAGAAAAAATGGATTAGGTACTATATATCTTACCAAGGATTTTACCGAAAGGTAAGACGGCAATCTTAGTGAACTCCGAGACACCATAATGACAGTGATGTTTACCATAAAAACTGAATACGAAAGTCTTCCCAAAACCATTACAAGTCTGTTGTTGAGTACATGTCTAAAGGGGCCTGTAAAATAATACAGCGTTAGAATAAATTATACCTATCACTTATTTATAATTACGAATTACGGAAGTACATTATGCAATAGGTATATCTACTTATATTATATGCATCGTATGAATTTAATTCGTTCGTGGTGTATAGTGTATAATAGTTAAGCATTAAATGATTAAATACCTAGTTGAATGTTGTTTTATAAAAAAAGATACGTTTGTAAATGTTTAATGTAAAGTAATACTATTGATTATAAATACTATTATTTATAATCAATGGTAATACCAACGATGATGATGGTTTGTGACGTCAGCAGATTGCCAAGATAAACTGTACGGGTTAACCCTAATATTTTCGAAGGTCCTATATCGGTATCCTATAATAATAATCACTAAGAATAACAATTTATGAATACAATATTGACTATATTATATTATTATTATTATTATTAAATCATAATAAATAAAGAATGGCTTTCATATTATTATTATGTTTTGTATTAGTATTAACAATTGACCTACGAATAATTTACAAAAGTCGATATCGTTTACTATATTTTAGTGATGTGAGTAATAACCATTTTCGCACATTAGCTCCCTATAATATCAGTAAAACAATTAAGATCTATTTTTATAATCCAATTTATATTACCATAATATCCAAACGTGAAAAAGCAAATGAAACACCACATGCACAATACCGTCAACGTACAATTATTGACGACTTTGTACAGAGCATGTTCCAACGGATAATAATGTCTCTGCCAAGTGTAAAATTTAGTACCATAAAGCTGAGCACTAATACAAATTACGAAAACAATGAAAGTCCCGCCATAGACTGTGATCTATGTACAAAATTGATGATGTTAAATTTTTTAAATATATTAATTTAAAATACGATTGTGGGTAAATAGTAAAAATAAATACTTACGCGTGAAAATATTACTTTTTTTTCTTTCAACTTTTCTACGATAATGCTCGTAGCTAAACCACTAAAGAACGGTGTGGCTCGCATATAACTTAATCTGTACGACTTATTTGAAGACATGAAAATTCTAAAGTTTTCTATATAACTGAAGTAAGTTTTACATTTAATAAGTTAGTTATTTTCTATAAATACCTAGTAACTATATAATCTATAATTTTATTAGTAAAATCAGGTTAAAATCATCAGGACTCGCTAGTCGCTACAGCGATGGCTTAAACAGATAGGTACCTAGAAATTTTATTATATGTACTAAGTATCTATAGGCTTAAAATCTTCTTATGACACAGTAAACAAGTAATACTATTTAATTTCTAAATATTTTTTATATTTGAATAATTCACCTAGGTACTGTAGTAGTTGTTCGTGTTTACGATTTCTTAAGAAATTATAAGTACCTTAGTAGTATCTCTTATTAATAATTATAATATTACATTTTACATTTTACTTACGTAATATATAACATATCTATTCCAAATCTTTTCGTCAAAAACGTTACTAGAAACGGTACGAATAACGACAAACTCAGTATCGAAGCGAGTAACCTGATCCCGTATTTAGTGTTTTTCATGTAAGCGTAAACAATTATGACTCCAACGATGAAAAACTGAACGTCACAAGACACATAATAGTTTACTATGAGACACTGTAATACCAAATTTAGTCATTTAAATTAGACATAAAATATATAAAAATAGTAGGTATAGTTAAATATTCATATACAACCAATTTAGTTAGTATAATTTATAAAAATGTTCCTATGATTATTTTTGTCTATATTATAATATTTAATCTTTAATCTAAACTCTTACATATTCTATAAACACAATAAACACCTTTGACGAAGACACAAAAAGACAATAAATAAATAATAAATTATAATAATCGATTAAATTAATATAATATGTATTATTTAATCAGGTCTTACTCCATATTTGACATCAATAAAATTGCTTATGAACAACAAATTGGTCCACCAATAATTTTTGCAAATTTCTGCTTCTTCCCATATCATCTTGGGCCACAGCGGTCCGTCTCCAAGATGTGGTAAGATATGCGATGTGATCGCCATTATTGTGCAATACGCCGGTAATAACCTACAAGACAAGTCGATTCAACAATGTATTATTATAAATTATATAAATTATAATACAATTAATTGTCAACATACCTACTGATCAAATAATTTGTCTATCACACATATTTTGGTGTTTACTATAGGTAATATTAACTACAAATCTACAGAGTTATCTACAAATATTAATAATTATATTAAATCGTATTATACTTTATTATTATTTTGTAATTAAAAATAGACAATGCTTGTCAGGTGTTAATTATTAAAAATGAAAAGACGTGTAAAATCTCCTGATCTTTCGTATACATAGTACATACAAAACATTTTTAACATATGACCATTCGATTAGCTTACATTCGAACAAACCGTATTCGAACTGGTAACCTCCACCCAAAGAAAACACTTAATTTGTTATCTATTAAACAAACTTGTATTAATATAAAATTAAAAATTAAAAAATTTGAAATGGTGAGTTAAAAGATGTTTTTAAAAATATTAAAAAAAAAACAGATTCAGTTGGAACTAGGAAATATCCCACTCAATACCCCCTCCCATATCGAAAAAATAATAAAAATAATATGAATTCATAGAGCTGTCTGAATATTTTAAATAAAGGTCACAAACCGAGGTGTTAATAAAATGATAAAAATCAAATATTATAATTGACTATGTATATTGATTTTTCAGATAAATATAAGCTTAGTTCGAAAACTTGTGACATTTTATCCACTTTTAAATTAGTTGTTATAACTCACCTCAACATACGGTTGATGATTGCTGAAATAATTTTTTTTAATCCGTTTTCAGCTTTTTGAAATGATTTAGACATATTCAGATACATAAGGAATCCGCTTACAAAAAAAAACGGATCGACTATATTTCCCAAAATTAATAAACTATCTGGTCCATTTACATATATCTGTAATTGTTGTAGAACTAATTATTAATGATGTTTACTTTTTTAAATTTAATTTTATATAGATTCTGAGCAGAGCTATGATGAATAATATATTGATATTATAATAACAAAAATGATATTTTTAATAACAACATTTTCAACATTTTACGGATATTGTCAAAATTCAAATTCTAAACAATTAAACACTTGTCAAACAAAATTGTAAATTTTCATTTTTAATTAATAAATGTGCAATTATTAATTCCAAGTTATGAAAAACTTAGTAATCGATTTTCAACCAATTTACGCATTAAATAATTATAAAAAATGATATTTATAAAAAATATTTTTTAAAAATTGAAAATTATTAATTTTTATAATTAATAGTTTAAGAAGAGATAGAATATTTTTAAAATTATATTATACTTGGAAAATTATCATATAAACATTATGTATAAAAAGGAACTATGTACCGATATTTTTTTTTTTTTTTTTGAGTTATCCCAGAGTTGGTTTTAAGAAAACCGAATTTTCATAAAAATTCCTTTTTTATGTTTTTACGGGTTATTTGGTGAAATACTAAAAATTTTTAATTTAAGCATCTAAACATTCTAAACCTTTAAAATTTCTGATAGTTCTGGTTAGATTCTAAGCTAAATCCAATTTTTTACACGAAACTAACTTCAAAATGAAATATACTCACTCGGATACGCATAATATTTTAAAGCTAATGCATTCATCGGAGCCGTTCAGTTTCTAAGAAATAATATATGTACTCATAAATCCGCTTTAATTATTTAATATAATTTGATATTAGTATACAGACATTTTAATTTCTAATTAAAATTCTAAACTAAAGCATTTCTGTAGACATACATATTATATAAAGTATATTATAGATTATGAAGTAATTAACCATTTTTAAGTTAATCAACTTTTACGTTGAATAGGTTTTTTTGTATATAACATAATAATAATTATATTCGTAATTTCATTTTAGCTTCAAAATTTAAATACAATGCGCAACTATATCTTATTTGTTATGATAAATTATGCTTAATTTTTTTTTCCTTACACTTTCCATGAATTTAGGATTATGTGGATGATTTGAGAATGAATAAAATAAACTATGACATAATAAAACCATCATCATCATTAATACTTTAAAACCATACAATGAATTCAATTCGTTGTCCTTATCGAATTCTAATAATCCATTGCTTGAATTAATCAATGAAAATGTTTCGCAAAATAAACCAACACTTTCATCTGTAAATAATATAAAATAAATTTTAATATTATACAACAAACAATGCACAGAATTTTGACAAATTTGGTTTAACATATTGTCTGCATAAATTAAAATTATTGTTTATATTAAATCATATCACTCACTGGGGGTTTCTTTTGGATTTTTATTGTATGATATTCTTATGAAGTGATACAATGTTGTTCCACAGCAAATCAAAACAAGCATTAACAAAAATATGCTGAAAAAATATAACAACAAACAAATGAACGTGTTTATCTTACACATATACCTAGTAATTGTAGGTTCTATCTTCTATCTTAACACAATCTTATTATTATGTCGATAAATGTGTACTGTTATGCCTGGTACCTGTTAATCGTTAGAATTATCTCCGAAACCTTAAACTAGGAAAAAATTGTATGCTTCAGGCGTTTATCGACAATGCAAGTATTGTAGATTATGGATATACCAATAATAAAATAAAATAATTATTAAACAATAATAATATTGAATGACCTGGTCAAATAGAAGTTTTTATCATAGGGATACATGTCTCCCCCGATTGTGCACATTATTGGATCCACTCTGACAATAGCCTTGATCCCTTCTGGAAAGAACACCCTGTCTAGTTCATTTTGCATTGAAGTCTGTAGGTCTAACGCCGAACATGAATTTGGAATACATATTCCTAAATTCAACCCATTTCGATGCACTTTATCCAAATAATCACCCCACTGAAACGGTACAATCCTCAGTAAGTAATATATAGTACTTACGTAAGTAGTTTGATAGATGTTAAGTTTATTTAACGGTTACATACAGAATGTGTTTATGGTCACCGATCTTATAATAAGGTTCTTATTAACGGTTATAACGGTTTTATTTTCTAAAACAATTATTGTTATAATATTAAGAGAGATCTATAATTTTTAAGATCAGAAGTTAGTTCTGTTTAATTAAAAACAAAATAAAAATATTAAGTAATTCTTAAAGCGTTTAGAATTTAAAATCAAACATATTATTATTATGTATAGTGTATACGTATTAGAGGTATCTACCTATAGTATATATTGTGGTTTATATTAGTGTTCGTATATGCTTATTGTAATATAATGTGTATTAAAATGGTGTCATGTACAATTTGAAAGACCAAGCTATAAGATTTAGGTGGCCGTAGATACTTTATAATATCATTAATTTACAATTTTTATACTTATTACAGTGCTTTATATATTTTTGTTTTTATATATATAAAACAAAAAAAAAGGATTAATAATACCTAGGTATTTGGATTTACGTACCCCGAGTACAGTTTTCCAGGCATTTTTGTTCCCGAAATCATCTAGATCCTCCGTTCTGTTGAAACTGTAATCTTTAGCTACCAATTGTTTTAGTTTTATATCAGACAAACAATACTGTCCTATCACCGGATGACGTACGTCAACACATTCGTCGTAAATTCCCATATCATACCTGTTGCCCGCTAGTAGGCCGATCGGATATCGGTTCCAAGATTCCGACACTGAAAATTAAGTAAGGTTCAACTAGACACATATAGTTCTCATGAGCCCGCACACTTTAATAATATACTCGTAGTAAGTACACGACCGTTTCTGTATTCAGAATTTTGTTTTTTGTTTATTCATAAGTTAAAATTCCAAATTTTAGTCTAGATGTGTATACAAATATTTTTACTCAACAATTATCTCTTGTATACTTATCGACACATTTTACAAACTATGACTGATATCGACAATTACACGTAAAGTGATAATACTCACATAAAAATAAATTTTATAACTAATTGATTAGAGGTTGTGCTGAGTCGCAGTGAGCACTGCTGTGTTAAGCGTTTGAAAATTAACTCAAATAAATGCAGGTACGAGATTTTTTTAATCATGAATAGTATAAAATATAGAAGTAACATTATCATAAATCATTTTAAATACTAAATCAATGTGACTATAATTCAAACCTTCAAACTTTTTTTAGTGTAAAATATAATAAATTTTATACCATTTAAAAATCTGTAAAATCATTGATATTAGTTGAAAATCGTTTAAAATTGAATTTAATTACTTCATAATAATATACATCATATAACGTATTATTATATAACATTACGGCGTTACTTCAATATTAATTATTATTTTAGCAGTCAAATAAATAATATTATATAATAAATCTATAGGGATTATGACCTTTGATCGCTTCATTTGCTAACACCGCTCCCTCAATCTTATACTTCCGAGCCTAGAGCTTATGATTATCCTAATTTAAAAAATCTAAAGAAAATATAATGCAAGTCTTATAAATAATTAACATTAATTAATATATAAACAAAATATATACACATTACTTACTAAAATGTCTTATTAAATCCAATATTCCAATTTTTTTTTCAAATTTATATTAATTTCTCATTTCCCCCGATGTTTACATAAAAAAAAAATACAAAATATGATTGACAGCTTGTCATACATTCTAGTCAACTTTAATCATTACTATTTAGTAATCGTATTCTATTACAAACCATGGAATTTTCATAAATTTCTCAATAAAATCACCATTCAGAACTAACTTAAGATTAAGATAAGCGACTGAAATCCTAAAGGTATTTGGAATGTAATATACTCAGGAATAGAGGATGCA
The DNA here is from genome assembly GCF_020184175.1 of Aphis gossypii. Taxonomy (NCBI): domain Eukaryota; kingdom Metazoa; phylum Arthropoda; class Insecta; order Hemiptera; family Aphididae; genus Aphis; species Aphis gossypii. The sequence goes on along the minus strand of NC_065530.1, from coordinate 39,810,764 downwards.
TAATCACAAATAATGTGATATATGAATCATAAATAACATATTTTAATTAGGTACATTATTTCATGATATTTATAGTTTAAAAAGCATTAGTAACTTATAGTAATCCTGTTTGCTTATGATAATAATCTATAATAATAAATTTGGTCAATCTAACGTATTATCTGCAGAGTGGAGACTATTAAACTATTATAAAGGCAACAGAAGTGCCAGTTTTAAAGAAATTAAAAATATTAAACAAATTATTTTAAAAGGAAAAAGACCATGGGTGTAATAGCCATTTTAATCATCTTTTCTCATTAAACTATATAGGTACTCTGCATCAACATTAAGTACGTCATTGTAATCGAAAATTTCGTACTAAATTGATGAGTTTTTTGTCTAAGAAACAACAATTTTAATTTCTATCAATATAAATCGAAAGAAAATAGAGAACTCAAAATAAGTATGGAAGTTCAAATAAAAACAAAATATTTTGAAAAAAAAATTAAATATTAATTATATTTACAGATTATTTTATTATTAATAATTAGGACGATAAAAATCGATTATGTTGAAATGCAGTATTGCATAAATATTTTCATTTTTCAACTGTAGTTTTTATTATCATAGGTTTTCGGATTGTTCTCATTAATTATAATAAAGTGCTATGAATTATTTACACTTACTTATAACATAATATAGGTATACTATATCGCAGTTGGTCATTATATAATATATAATTGGTACTCACTTCTAACTGCCCAACTGGTATGATTCTGCAAATGTCTGTCGTACATGTCGGATTGAGTCCGGCAAGCAGAGCTGCCGACATGTTTGATTGAAAAATTGAAGAGTGCTCGGTTAAAGAGATCCGATATCCACGGGCCCGGCAGACCGTCGTCCACGATTCCTATGCCAGGAATACGGTCGACTTGACAGTGCTCGTTTTCAGCTGTGGAAATTCCGTCTACTTGACAGTGCTCGATCGCAACCTCGGAATTTCGATCGATTTGACCATCGGATAGTTGGGTGACCAACAATAGCGCGAGCAATCCGACAACAATCGTGACCGACATATTAACCCTTTGTTGTATAATATAATTTATTTATCCTCCACACCGTCTTTCTCTTTTTTTCGGTCGATAAATTCGTACCCACCACTAGGGCACTGTAAAAATTTTTTTCTTGGCACAACAGGCTAGTTAAAAAAAAGTTGTATTAAATTTGAATGTAAAAACTTCAACGATAGACTCTAATATTATAAAACGATTTTCATCTTTCATCTATACAACTTTTCATGAATAAAATACAAGTCGACAGTGCTTGATTTGGGTGGTGTGATGGACGAAGTCCCCTTCTTTTTAAATTTTTTTTTACGCTCCCCTTCTACTTATTTGAAACGGAACGCTGAGAACGTAACATTTACTACAGTTAATTTTCAGTAAATCATCAGCTTTTCTGATGCAAATATAACTATAACATATAGCCATAATATTAATTGTACATTCGTATCGACTATGAAAAAATTATTGATTGATAAAATTCCTTACCATAAAATATAATGATAAGAAATTGTATTTTGCTCATAGAAACTATTAAAAAAAACAATTAATAAAAAAGTTTTTCTTTCGTTTAAAATATTTTTTTGTACTTAAAAATATTAAATAAATTTAATGATTTACGTGATAGTACATTTTGTGTTGACACTCGATCATCCAACATCCGCCGATGAGTACCGCCTCTTCTAGTTTATTTTCTAAATCAAACACTGCAAGTCGATGTATAGTGGGACAGGTACGTGAATTGATCGATCAATTGTATTCATGTAAATAATATAGTATTATATACTATATCCGGGGTGGCTACTGGCCAGGGACAAGAGCCACCAAATATATTAATAGATATGGAAGAGCTGAAATGTAAAGATTATAAAGGTTATATTATTATATAATACATAAATTCATATTAAAAAAATTTTTTTGTAAAAATGTTACGATAAGATGTGACCCGCGGTTTGGCCACCCCTGTACTATATTATACTCTCATTGTCCAACCGTAAAATAAAATATAAAGTACATAATTACATACGTCAAGTATTTAAGTTTATCACTATTATAGAGTAGCCGGTATAATAATAGATGGGTATTATAGTGTTCCGGGATAGGCAACTTGTAATTAAAAAATTATTATATTTATGCTGATATCGGAAGTTTGTAAAATTTACATAATATTCATATTATACTTGTATAACACTACAGATTACATATTAATTATTATTATCTTAATATTATTGTTTATTACACATTTTACAATCAGGAAAGGTAACCAATCCACACAATAGGGTATTTGACACAGTTGTTGCCGATCACGTACCGTGACTTATAAATTATAATCGAGATCATAACAGCAATTGTTGATCGGAACTTATATCTCGAAATGATTCGTTGTAATAGGTAGTGAAATTATATAATTTTTAATAGACCTTTGGAAGTCACGATTTGTCAGTGTTAACTTTTTACATACACGTGAACTAATTAAAAAAATTATATTGACACGGAATCAATGACAACAGGTCATCGTTGTGTCGAAACCATATACATATTATTTTATATTTTGTGGGCATTACTTAAAATTTACCCAGTCTTATCTACCAATCATAGATGTAGTGCTAGTTTATCATTTTAAAAAAGTTATTATATAACGTAGTTTACTGCTCTACCCTTCTTTCTCAATCTTTCTCAAATAAGTTTTAAAATTCCACCTCGTCCCACTAGATTTACTCCTTCGTTTTTTATTCCATTTTCTTCTTCAAATTATTTTGCTCCCCTATTAATAATCTGTAATTATCTTTAAACACTGGATCTTTGCTAATATTATTTGAAACATTATTTATCTTTAGTTATTATTGGTAAATTTATAATTTTATTATAATTATTACTAGTTATCAATTATTTTTATTATATATTCTACATCTCATTTGTTTTGGGCCCAGACTTGTGCATATTAAAAACACATTAAAATAAAATAATGCTAAAAAATTAAAAGTTATTATAGACATTTTTCAAAGTTTTATTATACTATTAAATAATTAATAATATATAAATAGTATTCTTTCACCACATTAAAAATATTATGTCTGTACGATTGTATAGGTTAGGTTAGGTTATGGCTTAGGTATGTTTACACTATTTTGTGTACACAAAATCTGAACATGACATCACCTAAGAAATGAATACAAACATTAAGTAATGTTTAAAATGCATTAAAAAATATAATATTTGTTATTTATTTCAAAAAAGTATATTAGAATTTTCCCAAATCAACTGAACAGATAGCGCCATGGATATATTTTCTATGTTACCACTCAGTTTTCTGGGTTTGATTAATGATTAATGCCGGATTTCATGAACAATCATTAAACATTTAATGAATAAATAGTGAATTAATGGTCCCTTAAACATGATTTAGTCGTTTGTAATATCAGTCTATTATTACATAATATTACTGATTCATTAAATATTTAAATTAATCATTTTTTCATGCAACCCGTCACTAACATTATAATATATTATACTTTTTTAAATAATATGATAATTAGGTAATTGTCCGAACGCAGGAGTTGCAAGGTCGGTCATATAAAAAAACTAATCACAAAGAAAATAAGTACTGTCTAAAATATATTAGTATGTTAAAGAAGTAATAAAGATTTCGTAGTTGTGTACGAACTTCTGTGCTAATAATTACATCAAAATATCGTATATACAATATAAATTATATACTATCATAGATGGCTTAAAAAATATCAAGTAAAACAGTATTTTCTGCAAAGCTACACACCCATTGTTAACAATTCGAATCGAAAATCCCACCGATTGTACGATAATATTTAGTTACTCACTATAACTTATTATACAGATCATCACCTATAAATTATATTGTATTATACCATAGTGCTATTGGTTTTATTTACCTCCCAATCACGGTAAGCCTTTAAAAGCACAAAGCACTCCTTATACACTTACACCACTAGCAATTCGACGATGCAAGTACATCATGATGTATAGATAGATTTTTTAGTGAACCAAAACATTATGTATTATCTGAAATTTGAATGTGCAATAACAAATCAGTAAAAATTAATTGATATTGTAGAAACAATAATTTTTATCCTTTCACTTTAAAACAATATTGATTTTTAATTTTCAATGATTATTGAAGCAAGTTTTAACAATTTAATATGTTAAATAATCCTTAAACTTTGAATTCCTATAAATAGCAATGTGTTAATACAGTCAGCGGAATAATAAATAAAAAAGTTCGACGGAATCGTTTGCCGGTGAAATCAATATAGATAAATATCAGGCGAAATCGATAGCCGATGAAATTGATATTAAAACGGCTGAATCAATAAAACACCTAATTAATTTATAAATCAATATAACATTATATACCGATGTATCTGTGTATTAATTTAGTTTCATAGTATGTATATTTTTTAATTTTTTTTTAAAAAATAAAAATGTATAAGCAAACTAACTACAATTTAATAAATAAAAATAATAATAATAGGTTTAATAATAATTAAAAAAAAAAAAAAAAAAAATGTAAAGCTTTTTTTTCTTATTTTAATGTTATGGAAGTGGTGAAAGATCTACGAATCTAAAAATATAGATAATTTCAATGTAAAAAAAAAAAAATACGTAACATAAATATTTAAAAACAAATTTAATAAATAAGAGACTAATTATAAGTTCTTGTATTAAAATAATGTGATTGCTAACTGCGGTCGTGTAATTAATAAGTAGTGATCCACTTTTCCGCCAAAATCAACAAAAAAAATTATCCGTTTACCGCCAGATTAGGTAGTATTTGTGCGTTCTATCCAAGTTTTTACATGTTGGCTATGGATGAAATCCACATAAATTGGTTGACACAAATTGGACGTTTTATCCACGTGAACACAAATTACACATTTTATAATTCTTACTTGTGTATAAGGTAATAAAAGATAGAATATGGTAACACACGCGTGCTCACACAACAATAACTCAGAATAGTTAAACAGATGTAAATTGTTTTTTTTCGAATATTTCACACTACGCTCCAACTGTTTGATAGTTCTATTAGTACACTTAGTTTATTTTTTCCTATAGTAAATTTTAATAAAATTGTGTAAAGTTTTACTATATAAAATTCTCGATTCGGGTATTTTGTTTATTTCAATTTATATCCACAAAATGGTAATTAAATAGTAGCATTTTTAGTATTAAACTCATAGACTCACAACCTAGTGGGCAAAGGCGTTGGGTTTAGAATTTGTAAATTTAGGGTATGTAAGTATGTGAATTCTGCACTCAGTATAATAGGAAATTAGGTCATAATGTAATAGTTATAGGTTATATGTACAATTTGTGTCCACAGGGTAAACAAAACCAATTTATGTGGATTTTCTCGCTAGCTACCGTGTAAAAACTTGGATAGAACGCACAAATCCTTCCTACTCACCAGTATAATATTAAGAGGACGCCACTTCACTATTCCAGTAGGTATATTTGTGTCAGTATAATGATTTTGCGATACTTCGATTTTTAGCAAATTACGAGTGTATTATATAACTTGAATTAAAAATGCTCGTAATTCAATTAAAACTGAATAATCTAACCTTACCTTTTAACACGTTAACTGTGACATGGATTGAATTCTATCCTCCCCTCCTATGCAGTGCAATAAAATGTTCGTACATTTTTAAATAAAATAACTAAGAACACTCTGTAATCTGTATAATGTAAAGTACCTACGTATTCAAAATAATAATACAATTAACAAAATGTATAAAGCATGATTGTACAGAAATAATGAAATAATAATAAATAGTTACTACATTATATATTCAACACATGACAATCCAAGAAATACAACATAATAGCATAACTAAATATAACATTATTATTTCATTGCCAATAAATAATCAGTGAGATTCCACGTGAGCCTATCTCGAATAATAATTTTTAATAATAGTATAATAATGCAAGTAATAATGATATATTTATACAATGAGTTTGTTATCTTACCTTTATTACGGAAATCAAGTAGCAATAATATAAAAATAGCCGAAATTTCAAACGACAGCAAATTTAACAAAGTAAAAGGTCTACCCTGTACGGAGGAGTAAGAACAAATTACTTGTTACAGGTTGGTATTATTGGAAGATCTAAGAAAAAAGAAATGATGACAAGTGTTGTACGATGTTTTGACATCCACTGCAGAGAACGAATAAGTTTTGTTTACGGCGTGTCGACATCAATTCAGTACTCAACAGTCAATGTGCTCAGGTAAACAAGCCTAAAATCAATTAATTTATAGATCAATATAAAATCATGACGTATCTATGTGTTATTTTAGTTTCACAATAAGACATAAGTATATTTTTAAAACTTTTTTTTAAAATAAAAATGTATAAACTAATTAACTAACCAAAATTAAATAAAAATAAAATAAAACTAGATTTAATTACAAAAAAAAAAAATGTAAGATAGTTTTTTTTTCTTATTTTAATGGTATGGAAGTGGCAAAAAATACTATTTTGTTTCTACGAATCTACAAAATATATAAATCATCTAATAGTAAAAGTACCTAATTATATTATCAATAATATGCAAGTCATAATTATTGAAAAAGAATAAATATTGTGTATTATATGTTTAAAAAAATGTTTGTTGCTCGTATTACTGTTTTTTTGATTACCCGTTAAAGCTCTAGTTCCGAGACTGGCGACTAATCGAAGTTCTACTGTATTTCTCTTTTGCAAACTTCAGTTTTTAATGTTTTTATATTCTGATAATCACTTATTTATGTATTCAAGTAAAGTTATTGATTATTTTTAATTAACAATGATTTTTAAAATCAAAAAGTAATTACGTAATCGACTATTCATTAAACATATTTAAAAATAAAGCATTAAATAAATACTTTTTTATTGCATACAGTGCCATAGAGTATTATATTATAATATTATTTCAAAAAATTAAGTCGAAATTACTTCTGTACATTTTACAAAATTAAGTCAAAAATTAATAATTTTGATATTAAAATCATTTAAAATATAATTTTTATAGTTGTAAGCTAATGTAAGCTATGAATTTTATAAACATATATCGATATATTTCTCTCCTTTTATATTGATCAATAGAACACACATTTTTTTAGATTCTGAACGGAGTGATGAATGTATTGATTTTACAATGATGTATATGTTTTTTATTTTTTTTTTTGTATCTATGTACAGCATATCTAGTCGAAATAATGCTTCAATTTCAAACTTCAAGGGTGGTTTCCGATGGAAAAGTGAATATCCTTAGTGCATTACAGAGGTGAAAAGTAAACATTTTCCAACAGTTTTCAAAAAAATCGAGAAAAACAAAAAAAAAAATGACGGAAAAACGGGAATTTTTACACAAAACCAGTTTTCGACCGAATCGATTTTTTTATATGGTTGTTACTCAAAAATTAATCACTGTAAATACTTGAAATTTTCACCAAATGTTTATGTTAGTGTTATCTATATACAGTTAAATTTTTGACTTTTTTTGAGTTATTTATAGATCACTGAAATTTTCGATTTTTATGCGAATTTTTTTTTGAAGTGTTTGTACAAAAATTTTGGATGACCAAAAAAACTTGAAAATTTAATACAAGGTTCCTTATGAGTTGTTCTTATTGTAGCTAAAAAAAATTAAAAATCGTAAGTCACAATTTTTTTTTAAAGCGTTTATAGTTCAAATTTTTACAAATCTGTCGAAAACTCGAAAATTTGCCAGTAATTTTGAAGTTGAAAAGTCATAAAATGTTTTGTGTTTATAACAAAGGATTAAAAATACAACACTAAGTTTTCCATAGGTTTTTCTTCAAGTAGCTATAGAGAAAACTCAAAGCATCATTATAGGAAAAATTTTAAGTGCGTTTGAATTTTAAATTTTTACGAAATGCGTAACGATAACGATTTATCCTCAAACGATTTTAAATATTTGTTATTATTCAAAAAGTATAAGTCGTTGATACTTGAAAATCGTACCAGTTATTTAGATTGGCATTTTCTTTACATGATTTAATTTTCAAAATATTTTGAGTTTTTTTGAGCTATTTATAGACAACTGAAATTTTTCTGAATTTTTTTTTTTTGAAGTGTCGATAAAATTTTTTTGGCCCAATCAAAATACTTGAAAATTTTATACAAAGTTCCTCATATGTTATTCTTATAGTGATTAAAAAATTATAAGAATACATAGTCACAATTTTTTTTTATTAACATTTGAAGTTCAAATTTTGACAAAAATTCGTCAAAATCATGAATATTTGCAAATTATTTTGTAGTTCAAAATTCATAAAATTGTTTGTATTTATATCTAACGTTAAATATTTTAGAATGACAAACCATCTCCGTTCAGAATCGTTTTTCGTATACAATGATACCTATCATTGCATTCAAATTTAACCTACGCTAATCCGAGGTCCACCCCACCCCCTAATGTACAGCAGAGCGGTACCCACTTGCTGACTGTTTTTTTTTGCCGCTTTTAAATTTTATTTGACGGTGTTTTTAGTTCATTGATGTGATGATGCTTCTTAATTTGCAATATACGTCAGTTTGTACTTCTCCGATTAAAAATTATTTATCATTATAAAATAGATTATGTCTATAGATAGATAAGATCATCTATGTGATGTATATATAATATTTTAATTATTACAAAAAAGGATAATCAAAATATTAAAACTGAAATCTGTGGTGGCAAAAAAAAAATGGAAATATTTCTATATTATTATGTTTGTGGTAAATGGAAAAGTCAATTTTTGTCGAAAATGATCACGCCCAATAAATATTATACTACGCGTATTGATAGATCATCAAATTAACGCTGCATGGTACGGATTTACCTCAAAGACGACATATTTTCTCGAAAAACTAAACAATACAATATAACTATATTAATGAGTAATGATTAATAAATAATTTGTGAAAATAAAACTTTGCACGCGACTTATATATCGTTCCTATGTTTTAGTCTATATAACAATATAACATAGGATAGGTTATATAATAATATAGTATATTTTGAATATTGAAAATAATGAATATATTTAGGATTATTAAGTTATGATATAGTATAAAACTGTAGTTAAACCTTTTTTTATTAAAATGGAATTGGTGTAAAATGTGTTTTTAACCTTAATATCTGTGGAAAAATACATGTTTTGGGACGGAATTCAGATGGTACTAGAAAAAAAGAATAAAATCTACACTAATATATTATATTAATATTTCATTAATATTATTATAATTTATATCTACTGACCACATACGTAATTATATTTATCCAATAAAATAATCAATATCTTTAATGAATAATATTATAATAATGTTACAATAGCAACTAGCGTTTAATAAATAAAAAATACAATACGTTTGTTTAGCCTATACACCTAATGAGTTTTGTAAAAGTGATAGCACGACTTCCTGTTTATTTCCTGTTTACTATGGTAATATTATGATGAAATACAGCTGAGCTATTATAGTCGCAAAAAAACTTCAATCGCCACAGCCAGACTTGCATCGAATGCATAATCATATGAATACTTATTTATTTATTTTAATTGAATACAAGCTTGGCTCAAAGTAAAGTATAATAGGTATAAAGATGCAAATAAATAATTATTATACATAGATTATCGCTGACATTTGTGTTATAAAATAATTATAGATTAGCTCAAGCTCGAAATCCGTTGCATCGCCATTTCTCTTAACCGAAACTTTTGCACTTTGCCCGACGCTGTCATCGGGAACCCGTCCTTTTCGATGAATATGTATTTGGGGATCTTAAAATGGGCAATCTGAAAAATACAATAAACAAAAGAACCGTTGTGTATTATCTCCACAGATCCATCTTTTGAAAAACAAGCTGATGCACAAACAAACCTTTCCTTTGCAGTACGCTTTTATGTCTGCTTCGGTGACCGAAGCACCTTCCTTGACGATGACGCTTGCACACACTTCTTCGCCCATCCGCTGATCGGGTACACCGTATACCTGTAATAAACAGAGGTTTTAATGTGCGTATTAGAAGATCGTTATTAGAATAAAATAATAGTAATAGTACTCAGTCAAAAAAAGTGTGGTTTTTAGTGTACGAGACTCGTATAATGGGTGACACAAGTACACAATAGTTATGACTTACGACCTTGTGTATCGTAAAGAATAAAAAATCAAAACGTTCAAATTGTATTCCTATACAATAGTAGCGTTGTATTTTGAAAATATTTAGTATAGCTAGTCGAAAATACTGTGATAAATAGATTAGACCTAATCTTGAGAGGGCAATTTACTTGAACTGATTTATTTTAGTTTGTCGTAATTCTTAATTTTCGACTTGTTTGATCAATAATTTGAGATTTAGTTAAGTAGTATAGAATATTAGATATTGTGGGCAACTATATTTAGGTCTTTGTTTAATGATAGAATGTCAACATAAGTTACTAGATTTGTGTTGTAACTTGTTCCGAGGATAAATAGGTAATAAATCACTTATTTTTAATACTTCAACATTGACTTTTTAATAGGTAGATTAAGAGTTATTATGCTTAACAATGAAGATTCGGTCTTCAAGAAATTATTTTAGAATAAGGAAATATGGAGTACTGGAGCAGATAGAAACGGTTTTAATTTAAACATGAATCTATCATGCCAGACATGATCGAATGCTTGGATGATGTTAAGAAATACACCTGGGCGATATTTTTTTGATAATAAAATAAAACTAATAATATTATGGTTCAAGGGCTCAAGGTCCTACACATAGTATTTTTGAATTATGTTAAAACAATTGATCAAGATATTAAATTAAAATTTGTGTATAAATTGATACCCTATTATTGGAAATTTCAGTATAGTATAATATTATAATAATTATTATATAAATATAGACATACAAGTACGTATAATAATAATACATATAACGTAACTAATACTAGTAATACTAGATAATAATTTAAATAATTTATTATTGGAATTTTTTACTAACTATATATTTTGTATACTTAAATATAAAATACTCAAAGTATGTATAATTACTTGAATTTGTGCAATCAATGGATGAGACTCCAAAAAGTATTCTATCTCTTTAGGAAATAAGTTTTCACCACCGCGGATTATCATTTCTTTTAATCTGCCAACGTGATTGCCATATCCGTCTTCGTACAAAACGAATTGGTCTCTAAATATAACAGTGAAACACTATAAACATCGTGCTTTCATAATATAATATTGAGCTAATAACAAAATACAAAACATACAGTTAAATGCATACTTTAAATACAAATTGGTAAAATTATTGTCTTTTTTTTCGTCGCTATATGTAATCTTTACTAATCATTAATGAGTTGGCTTATCCGTGATGTTTACTACAAACCAGCTATAATTATATAACTTTAAATTGTTGTAACTACAACCTTGTTTTCTGGTGTGTTTTGTGTTACATCTATTAAACCTTAAGGAGTACTAACTACTAGGTATGCAACTTACAAGTAGTTATTATGTACGACGCCCTCCGATCCAATTTCACCATGGATAAACGATCAATGAAAACATTTCTAAAAATATTTCATCTTTTACTATTCCTAAGATTTCACAACAGCTAACTAACTATTAATGACATTATGAAAGCTATTACAGAATTAAAAAAAAAATCTAAACTTGATATCTTGTTGTCAAAGCCAACATTTCTAAATCACAAATTTCACAATTTGCTGAGCTCAAGAAGAACTTTTTAAATCTAGAAATCTCAATGTTTTACAAACTAAAAATACCTCTCCCCTTGAATTAATTATCTACCCTTATATATAAAGTATTTTATTTAGAATAAAAAAATCACTAAAGATAAGGCCTCTTCTACATCTAAGATTTTACAATAACTGATTAATTATTGTTTAATAAAATTTAATTTATAAAAAACACAAGTTATTATTATTTATAAGATAACTGTGATGGCTCAAAAGTTCTATGCATATTTTTTTTACGCGTACTCCTTTAACAATTTTTAATAATTTCCATATTTAGAAAAATTTAATTTTAAAAAATTGTCTATAGAAACTGCACCGTACAATTTGTTGAATCGATTTTTTTCAATTTAGGTACTTGGTGTGTTATGAAAAAGTTTTCAATTGAAGGAAGTTTATATGAGAAATTGAGAACAGGTCATAAATAAGTGAATGTTTGTATATTAAAATGGCTTATAAATTAAAATGAATTAAAATAAATACATTATTATTATCAGTTTCATTTACAAATAATACATACATTAAAAATATAATATAATGTTATATTTTAGTTAATCAAGCAATACAGGTGAATACAGTTATAACTCATAATTATTTGTATTGTAATAATTATTCAAAGTATAAAATTTAGGTATTGTCATTTTATAAAATGGAAATTATAGATTCATTAATCGATGAATTCGTTTAAATTCACTAACTGCACATTCAGTTCATGAAAAGATTGATATCAATGTGTCACATAAAAAATAAAATAATAAGTCTTATGGCAATAATTTACCCTGTGTGTAGCCAACCATTCGAATCGATCGTTTCTTTTGTTTTTTCTTCATCGTTAAAGTAACCATTCATTTTCAAGTATCCGCGAATCAACAATTCCCCGGGAGTCCCGAACGGTACCATATCGCCATTGGTATCAACCACTTTCGCCTAAAAATTGACAAAACCCATATTATAACTACCTATATAAGTCATAGATAGCAATATTTTTTTGGTAATATCAACGTTCAAATATACCTAGTTTATAATATCGCGATAAAGTTATTCACTGTAACCATAATTTTACACCTATGTTAGCACGTTGTACGTATAGACCTCGAGTTGAGGTGGAAAGACTGTATTAACTTAAATGTTTAAAAAATATATTCCTTTCTGGACAATGTTCGAGAGTGTAATTAGTTTAAGTTATACCACCTTTCTATCACGCGTTTGTATCATATGGATAAATATTGCTAGGTATCAAGCTTACGACTAACCTCCACGTGATCTTGTATGAAACCCATCGTCGACATTATCCGTTCATTTGAATCGTTTATGAAATTTAGAAACGAACAGGGACTGGTTTCTGTCATCCCGAACAAAGACTAAAATTGTTAAAGAATTCAAAAATTATAATTATAATATTAACCATACCTACTATTTAAGTTATAGATACTAAATTGTCACAACAAATTAAAAATAAAAAAAGTTATTCTAATCAATTTAAAAAAAATATACCAATAATTTAGCGCGTGGGAACATATTCTTAAATTTGTTCATCAAATTTGGAGAACAAGTGGCGCCACCGGTTATAGCGATTTTAAGGTCGTTATCTTGTTGTTCTGGAGGAAGTTTTTCGAAAGCGGACATAGAGTCAAAGTATATCGTCGGCGTACCAAATATAAGTGTACATCTAAAATAATAACACATTTGTAATAAGTATTATATAGTTATTTATACTGATATATTTAATACATTATTTATTCTTTATTTTATTTTTTTCAGATAATGTTTTGTACAAATGTCAAATATCTTCGCATTTATACTTTACACATATATTATAATAATATACATTTAACACTTTATTTTGTTTAGTCTTCTGTATTTTAAATTGGAATCATCATCATAAAAATTATAAACTTTGATATAAATGTATAAACTTACTTGTCTTTTGTAATAACGTCAACCGTCGCTTTCGAATCAAAATGAGCTGACGGTAAATAAACTGTTGATTTGGTAACCATAGGTGCAACGACAGCAATGGATAAAGCAAAAGCATGAAATAATGGCATTGGACAGCAGAATTTATGTAACTTTCCCTAAACGTATAAAATATACGTATAGCATCAAATAGTAAGTAATAACATTATGATCACAACAAAAATCTATGAAAAAATATCTCTAATAATTACTTTGTTGTTATCATCGTAGATCCCTAAACGCTTCATGATAAAGTAAGCGTTGTTAATTAGTCCAAAATGATTCAATAATGCTGCTTTTGGCTTACCAGTGGTGCCCTATAAATAATTGTATAGATACATTTTTAAATGCATTTAATTACACAAACTTTTCACAGACAGTGTTATTTTATAATTTATTACAGTAATATTTGGTTTATGATTTATACCTACCTAAAAATTCAAAATGCACGCTGTAATGCAATGCTAATAAAAACTATTTATAATTAATTATATTAATTATATGTATAATTATGCATGACTATTAAAACTATAAATTGAATTTGATATTTTATAACATTTTAAGACTAATGTCTATTATTAGAATATATTGATGTTAAACTATAACGTGTAGATTGTTAAAAAAAAAACCTTCGCTCATTGCCCTAAAAATTTTCACTTCAAACACAACTGAAAGGAAAGTTTGATTGTAAAAGTCCTAATATTTTCTCGAAATTCGTAAATTAATAAAATCGTTACAAGTTATATTATATACATAAAATCAATATTGTAGTGTAATATAATAAAAACCTATTTTTTTCATTTCTTACTCACTGAAGTAAACTGAATATTACATCCTTCGTCTGGTTGAATTTTAGGTATACTATAATCTGTATTGAAACCCATGTCCAGGAATGTTTGTAAATTATAGGCACCGCTATAATATTAGTTATACTACTATAAATTACTGCAGTTATTGAAAAAAAATATCAAAATAAATGTAGAACAACATAATAATATTATATTATGTAAATACTAACTTAAAACTATTTTCAGAATCAAAAATAACCGATTTCAGCATGGGTAAGGTTTTCGACTTAACTGGCGTATTGGGAGGTCGCTTCCAAATTTCCGGATCGACCTTCTCCAATATTTCAGGATAATTTTGAGTCTTGAACTTTTCTATGATTATCAGACACTTAACTTCAGCCAGCGTTAAACTGTGTTTTAGTTCGTCACTTTGATACGCTGGATTTATGTTTACCTGAAATCATCATAAACAAAATTATGTTAAGTTGTTAACCAGTTAACCATAACTCATAAGTAATAAAATATCATCAACTTTTTATCGAATATAATTACACTGTTATGAGAATTATAATATAATACAGTTTTCAAATGTAATAAAAATAATTATTTAATTATTTATAATAATTAATAATACTAATACACTGTTAATACGATAAGTGAACGACGAGTGTATTAGTGTATAAATAATATTAATTTATTTACATTTTTTTATATATTTAATTAATCAATTTTATTTATTATTAATTAATATTATATAAATCTTTAAAATAGTTTTAAATAATAAATTTAGGTACCTACATAGTACATACAAGTAGAGTTAATACAATTTAATGGAAATTAAAAAAAAAAAAAATAATCATAAATTGGTACTTAAGCCAATAATACCACATAGATTAAACATTTAAACCGACATCATAACTATTGGTATTATATCGTCAGAATGTAAATTGCATGTACATTTATTTATTTGTTTTTAAATAAATAAAGATCTATAACCTCATTACGTTGAATTGTATACATACGATATGCCTGTACGGCTGTACATTAAACTAACAAATACGTATAAATATATCATAGAAAACATCATAGAATAATATTATTGTGTCTACGACTTAGCATAACACGTAAAAATCCTAAACGGTAAACAAAAAAAAATGCATAATTTTTTTTAAATACTATGTTTTTGTGTTGAATGATAACAACAATTAATTTATACGAAATTAAAAATATACAATAATATACATTAAGACATTATAGCAGTACTCGACAGAGAAAAAGTCATCACAAACGTGATGTTTTACCGAAAAACAATTTTCGAATGTTAATAATAATTAATATTACAAATTTTTATTTTTTATTTTGTATAAATACCAAGATCAGTCCCAGGCGGGCTGTAGCGATAATCGCCGTATAGTAAAATGCCCGATTGGGCATCCATATTCCGACTCGGTCCCCGTGCTTAAGGCCAATGGCATTAAAACTCCTGCACAGCTTATCCACCTGGAAAAATAATAATAATAATAATAATGTAAATTAATTAACATGCTCGTTTACAATATATTCGAGTAGGTATACGTATTTTTTTTTGCGTGTTGCGTGTGCTAATTGTACATAATGTACATAACGGGTATATAGATAATAATATATAGGACAAACTGTCGCTTTCGATGAAACGAATCATATACATCTTATTATTAAGGTTTTACTGACCTCGGAGTTTATGGCGGCGAACGTGAATCGTTTGTTTTCGTGGCGGCTAACCAGGAACTCTCGGTCCGGAGTCTGTTGTACGGCGTCATTGAAAACTCCTCCGATTGTATAAGGTTTGAGTGGTTCACTCGAGGCCCCGCACATATAGCTGTACTTCGACCAGTGATTATTTCTCGAAAATATATGATAACTGCAGAAAAGCGCAAACTTGACTAAATTAGGATATATTATTGTACAATGTTATATATCAAGACTATAATATTATATATCATGTATTCAATATACAAGTGGTGTTTATCAAATCTTGTAATATTAGTCGTATGAAGTTTTTGACTCTTTTCTAAAATATATTGCAATAGATTGTACAAATAAACTAAAGTGTAGGCTACTATATAGTGCGTATTCAACATATAAATCATGGAATAGCTGTAGGTACTTTTATAAAGACACTACAGCTCACACCGAACAACGCATATTGGTTAATACTTTACACATAAGTATAACCATGAGAATAATAATAATTATTATTTTTTATCTTATTTGTATGATGTAAATATGGTTGTTGTCGTGTCGTTCCGAATTTTACAAAGTACCTAATATGTGTTATACAACCTAACCTAACTTGATATTGGTGCGGTTTATTTGACCGTTTAAAAATCAAAATTGTTTTCATTCATTATATTATTAGATTATCGCGTGGAATACGTTGTATGCCGTAGGCTAGAAGTTCTGTAGGTCATGACTCACGGCCATTCGTGTGAAAATGACCTAGTTGCGTGGTAAACCCGGCGTAAACATAATATAATATATAATATATATATATGTGTGTGTGTGTGTGTTTGTGTAAGTGTGTAGTTCTTACTTCTTCAGGTTTTTAGCTGAATAAAATGACTAAAGGGCTTGAAAAACCAGAGGGTGAACGCGTGACAAGTGACCTACCCTCTGCAACATGTATTACATTTTACACTGCAGCTTAATATTAGTTTCTGTATAGATTACACGCAATTAAAAAATAAAAACACGATATGGCCGGTTATAATACACTCCTAGCACTTAGTTGTCTATGATGTAATGCGTAAAAAAATCTACTGCTAATTGTCGACTTTTCATGTTAAACCACATTTTTAACTGATATAATGCAATTATTGCATTGTCCGAATTTATATACAACTATAAAAATATAAAAATTGATGTAATTACATAAAACTTATATATTTATTTAGTGTGTAATAACTTAAAATATACATTGCAATAGCTATAATTTATTATCTTGATTTGTAAATAAATATATATATATGTAGGTAATTGCAATAATACTTACATTATATTATGTCCATTAAGAGAACGTAGTCCTTTCAGTTTCGTTATTTTAAACAACAAATTGTTAGTCATTTTATTAGTTCTAGTCACCTAGCTTTGCACATGAACAAAAACTCATTTAAATAGTATATGATTGTAGTTATTTTATAAATTAAAACTTAAAAATGAGGTAATAAGTACATTACTGTTTTTTATATAGGTATATACTAAGCGTTCCGAAGTTGATTAACAACTGTAAGTAATATTTAAGATTTTGAAATTAATATATTGTGTTATTTTTTATCAACGATATTGAAAATAAATATGCACGATAAATATAATATGATTCAACACTATATATACGCTAAGAAAGTACGAATTCGACCGTGGGAGAGGGACGTGTTTGTTAAATGTTTACGATTGGCTATCTGAAAACAAAATAATACTTTATTAAACGAGATACTTTGGTACCTAGAAGTACACTTCAAAATGTTTTTACAATACAATAAAAATAAACATAAACTTAAAACAAATTTATACAGTTCTGACCGAATTTTATTTGTAATGCATTTATCGAAAAGAATTAAAACGCATACTATTGCAACGTAATGCATCTATTATATGTTTTAAGATTTATTTACTAACAGTGGTAAACAAAAGTGGAATTACATCGGACTAATTTAAATCATAATATGATTTTATAGCTTAACTGAATAATTCATTAAGGTTTAATGAATTGTAACTTGTCAATTCTCTTCCTCCCATCAGACTAAATGAAGTATGATATGAATATTTGTATAATAATATGTCATGTGCTGATGTGTGTATAGAGCCAATTCTATTAAATTTTTTTCTGGTTCAAATTAAAAAAAAAAACCAAGTTATCTAAAAGTAAAGAGTTGATATAAGGGATGAGCAGTTTTCGGGGACGTGTTGGATTTCACGGAAATTATACAAAAACTGAGAAATTAATTACAATTAACGCATTACAAGCCTAAATAATGATGTATTTAATTTAAATATTTAAGTTTTTTTTTTTGCTAAATTACAATTTAGTATAAAGCACTCTGCGGGATTGTTTAAAAATATAAAAACATGGTTTCAATCGATATATAATATATATATATACATATTACTTATTGCCTACATAATTATACTGACGAATTTTATTCCATATTAGTGGAATAAATTGGCCAATTAAAATTCTATAATATTTTGTTACATTCATTAAAAATAATAATAATAATAATAAACAATAAATATATATGATGGTAGGTAATAAATTATTATTTAATCAACAAATCGTTTATAATAGTGTTCCTAGTAAATATTAGGAAACATATAAGAAATATAATTGAAAACAATTTTTAAATTAGATAGGCCTTTTTTATATTTATTGTATTATCTAAGAACTTAGAATCTATGTCGAAAAACCAATTAGATAGATATGATAAAAACTGAAGATATCGCGGAAAGGTAATATATGTTATCAAATGACGTAATACGAACTTATAACAATTAATTATATTTCTTGATCTTACCGAAATGTAGATAAAAATTTTCAGGACACCGGAAAGTATGGTCACCTTAAGTCCTTAAATAAAAAAATTTATAAAATATAGTTCACAATTTAAGATACAATGTATCTATAACTACAGATTGGCATTCATGTTGAACCAGTGCACAGATAAAATTGATTGGGAGCTATGCTATAATAGATATACGTCATATGAATATTTTGCAGGCTCGAAACAATGAAAAATAAGCAAAACATTATTTAACTTTTCTTCTTTTTTTCAGTAGTCCAATATTATATAATATAATATAGCCCTTATTATAGATATTAACTACTCTGAACAAAAAACTTTTTTTTCTGCTAATCTATTAATAGCGCTTTTTGACTATCTTATACTTTAGCTGAAAATTATTGTAATTTATAAAAACAAAAAAAAATTATTTTCGTTTTACGGTTTTTAGTATTCTGGGAATCCCCAGGACAGGAATAATTTTATTGTTCCCAGGATTCTTCAAGAGCACCAACCTTGGCTAGTACAGTACAGTTTGATGGAACACTAGAGCGAGTGTGCTGTATTTATGCGCAAATATACCTATATTTGTATATCAAAGTTCAGTTTAAATAATTTTTCCTAGTTATTTCTCATTAGTTAATTAGTGAAATCAGCAGTAGTTTTTCTTTTCGCTGATCATTATTTAAATAAACAGCTACAAAAAACCCAAATTTCATATAGATAAGTAATCTTTAAGTGAATGCGGATATTATATAAAATCATTTGACAATAACTAAGTACTGAATTCACAATAATAAATTAACAATATATCTCTAAATTATATATAACTACAATATAATAATAAAAACGTAAGATGTAAGAATAAATATAATATAATCATTGAAAACTAAACCAATAGAATTAATACATACTTGTTTATTATCTTAACAATATTTCATAAAACTTTATTTTATTTTATTATTTCATGGTATTTACATACTGGGTAATTATTTTAATAAACACTAATTTTATCGAAAAGTAGTAACGTCAATAGGTTATTTTTTTGTACAATTTATATTCATTACGAAGCAACTACAACATTTTTGGAAAAAATTTTACCATTTTTAACAGTAATTGCTTCTTTTTAAAAAATTTCACTTTTTTGAATGAAATGGGTACATATTTTGTACTTTAATTTGTCTAAAAAAAATGTTTTACCAAAGTTTACGGTTAAATCAAATTTCTCAAAAGTAGGTGTAGTAAATTAGATATCAATTATACATTTTAACATACAGTTAGATTATAATTATTCAAAGTTTTAATGAACAGAGCAGCGGTTGTTAAAAGATTACAACCATTACAAAACACATATAAAATTACATTTTGTAAGGACCCATTCATTTATCCATTTATTCATTCATTTATTATAGGCCTCTGCTTCATTTATCTATACTTAAAAGTTGAAATATGTGATGTCCATTCGTTTGAAATTCTATTTTCATATTAAATATACAAAAATTCTTAGAAAAAGTAATCGTCTCAGGAAAATAAAATTAAAGATTTATGTCATTTTTTATAAAAGTAAAAAGCTTAAAAATATGATATTTTTTATTAATCACTTAATCATATAAAAATATTTTTAAAAACTAATACATTTTGAGATAATGAGAGTTTGCTATTGAATATATCATCCCATATATAAATTGAAGAATATGTGACATAGAAATTTAACTTTGAAATTGTTAATTGTTTACAAATATTATTTTATAGCAGCTACACTTGAGTGCCATAGGCGAAAATAGTGGGGGGGTTTTAGGGCTGAGCCCCCCAAAATTACACTTAGCCCCACAAAAAAAAATATATATTACCTTTGGCTTAGTTTAGAGGTGGGGCTATAAACAAGTATAGCCCCCCTGAGATTTAGTGTTAGTTGCGCCACTGCACTTAACTATATTTTACACTAAAGACTAATATTTCTTTTTTGTACAATGTATAATATGTTACCTGGGTAAAATTATTGTGCTTATATGTCTAATTTTTTTTATTTATATTATTACTTTAAAAGACTTCTGAAATGTCTGTAAAGAATCATTATTACTGTTTAACTAAAAACTGTAATTTGATTACCAGTATCAGTATCTTAATTTTATTTAAATAAAAATATAAAATGTTTAATTGTTTTACAGTGTTGGTTTTATTAAATAAGTACATAAAAGTACTTGTAAATTCCATAAAACATTTAACCATCTTCCTACCTATATCAAAAGTGCTATTATTTTTCAGTAATAAACTAATTCGAATATTATTGATTGTTAGGTTTACACCATACTAGAGCTATTTTGAATGAGCCTAAGGTTAAGCCTAAGTACAAGTAAAATTATATTTACATGGTAAAAAATATTCAATAAATTTTAAAATTTTGAATACTCAATAATATGCTTAGCACCAATACCTTATACCTTATATAATGCTTAAGCGATTTCGTTTTCTTTATAACCATGTTGCTGAAAGAAAGGGTATCTACTATCTAGAAAGATAAGATTACTATAGATTACCTCAAATTAAAAATTTTTCATTTGGCTAGAAATTTGTTGTCCAAAATTAGGTTTTCTGATTAGTCAAAACAATAGACAAATATTAAAATGCATTAAGTATAGGTTCCTTGCATATAATTGTTATTGTAGCGGCATTAAATACGAAAATATATGTAAAGGTAGGTGCAAATTGTAAATTTAAATTTAAAAATAACATTTTAACCTTTTAAAGTTTTCATAATTAATAATTCTGCATTTAAGTCAATTAATATCTAATCCAGTTATGTAAGTTATAATTTAAAATATTAATTTAGATTTTTTTTTTTTTATTGATCTAAAATACATCGACAACTAGCCACTAGGTCATTAGTATAAGAATTTTTGTTAGGTTACTTTGTTAATATTTACATTTTTTTTTTTTTTATTTATTATTAAATTTAATTATACAATTCTGTTTTTTTTTTAAGAATAAAATTAAGTTTTTTTCGTCCTGTGGATTTGGTCCAAGTGCTTGACAGATTTGTTCGGATATGTGGAATTGGTTACGATACTGGTTGTATTTGTTACATTCGGTGATGATGTAGGTAGTTGACGGTTAAAAGAACGCTGCATGAGTCACTTAATGGAGGTTCGTCTTTACTCATTAAGTAGCTGTGCGTTAGGTGTGTGTCCAATTCTGAGGCAGTTTATTGTTAATTTAGTTTTTGTATTACTTATTTATGTAAGCAAAGTCGTTTTTAAAATTAATTTAAAGTATTATGTTTTTATTTAATTTATTTTGTTTTATTTGTTGAATATTTTGTACCGTGAACATAAAACTATTTACTATATTTTTTAACCGAACTATTTTTAAAGATTACCCACCATGTTATAAAAATTGAATAATTTACACATAACCCATTATTTATATTTAACAATGAAGTATTCATTATCAATAAATGAAGTAATATAAAGTGATAAAAGTAATTTCGTTAAATACATTTAAATAAAATAACCTATTCAAATGCCTAAATTTGTGTGTAAATACTTCAATTATTGTTTAAAATAAAAATTATTGATTGGAAATGCTTAAAAAGCTATACTTGAAACCTATTCCATTAAATTGGTATACCTATATAAAATATAATTGAATAGATTTAAAAATTGATAGACAGTATCATTTTTAACTATAATTATATAATTATTTTACCTTGATAAATTATTGCAGTTTATATAGGTAGGTATCTAATTAAATTATTTATGTTGGATCTTATACCCCAACACATCCATATTACGATTCACCGGGATCTGCCGAAGATAAAATTACAAAATTGTTGATTAAAAAAAATGTATTATTTTATAAAGAAATTAATCAGTAGGAGTAATTAAAAATATTTAAATGACGTATATTAATAAAAAAAACGTAATTTTTGTACAATAAAATGGTTAGGTTAGATAACCTACTCATTAACTACTCAACTATATAATAATCCAATTAAAATTAAATTAATAATTATGCAATAAAAATATTTTTTTAGATATTTTATGCTAATAAAATCATATAATTATTTCATTTGAAAAACATCATATTTACAATAATGATGTAGCCAAAATAAAAATCTTTATTAAAAAATATTTCGATAAATATTAAACCATTACATCAATAAATAATTTAAATATAACATATTTCACAAATTGAATTCAACGTTTTAATATATACATAAAAAAAAACGTTTTTTTCAATTAGCGACAAACCTATAATATGTCATAGTAATGAAACTCAATTTTATTTATTTTTACAGAATTATTACTCATACAACTGTATTTATCATAATTCCTAACTATTTAATTATAGTTAAAAATAATAATATTGTGTTAATATTTTAGTCAACATTTTAAATAGTGCCTATATATTATGCGGTGAGGGCAGGAAGTGAGCTATTCAGCAGATAGAAAGCCTTCTTACACTAGTCATACATACTATTTTTTGTAATACATTTTATGCCTTTAAAACCACCTCTATTGATACTACTGTGAACCATAATGAAGTGCCCTTGTCGTCCTTGGTTTAGATTCACCAAAATGTTTCATAAAACAGTACACAAGTAACTCTCCAATCATCTAGTATACTGTGTAATATATTATAAATATATTATATACAAAACATATCGATACGTTTATTTATGATTATTTATGTATGATTTTAATAATAACTTTTAAAAGCCTTTGCGGTCTGCTAGATGAAAATGGGTTATTGTCTGATGTTTCAATTGGCATTAAAAATGTAACCTTTTGTGTAGGTGTAATGAAAAATATTAAATTTATCTAACCACTTTCAAAGCGAGGATTTTTTATACATAGAAAATGACTCTCTACATCCACTGAATTGATTGGTGCATATTTCATACAAGAGGTTTTAAATTACAACACTAAACCTTAAATTTTGAAATGGTCGATATCGATGTTCTAGGTATACTGACCGTATAAGTACTGCTTGTTATATTATGTAGATCAATTAAATCTATACGTTATTAATACATTTAATAACCGATAACGAAAACAATAATAATCTAATACCTATAAAGTATTTTGGGTTTTTACGTTTCTTTTTAATTCATTTTTTTATTATTATTATAATAGCATAATAAACATAATATACAAATTATACAGCTGAAATAATTGAAAAAAAAAACAATAAAAAGGTAAAAAAGCATTTACATAAAAAAAAGCCAAAAACAGCAAAAATAAATCGGTTTATTTGGAATCAGAATGATGTAAAACGAATTTGCGAATTTATGTATAAAAATTAGATTTCTATCTTATACATTAATAAAGATAAAAGAAGCATTATATGCTTTAAAATCCGAGCCCTAAAATATATTATAAGTATTAAATACCGAGATATTTTTGGGTAAGTATCTACTATCTATAACTACCACAGACGTGTAATATTTGAAAAAGAAATATAATTATTGATACTAATAAGTAATATTAGATATATAATAATTTATAGCCACACATCGTAATACTGCGGCACTACGTAATATTATTAATCCAATCAAGTAAATCAATTTATTTAATAATAAAGTAACGATATGCATAATTAACTTAAAACAAATAATTAAAATACGATTATTTAGCCTATTAATATAATGAATTTTGTAAAAGAATAACGGTATGATAGCTTCTTGTTTACGTATAATATTTAGCTGCAGTGTGTATATTATATGACAATAAAACACAGCTCAGCAGATACAGTTACAAAAATTAGCGATCACAATAGTAACACAGAAGACGATAGATCCTTTAAGGAAATTATACAGAACTGATTAACGGAGACTTATGTTAAATTATGATCTTAACTAGATTAGGTTAGACTAGAAATACGTTGTATCGCCATTTCTCTTAATATGTGCTTCTGCACTTTGCCCGACGCCGTCAACGGGAACCCGTCCTTTTCGATGAATATGTATTTGGGGATCTTAAAATGGGAGATCTGAAAAATACAATAAGCAGACAGAACCGTTGTGTATTATTCCCCTAGATCCGTTAATTAAAAAAAAAATATGCGTAACAAGCAAACCTTTCCTTTGCTGTACGCTTTGATGTCTGCTTCAGTGACCGTAGCCCCTTTTTTGATGATGACGCTGGCACACACTTCTTCGCCCATCCTCTGATCGGGTATACCATATACCTGTGATAAACAGAAAGTATCGTTATAATATATTATACCTATATTTAACTATATAAGATCATATTGTATAATATTAGAATAATAATATTAGGATAAAATAATAGTAATAAAACGCAGTTATAGACGTGGTTTTTACCGTACAAGTAACAAGTATACGGACGTAGTCCATTATAGGCTCCCGTTTTACAAAAAGGTCAATTTCCAAACGGCTCCGGTTTTTTACAATACAAATTTATTTTCATTTCAGGTTCAGATTTAAAACTGTTTCAAGAGAAGTGTGGTAAAAATCATACATAGGATAATTTTTTTTTATATTATCCATGCGTGTTATTTCACTCAATAAAAATTTAATAATCTTGTTCCTAATGAACCCCTGTTTTTTTTTTTTTTTTAATGTAGATGTATTGACATGAGTGAGATTAGATTTAGTTTTAATTTTTAGTTTTTTTTTCTAAGGGGTTCTAACATTTTATTTATCTTTATTTTTATAGGTACATTATTAAATCATCAAAAGAAAAAAATATTATTTATTATTATGGTAACCAGTTCAATAAATGTATAATATATATTATAATTATTTAAGTTTATAATATATATATATTATAATTATTTATATTTATAATTTATATTTATTATTTATTTATATTTATAATTTTTGCCGATACATGAACCAATAAATTATATAAAGCTATAGGAACTAAAATATATAATAAATTAATAACAGCTAGCTATTAATAGTCTTTGTGTAAATTATGTTTGTCAAATGAAACTACGTGCACGATGATTGATGATTGATGATTGATGATTGATGATTGTACTTGATAATAATATTAAATGTTTTAAACAACTTATAATTGTTAATATTGCAATAAGATACTTGTTTTAATATAACTAAAATAATATTAGGTACCTACCTACATAATTAACATTATATTACGATAGACGTAAACTAGCAATACCAAATTATTGGAATTTTTATGAGCTATGTCTAGTGTCTACATACTACTTAGTATTAATTACATGACATACAAAAAGCATATTTATTCGTAATATGTATATAATTACTTGGACTTGTGAAATCATGGGATGAGACTCCAAAAAGTACTCAATCTCTTTAGGAAATAAGTTTTCACCACCGCGGATAATCATTTCTTTTAATCTGCCAACGTGATTTGCATATCCATCTTCGTACAAAACGAATTGGTCTCTAAACACAATCGCGTAGCAATATAAACTCGCGACATCATGTATCATACCAAGTTAATATAACATAAACATTAAACAAGTATAAATACTTACAATTGAACGCATACAGTGTTGTACAGAATGATAATTTTAACAAGAGTCATGTACGTTGCATATAGGGTATAAATACGATAAAAAAAACTCTGTAATAAAATATGATATATTTACCCCGTGTGTAGCCACCCGTTAGAATCGATCGCTTCTTTTGTCTTTTCTTCGTCGTTAAAATAACCATTCATTAGCAAATATCCGCGAACCAACAATTCCCCGGGAGTTCCAAACGGTACCATATGGCCGTTGGTATCGACTACTTTTGCCTAGAAATTGACAAAACACAAGTAGGTTGTAGATAACAATATTTTTCTCATAATATCAATGATCAATAAATTATAGTTTATGGTAGTACTGTTATGGTAAGTTATCCACTGTAACTATAATTTTGCATCATACGTATAGGCCTGAAGTGGGGATGGGGAGACTGTAGACTACAACCAAGGCTGGGCAAGATACCTCAAACAAAGTATCTACATTCTACGTACAAGATACAAGATACTATAATATTTTTTAAATATACCAGATATAATAAGATATAGACACCTGAAATACATATTAGATACCTACAAAATATTTTAAACATTTATTTATTCATTTACCTTGGATAACATTTTCTTACGTTGAACTGTATTGTAAATTATTTATATCACACTATAACTTATAAAATATTATTATGTAATGTGCATACTGTACCTATGTATTTATCATTTCGATTTTACATTCGAATTCACATTTATTATTTTATCAGAATTTAAAATAAAATAAAATAGTACCATCTAAACATTGTGGAATGTTTACTATTGCATGATTTTGCCTATCCATGTTTTTATAATAGATATTTAAAAATATTAATAGTTAATAATCACAAATATTAAAACAATTCACAAACATCAAGTAGATGCATAATACCCCTGAAATAGACAGAGAATATTGACCGACAGTCGGCAACCGGTGGCCCAAGGAAATCTTATCGCCAAACACTAGTTACTTTGATCTAAGTTAGATTATCTAACATTACAGGTTACTAACTATTGGAAAAACTGCTGTATAAATAAAGCATACTTTTTTAATGTGTCTAATATCTTTAATCATTAAATGATACCAGATGTAAGTCAAATAAGTATTTCAATACAAGATTCAAGATACATTAAAATGATGTATCTTAATTCAAAGTACAAAATACAATTTTATTTCGGGTACACAATATTATCTAATATTTAATAATTCTAATACCAATCTAAGATACTGCCCAGCTCTGATTACATCAATTAACTAAAATGTTAAAAAAATATAATTTTCCCTAAACAATGTTCAAAGGGTGGTAAGTTATAACACCCTTCCTATCAAGCGTTTGTATCATATGAAAAAATATTGCTAAGTATCAAGCAAATAACTGACCTCCACGTGATCATGTATGAAACCCATCGTAGACATTATCTGTTCATCTGAATCGTTTATGAAATTTTGAAACGAACAGGGACTAGTTTCTGTCATCCCGAACAAAGACTAAAATTGTTGAAGAATTTTAAAATTATAATATTATAATATTAACCATACTGTTTCAATTATCAAGAATAATAGTATATTGCCACGACATATTATAATTATAAATAAAAAAAAGTTATTTTAATAAATTTAAGAATACCAATATTTTAGCGCGTGGGAACATCTTCCTAAACTTATTCATCAAATTCGGAGAACAAGTGGCTCCACCGGTTATTGCGATTTTAATGTTGTTATCTTGTTGTTCTGGCGGAAGTTTTTCGAAAACAGACATAGTATCCAAATGTATCGTCGGCGTACCAAACATAAATGTACATCTATAATAATAACGCGATTATTAATATTATTAGTTTTTTTAATGTATATTTAAAAATATAGTGTAACATTTTACTGATACTCCTGGAAATGCTATTGAGTATTGATGTACTAAGAATAAAAATTTTGGCAATAAAACTAATATTATATGAATTATTTAGTACATGATAACACTCATTATTAATAATAAAAATACTAATAACTAATAAGTAATAACTTATTAATAACTTATCTATAGCTTGGTTATATAGGTTACTGCTAATTAGTAATTATTACTAATCAATCACAAATTGTTTATTATTTAATTTTAGTCATTAATATGATTCGTATCTTTTAAATAGTCCGTTAAACGTATAATAAATTAAACAATAAACATATCGGTAATCCCTAAATAAAAATGATTGAGATAAATACATTTTTAAGTTAAAATAAAAAGTAGCTAAATATAAGTAGGCGCCTTTATTAAATTATACTTATTAAACTTAAATTAATATTAATATAATTAAGTAATAAATATATTCTTCTTAGTAAATTAAACTTAATAAAATGTAAGTAAAAATGTAAGAGACTATAAGTATTTTAAATATTGTCTAGATATTTACAGAATATAGGTAATGTCCAAAGCTTTGACATTATTATGTGTTATACCTGTGACTGTGTTTAATGTGTATAAGAGTGTATAAAATCTATTAGGTATGTATTTATATTGCTGGTTAAGTAAATATTATTACAATTTATAATAAACAGTATAGGTAGTATTAGAATTACATTTTTTCATTTAATAATTACAATATTATAATATGTTCTAGCTATTGTAGGAGAATGAATGACAATCGTTATTAAAATATATTGTAGTTATAACTGCCGTCCCATTTTACCAACAATACCACGCACCCTTATGTCTATCAATAGTAACTGTATACTTTGATTAAATGATTATTTCTAATATTATGTTCGCAGATTTTGTTTTTTTTTTTTTTGAACAGTATTAATTTAAATATTGATTTTCGAAAAAATTGATATAAATATAACCTATACCACTAAAATTGATTGATATCGAGTATCACCTCATAATCATATTATAACCATATTATAAAGTATAAAATATAAATCATTAAGTGTATTTATAACAATGAGTACATATTAGTTTTATAAATATATCATAAATAATACTAACTATTGTCTATTATTACTAAACACATTAGACAAATAGACATTTAAAATAGTTATGTTTTTAATAATTAAAATAAAATGAACGCATTTGCTTACTTTTCTTTTGTAAGAACATCGACCGTTGCTTTCGGATCAAAATGGGCTGATGGTAAATAAACTGTTGATTTGGTAATCAAAGGTCCAAGAACACCAATGGATAAACCCGAAGCATGAAATAAAGGCATTGGATTGCAAAATTTATGTAATTTGCCCTGAACATAGGTATATAGTATTCATAGAATTAGATAAATAGGATTGTTATTTGATATCATAACCACATTATTTTTAGAATATTTCTTATAACTATACTTCTCTGATGTCATCTTCAATCCCTACACGCTTCATGATAAAGTGGGCGTTGTTCATTAGAGCAAAGTGGTTCAATAATGCTGCTTTTGGTTTACCAGTGGTACCCTAAAAAATAATTACAATTTAAAAATAAAATAATTTTATTATACATATAGCATTTAAAACATTTAACCTAAGGGTTAGGTATACGACACGATAGGTGCCAATCAGAAAAAAATCCCCTAGGAATGTTATCTTTACAACACTGTAAAATAAATTTATATTTAGGTAAATCAGTCAAATTTGTTAACTTCAAATTTATAGAAAAATATAATACAATTCAAAATGTATATATTTTAAAAGTCTGCAGATAATAAGTATAATATATTATATTATAATTTGTTTGCTGCATCTTATAAATTGATTATCGAGAAACATACTCTAAAATATCATAATTTTAAAGACTACAGTTTTATTTTATTAAAATATAGTACATAATTCTTGATCTATATAGTTTGTAATCAGTAATTTAAATTTCAATACTATAATTATACAATAGTAATAACTACCTATGCATCTCTTAATAGACTTAATATATTCTATACTATTCAATAATTATTATTAAATGTATTAACTGTGGTCTGTGGATGACTATATTATTATGTATTCAATTGAATTTGATATTTTATAATATTATAGTTCATAAAAATATATTATATACATTTTGATGATAAGTATCTGATTTTTATTAAAACAATGATGATACGTAAAAAAAAAATGACGATTGTATATTAACTATTAAGTGAAACGTTATATTAATCGATTGTTTGAACAAAAAATAGCATTTTATCACAATATCATAGCATAATAATAAAATATAAACCTAAACGATTCGCCGTCTTACTTACTGAAGTAAACTGAATAATGCATCCTTCGTCTGGTTGAATTTTAGGAATACTATAGTTTGAATTGCAACCCATATCTAATAACGATTGTAAATTATAAGCACCACTGTAACAAACATTATAATATCAAATGTAAAACTACTAAATGATGATATTATGTTATGAAAACACTAACTTTATACAGTTTTCTGAATCAAAAATAACTGATTCCAGCATGGGTAAAATTTTCGACTTAATCGGCGTATTAGAAGGTCGATTCCAAATGTCCGAATCAATCTTCTCTAATATTTCAGGATAGTTTTGAGTCTTAAACTTCTCTAAGGTTATTAGACACTTCACTTCAGCTAGAATTAAAGTGTGTTTCAGTTCGTCACTCTGATAAGCTGGATTAATGGTTACCTGAAAT
Organism: Aphis gossypii; assembly: GCF_020184175.1. Classification (NCBI taxonomy): domain Eukaryota; kingdom Metazoa; phylum Arthropoda; class Insecta; order Hemiptera; family Aphididae; genus Aphis; species Aphis gossypii. The sequence continues at coordinate 39,779,560 of NC_065530.1, read as the reverse complement.
TATCATATACATAAAGATGCTGACTATCCAATTTAATATCAACAAATTTTTACTGACTGTATAAGACATAATAATATACTGTTGTGAATGTTATGACACCTAATCAATATTTTCAGCAGTTACAAACAACGATTTATACGATACACTATCAATATGAATCTGATATTGTAAATTACCTATATTAAATTATATTCTTAAAATAGGTATAGTATCAAAATTAGAAAAATAGTATTAAATCTCACAATGAAATATTTTCAAAATGGCAAAACTATAATCAAAAATGTGCGTAAAATTGTAAACGATAAGCAGAAAAAAATTGGAATTTTAAAATATTATTTATTATTTATTTTTTATTTTTGGCCTGAATGACAGGAACAACTTATTTAATATGTAAAGTTATAAACATGAAAAATAAATTAAGATATTCCGAAAGCACTCGAAAGGAAAGAAGTTGTCGAAATCCTTTTGTTTTTTCCAAAACGAAATTCGTATACAACAAACTGTAATTTTTATTATTTTTTTTTATAACAAATAATTAAATAATCAACAATAATGAACAAAATAAATACCAAAATTAGTCCCAGGCGAGCTGTCGCCATAATAGCCTTATAGTATAATACGCAATTAGGCATCCATATTCCAACCCGGTCCCCGTGTTTGAGGCCAATGGCATTAAAGCTCCTGCACAGCTTATCCACCTGCAAAAAAAAATATAAATCAATTAACATGCACGTTTAATGTATACCAGTACACATTTTTCTATGTGTTGCGTGTCGTAATTTTATAAAATATTAATCGTAATTGTGCAGTCTTTAAATGAAACCGATAGTAATTAATTTTATTATTTAGTTTTCATCAACCTCAATATCCATGGCGGCGAAAGTGTATCGCTTGTTCTCGTGTCGGCTAACCAGGCACTCTCGGTCCGGATTCTGTTGTACGACATCATTGAAAACCCCTCCGATTGTATAAGGTTTGAGTGGATTACTCGAAGCTCCATATAAATAACTATACTTCGACCAGTGATAATTTTTCGAAAGTCTAAGATAACTACAAAAAAAGTTCTGTATCAAAAATGTATAATGTATATTATGTTAAATTAGTTTTGATATCAACGATAGTCGACACTATTTAAAAACTCCATACACTCCAGCATAAAATCTTCAGACAAATCACTAAATCTCTTGTATTCAATAATATTCTACGCTATACTTAGTATAAATCATATCTAATATCCCCCTCTCGCCAGCAACGTAGGTACCTGAAATATAGTACATTACAGACACCCGCTCTTAAATATAAAGAGGTAGATAATATCTAGTTAAAACATTATATTGTTTTATACCAATTCTCAGTGCATGGTAATTCGTCTCACTCTTACACTATTACGTCATCTAATAATATTGTTAACCATCAATGTTACTAATTTGTAATCGAATTATAGATTGTAAAAATTATGAATATAGAAACAACTGTTTTTAAATTATTAAATACTAGAAGTTTTTTGAAATATTCTTTTAGACATTTTTTAAAAAGTTAACTTTCATTCATTATATTATGTTGCGCGAAAATGTCGTAGACTCGAATCTTTCTAGGTCATGGCCATTCATCCAAAAATGACCCAGTTGCGTGGTAAACATGGTACATTTAACCGAATAAAATATCCAATGGTCTAAAAAAACTAGAGGGTGAACGCGTGACAAGTACCTACCCTCTGTATTCGGTAATATATTTTAATACGAGGTAGCTTGATATTCGTATTTGCACGGTATACAAACAATTAACATAAAAAAAAAAACGACATGCTCAGTTATATGCGCCTATACCGTAATGTGTGAGTATTCTCGTGTAAGCCAGATTTTGAAGAGGTATAGATTATAATATTATTATAATCTTGAACTGTTCAAATATCGATATAGCAATTATAACTTCATTTGTATAATAATTATAATATAATAACTGTTTTGAGATTTTTATAATACGCTAAAACGTATACTGTACTAAATGGTATACAAAATAAATAATAATAATGCACAGTTTATGATATAGGCGTGTATCAGAAAAAAAGTATAACTATTTGTATTAAATACTTACATTTGACGACTATTAATATAACGTAATCCTTTTAGATTCGTTATTTTTAATAACGAAGAGTTGGTCATTTTATTAACAATATTGGCTGGTCACCTAACCCGAAAAAACCGTTTAAAAATATAACATTAATGATTTTGTTTATTAAATGTTAAAAATTAATTCGTATTTACCTCTTATATTTCCATTAAATTTTCTTGACGTCGTTCTGGAATTAATTAACAAATATCTGCAATATATTATTTTCAAATCTGAAAATAATAATATTCTATGATGTTATTAGTCATTAGTTATATTTAAAAAAAAATGTATGTAGGTACAATAATAAATATAAGATGGACCATAATTATAGGTACACGCATAAAAGGACTGAATTAAATTGACCGTTGATTGTGAGTTTAGGTACACTAATAAGATAAAAGTGAAAGTTTTGTAATTGGTTGATTGATAATTTTTATTAGTGGGTTGTATTTTATTAAACTAAGTAAAAAAAAACAAAAACATAAATGAAAAAATATATACAATACTGACCGAATTTTATTTTCTATGCGTTCGTGTCACGATTTTATCAAAAAAAAAAAAAACATATATACGAGTTAATTATAAAATAAAATGTTTTACTTTCAAGATTTATTCATTATCAACAGAAAATGAAAGTAGAATACACTTCATCTATTCAATATTCACAGAAATTTTAAACATAATACCTATTACAAGTTTAAATTAAATAATTCATTAAACTTATTAAAATGTAATTTGTCTCCTTGTGAGGTGTTATGAATATTTATACAATGTATATACTAGATATAGAAGAATTATAGAAGAATTATACCAACTTTTTTTCCAATTTCAATTAAAAAATATGTATAATTATCTTATATGATAAAAAAGCTGATACACTATGAATATAGTTCGTAGAACCACTGGTGCAAATTACCATGTCTATATATTTGTGTTATGATATAAATTTGAAAACTTTAATAAATTGGTGCGTTCAAAATTCTTTTTAGATAAAATAATGATTTCCTACTTATTTTTCATTGATTAAATATTAATAATAAATACTTATTTTAAGTTTCGATAAGAAAAGGTAGGTAGTAGACCAACATTTTACAGAGACCCTTGTTGGTATTCCGCTCGGCGTCAAAGTGCAAATATTAAAAAATTGTATTGTAAAAGATGTATATGTTCCTTAAAAAAGTAAAACACAAAAAACTCTGCAAAAAACGATAATCAAAAAGTACCTATTTAAAAATAACAATGTAATAAAACAAAGTTATTTTTAAAGAACGTTTCTTTAGAATAACTTCAAATTTGCAATAAAAAAATTTAATAAAACATTAAAAATATTCGATTTCATTAGTGTTTACTTAATTTTTTACTTAACATGCTAAATTAAAAACCCTTACCCTTGATCTCCATGTATAACTTGTAGAATATGCAGCTTATAAGTCATAATTAAGTTATAATTAAAACTGTTTGTATACTATAGGTAGGTATTAAATAGGTACTTCTCTATTATATTTCATATTATACAATTTATTTCAGAATATTTACAATCTATAGTCTGTGTAATAGAAGGTATGACATGTATAGTGCTTGCATCGCATATATTGGTAGATGATAACTTTTTATTCTATAAAATGTCTTTAGTTTAAATTTAATATTAAATAATGTAAATTTGATAGATAGAAAGTATTCGGATTTGTTAAACTGGGTTTTATTTCAAAAAACATAAATTGTAAAAGAACCTTATAGTTTATAATTTAAAGATATTTAAAATATGTATATGTGTTCATGCATGCCCTTGCACATTAATCGGTCGTCGACTACATTTCTTAACATTAATAGAGTATAGTTCTAGATTCTTTTTCAGTAGAGAGATGAAAATGTCAGAACTCTTTTTAGGTTACGGAGAGATGTCACTATTAGGTAATCAACATTGTTTGTTACAAGTTTACAACACTTACAACTTTTTATCTGTATGATATTCAATATTGGAAAAGTCAGATGCTGAACTTGAATCGTTAGTCAGGTTTGACGATTTATTGATAGCCAAAGACAAGGCTATTTTCTTAGTTGTACTCGCAGTAGTGTTTAATAAGAGACAATTTGTGGCTTGGGACTATATGGCAACCACACAGGTGTGCGGTAGATAACTATAAATCTTATTTAAACGAACTAAAATTTTTATAAAAGCATACGTTTTGACGTTAACTTTATGTGTAGAATAAAAATGTACTTTTAACTTTTTAGTTTTATTTAATGTGTGTTCGAAAATGTATTAATAAAAAGATTAAGAATATATAAGCGGAAAACCCGTAGTAGAGAAGTCAGCACTACAACAGTAATAACACAACTGCGATGTACCTACTAGGTATTATATAATGAAATAAATTATACACTTGACTATAATAATATAATAAAATATTATAAGCACTTATAAGTTATAATCATAGACTCATAAATTTTTTCTTTTAATTTTCACCGTTTTATAAATCATATCTATTCATGTAAAAACCTATCATTAACACAAAGATAAATATTATGTCTATTTAATTATAACACTGTTTATAACATTGGACATATTTTGTTTAGGTACTTAAGCTACAGTTAATCTAAGAACTATAGAGAGTTGATTAATATTCCGACTAAATTAACCTTTACTCCGTTCATCTTATATCAAAACAAATCCTTGTCGAGAATACAACTAATTAATTAGATAAGAAACCTTAATCATATTATTAAGAATAATACAAATACAGCCATTAATTATAGTTATAATAAATCATAATTCAAAAAGTAAATAATATAATAACGTTTTATCATAAGAAATAGGATATAATACTATGTCATAAGTGTGATTGTAGGATGTCACTCCAAAAAATATTTCGTTCTCAATTCTGGAACCCTTTAAAAAGTATCTATTACTTTGTGACCCACTGCAAGATATGTTTTTCTATTAAGATTCAACAAATACCTTTATTAGGCATTAGAAAAAAAGGTTTTTTTTAATTAAAATTTTTCTTTCATAATTTTTAACAATCTAAATTCATCATCAAATATTTTACTACCATTGCTTATGTTACAATATTATATGTTTATAAATTACAACAGAATATAAATTACATTTTAGTATACCTAATAAATATTATGTTTAAAATCTTCACAGTTTATTTTTACGACTAAACTATCTCTCACCTTTTTGTATAAGTTACATGAATAAATATAAAAACTATTAATTCATGAGAGGTAAATTGTTTTGAGCCAGAAGTTTATTCTGAATTAAAATTGATTTTAATTTATTTAGTTATTACTCTATCACGCGTGTTTAATGGTTTTGAAGTTTTAAATAACATAAATTGTACTATAATATTTACTAAATATGATTGGTATTTAAATTTTATTCAATTGTTTCTAATAATTATGGCCTAATCATTATAGCATTATGTTAGATTGTTCTTAAAATTTGGTTTTATAGTTTAATAGTTAATTTCAACAATTAAAATTAATTTGAACTATAAAAGATTTTTGAGTGTTTTATATGCATGATAAATATTGACAATTATATATTATTATGTGTACACATTTTTATAATTTGTATGCGTATATGTGCTTTTTGTACTTATATTTGAGTCTTCACTCGATATTTTAGTAAGACCAGCAGTAGTTCGTTGTAAGAAACTAAAATATTGAAAAAATTATATAAAATATAAACAGAAATTATAACTGGTCGGTCAAAATAATATCTTTATGTGTCATTTTAAAGTTAAGTCTTGACAACATTCACTTAATTATAAATTAATATAACTTTACTATAAACCTGCATAGTATACGATAAAATGTAATGTTGTTTTGGTATTATTATATCGAAATCGGTAGGTAAGCGGAACAGGTAAAATAATAACCACACTATAAACAATAAACAAAATACATTATACCTGATAATATTCGTGTTTCCTTACATAAAATCCTTCATCGCGCACGTGACGATATTGTACATAATCATATATATTATAATATCTACCTATATAATATAATACAGCCGTTTTTCTACCGGGGTAAAAGTTGATCATTTTAAACAATAAAATAATAACAATGTAAATAGTATGATGGTCGCTCAGAGGTTTGTGGATCAAATAACAATAAAAGTAGTAACTACCCTACAAATAAAAAAACAGCTCTATACCTATAGGCTACTATTGTAGTTATATTGCATTCAGTTTTAACGCATTTAGCTATACATTCCGAACTATACCTATATATACTATTATATATTATAGTGTAAGTACACTATGCATTTCTGTGCTTTTTTCAGTTAATAGTAGAATACAAGGTCGATATAAATATTTATATAGGTATATAGGAATTTGGCTTTGTGAGAAATCAATGCAAAAACAATAAACAATAACAATATGCATAATATTATATCATTATTACAAGGTATTACCACAATGTGTACATAGCTGTGTACATATTATAGCACATAGGTGATACATACAGACAAAAGGTATTGTATTAAACGACAAATAAGAATAATTAGCTTATTGTTATAATCTTAATAATTATATAATATATGATGTAACCTTCTCGAGACATTTTGCTCTATATTGTAGAGACACTCGTGATGGGGAAGGGTTGCACGGTACAATATGCAAACCGAACATATATGATATAAGTACCTAGAGCAAATATTACGCATTATTATATTTTATTTTTTATATTTTATAAAACGTCAAAATTTTTAAGTAACACATTCACATACAATACGATATACCTACATACATATAATAACAGTAAAATATGTAAATATACGATTAGAATCGCGAACGAACCTAGATAATAATATACATATATGTTGTAATAATATACGCACGAATACATAATATTATTATTATTATATAGTCTGATATTCGACGTACCGGCCGGGTAATCGTTTGTTTGAACGCACGAAACGCGAGAGGGTTGTCAAAGTTTAATTTCTTCGGGGGTGCCTTGTGCACATCACGTCGTTTGGGTGCATTCAAAGGGATACGTTGTGATATACATACGTGTGCGTATATATTATAATCCATATATACATATACAAAAATGAGTGTGTGTGTGTGTGTGTGTTGAGAAATACACATATAATAGCTACAAAGACAATATGTACGGAATGATATCAAACTCGGATTATACTTGTAGCTGTCAAACATTGCATGCGTATCGAGGGACGGTTTCCGGTAATTGCATGTTATTAGGCCTTCGAAACAAAAATTATTGACAAAACAACACGTACATTTAAAACACTTTTGTATTTCCGGATGAATTCTCGGGTAATATAATAATATTGTTTTTGTTAAAAAAAGTAATACAAATCTAATACGGCTATACAGTTGCGGATCTCAGAAAGTCTTTTGCGACAGTATTCACCTATATTATATTATATCAATATAATAATATATTGCAGTTTATTATGGATCAGTTAATCAGAGTCAGTGCGTGCTTATAATAACAATGATTTATTTTGGCTAAAGACGTTTGCCTTTTTTTCGGATTTTAGATTTCAAACGGAATAATAAATGTATTGGTTATACATATTTAGTGTGTGTGTGTGTGTGGTATTTTTTCTTAGTGTACGCATTTCATTATAAATAAAATTAATATTTTAATCTTCTATATTTCGAGGGTGGTTTCTGGTAGAATATTTAATCTACTTGGTACTTTTGTAGTTTTGTGAAATAAAAATCAAAATAATTCTCTGTTTTTTTTTTCAAAATAATAGGAATAAGAAAATTAGAGTAAACAGACATTTTCAAGGTAAACCGAAACCGGTTTTTGAAAATATTCAAATTACTCTTATTTTTTAATTCTAGAGAATAAAAATTTAAAAACTTGAATTTTGAGGTCAATGTATTTATTTTAGTAATACCAATAAGACCTATTATATTGAATTACGATATCATTATATCTATAAGAAACGAGAACAACTAGAGTTGTTGTTGATAAACAATTATTTTATTAATAATCATCATCCATCGGAATTTAATATAGGAATATCATTTTAAAGTGTTTATAGTGAATTACAGTAATATATGAATTATTTGGTATCTGCCGAAGAAATCGATTACCGTAAAACAATAATTGTGATTAAATTTTAGGAAACCCTGGCTAAACGATTAGAATTAGCTTATTACTGAGTAACTAATTAATGAATATTTTTTTTTCGGTATGGAAATAATTTATTCAGTTAATATAAAAAGATAAAGGTGAGGTGAAAATAAAATTTTTTTATAAAAACCTGGGAATGTGGATGTGCCATTGAAAACTTTTTCTGAGCACTGAAAAGGTTAAAATATATTAAAAAATAAATATACAATAAAAACAACAAAATGTCCACGAAAAACGATCGACTGGCAGTTATAGATATACTGAAAATAAATAATTTCAAAATAAAAAATGTGTTTAAAGTTGGCGAAAAAATCTTTTTATGAGTACCTATTCGTTGATATAAAAGTATCAACAATGAAATTCTTCTACAGACACATTAAGAATTATAATCCATCTGCAAATATTATTATACGCTATAGTTTTAGTTATGTTTATTTAAACATTTTTTGATTAATTTTTGTAATAACGTCAATTTTTAATTTTTGTCTGTATTGATTGTTTCATGAAAAATCTTTATATTATAATTATATATAAAATATTTTATTTTATTTACGATGTACAATATATTATAGAATATATAGATGTAAATAATTATGTGTATGTACCTATTGATTTCTTGGTGAGATCTACACGACTACACCAAGTGTATTGGATGGCAAACGCCTTGTTTAATCGAAAAAACTAAAATTAATTCGCTGCATCTTCGTTGAATTCAACGCCAGCTAAGTATTATTTAACTTTTACAGTAGGTACCTATCTATGCTAATTCATAAATGCAAGTTGCATTATGCAACGTGATGTCACTATAATTAAGGCGGTGTAGGGTTATTAATTCCATAACTAGACGTAACCCGTCCGGTAGTAAATATTAAAATATATATTAATATTTTTTTATGTATTTATAATATTTATGGAATATTATAACATAATAGCTATACAGTATACATGCATTATACAAAAATAGGTATAGGTTACCTAGGTATTACTTACCTATATAGTTACCTATATCGACCTACAAACTGTACAACATATTTTTGCGTTCTATAAAATCCCGTCGATAGTTTCATAAAACATTATACACTAACTGATATAACTGAAATGCACACACGAAATATTATTGTAATACATTTTTATGTAATCAAGAAACTATTATCAATATAAAAAAAAAAAACTATCTGTTTAACTATCGATCATTCATATTTATACATGAATAGCGTTTTTTTATAGTTGTTTACCTTTCTCGTGATTATATACATATCCAATTTTTATTAACTATACTGATTGGTTTCAATCATGATTTATCGAAACGATACATTTATATCAATTAGTGCACGGATGCACATTGTACATATTTAATCTATGTAATAATATCGATAATAAATAATATAAAATAAAGTAGTTTAATACTGTGTATTGGAAAATAATAAATGTAAGATTAACAATTCACTAACACCAGTCCAAAAGTTTTATAAATTTAATCCGACTACTTATTATAGTTTCATCTTTGAGTAATATGAGTAATTAAAAATAAATACAAATAAACAAAAATATTAAAATTAGTAATACTCTTAAAAATATATATACGATTATATTATATACTTAGGAATATATTTTATCAAAATGTTAATATTGTAGATGTTTATTTATTTATTATTTATTTACTTTATTTAATTTTTACCTAAGCCAAATCCAAGATAGTATGTAGTTAGGTTAAATTACTTTCAATGCTTATGAGTTTTTATTTAAATTTTAAATCATTTTTTAGATAGATGCACACTGCATGTGTTAATTTGTAAAATGAATAATTATTTATTGTTTATAATTATAACAATAATATATACTCTATGCATAGGCGAAACTACGGATCAGACCAGTCAGTCCATGGCCAAACCCAAAACTGGCTGTATATTATAGTATCATACTGATTTAGTAGTTAGTAGAATTTAAAATATAAATTAAAAACTTGGAATTTTTTTTTCATATTCATCACTTAGTCTGTCCTAATAAAATTGTCAAGTTTTGCCTATGACTCTATGTTTAGTTTGTTTCATAATATTGTTTTTGAACATAATTAATATTTATTTGAATTTAATTAAAAATTTTAACAACCACTATTTTTTGTTTAAGTAATGTCTGAATTGATTTAATTATATGTGTATAAAAAAAATAATAATGTAATCATAATTAAGAGTTTTTGAATTTCGATGCTGAAAAAACTTCAAAGATAGTACCTATTTGTATGCTCATTTAAAATTAATAAAAAAGTAACTAATTACATTTAGTCTAGTTTTAAATATACCTGTGTGGCTGTATATTAAACATAGATACGACCTATATTTTTTGACTAGACTATAGTATAATGTTTTGATAATATATTATAATAATAATGATGCAATGATGCAATTTTAACCCATTAACTGCAGTTATGACACGTACGCCGACCATACAGTGTACTTTAATAATTTCACGTGATTCTATTCGATGTATAACTTAACAGGAGATATTATTTTGTAACATAAATTCACGCTAAAAATTTGTTTGTATATTTGTTAATATACTGATAATCAGACTATTCTTTAGCTAAAGATTTGAAAAACTTCCTCAGCTTTATTTGAATATAATTTAACACGTTTTATTGCCAGTCAGACTTTCCAACTAATAATATAATATTCGGTCCATTGTTTACTAGTTACAAACCGGTGGTGGTTTTGTAATTAGCTCATTATACCTACTAAGTTCAAAGTCAAAAATATCTACACATCTTAGCAACAATTATTAATATGCAATTAATTAATTCTTAATCAACATTAATAATGCAAATATTGCATACTCGCGATTAGTGCTAAGATTAATATTTCTACACAAAAAAAAATTACTAGTTATTATTTATTAAGTTCATTCTTTCAGAATTTAATAATTTTTTGATTAGCCCATTTACTTTATACAAAGACATAATCAAGGAATTGCATAAACCAAGTTAAATAGTCCAGTATCTTAACTACCAAGAATATGCGATCACACTATACATTTTACTGTTCTCACTGCTCAACCTTCCAAATGTGTCAAACACTATGCTACTTCAACCTCATACAAGAAACACCCGCTGTCTATATAACATACAAAAATCTCAACAATGTAGGTATATAGTAACACGCAAGTACAATAGGTATCCAAATACTTGTAAATAAAATTTTGGATGATGAAGATTAAAGCTCCAGAGTTAAAATTCTCACTAACCATTGAATGTCCAAGACCATTTTTTCATATCTTCCTCAAAAACACTTCCTTCAATATTACATAATGCAATCCTCAAAACTACTGATTCGAATAGTATTGCTATCTTTATTCCTAACAGGATATTAATCAATAATCAACTCTACAATCTAATCACTTATTCATTCACAATCGTAATTAACAAAATAATTCTAAAAATTACAAGTAACCAAATAAACATTAAATCTCTCAAAATGTTCCAATTAAATTTAAATAGTCTGAAACAAAATGAATCAGTCCCTCAACCTATAATAAAAATAAAAAAATATTGTTCTTAGCCTGGTGAACCATACCCTCCCACCAAAGATGAGGTAACTTAACCTGTCTACCAGCAAATTGTCTTCTTTTCTATACATTACTGCTTAATATGAAATTATTCTAAAATACATTTAAAAAAAAAAGTAATAGCCTAATGAAAAATTCCAATTTACCAACTTACTGCAAACAATTTATTTTACAAATCTAAATCATGAGTAATGATTACATGTCATAATCATGATATATTATATTTATGGATTTTTTATTAAAGCTTATAAACACAAGTACCTAGTGTTAGTGTATAATAATATGACAAATACTTTTTAAAGTCACAAAACATAATATATAACACATTTTATGATAATAAATTATGGTGTATTAATATGTATTAATTTGTATATGTCTCTATGGAAATCGTCTATCCTCACGAGCCGTAACAGTAATAATAGGGATTCAACAAAAAGACAATATTATATGCCATAATATAGTGTTATATATATGATTATATAATAGATAAACGCTTATTATTGCTTGTATAATGTATATTATTATAATAACGTTTTGCCAAAATCAGCTGGCGACTACCGTTAAAATTATTCGAGTCGACTATTAAACGGGTCGAATTACGCGCATACTGGGAGAAAAAACTACAAAACACAATATATGATGTATATAGGTGTATAAAGTTAAAAAAAAAAGAGTGTACATTCACTCCTAACCCAAATTAAGTAGAGTTATTTGCCACAGACGGAAGAAAGGCCGCGTGGATAGCACGCGGGTATGTTAGGTATGTATATATAAATATATATACCTACATAATATATATATATTTTTATATATAGGTAGGTATGGATCGTGCGGCGACGGTGACGGCGAAAGAGCGATCGCGTGGGGAGCGGGTCGAGACCGAGGGCGGTGCTGATGGTTGATCGGTCCTGGCGGGCGGGCGGGGTGTCGTATAAAGGAGCACGTAAGCATGCGAACTTTCGTAGGTATAGTAGGTACGCGCCACCACCTTCCGTCCGGGCAAGTTCGCTTTCATTGGTCTGCTGCGAGAGACATGCAAATCCCGAGAACACACGCCGCGTAGCGCCCTGCCACACGTACACCCATAACAATTCGTAGTATTGTACTGCACGAGCACCGTGTTGTTTATAATCGTCCGGAGTGCCAGTTACGGAGCCAACTCGACAGTCGAATAACCGTAATAATATATTATTATTAGAAGGCATATCGAACGGGCAAAGTCCGCGAACTCCAAAAATTGTACACCGTCTTCTATAGCTGGACATATATTTTACTCGGTGCACGGACGATGATCGTCGTCATGTCCGCCCGACCGATCTGTCGTTCCACCGCCGCCGGTGCGCGCGTGTTCGTCAAGAAATTCCGCGTCGACTTCTCGCGTACGGCCGTCGTCTGTTGAGATGTAGACTCGACAGCACATCGTCGTCGTTGTTGTATCGCCAACAAAAAACATGATCGGCGGGTCCGGCAAGAGGGGTTCGGCGGCGGGCAACAGCAAGCCTCCGTCGTCCACGGCCACCGCCGCGGCGGCCGACGACAAGGCGGCTACCTCGGCTGGTGGGTCGTCGAAGACCGACGATAAAAAAGACGAGACCAAAGGTGAGTGGTTTTCATGGAGCCTCCCAACACCCCGACATTCCGGGATTTGAATTCGAGAAATAATATTAATATGCTGAATTTATGAATTGCGATAAAAACTCAAAGGGTTCGAGAAAAATATGTCATTTACAAATAAGTACCAAGAGTTTCACAAACTATGGCTGATCTGTTAGTAGTAATAATAATAGCATACTAAAAGTTGTTGCGTAAGAAGTCAAATCAGAATATAATGTAATATGAATATGGCTGTATTGTTGGTATATGTATGTACAAGTTATGAGACGATAGAAATTCAGTGATCGTTTTTTTATTTTAATTCCGTGATATATAATAATAGAGGTATTATCAGACAGATAAATCCTTTATGTTTATCTTTTTTTTTACGAAATCCATGAAATCAAAATCTATTTGAATCGTTTTCTACTTTTTTTTATTAAATTACACATTTTAATTTTCTAAATTTTAGAGTTAAAGATTCAGGGCAATGCGCATAATTGATTACCTTATTACAGCGATTATTTAGTAGGCTTACTTACATTATGTTATTATATCTTTCGATAAATAATGTTGAGACAATTTATGTTAGTCAAATTATTGTTGTTTAAGTTAAATATGATTCATAAAACAATCAACACTGTAGTATATATTTTTAATACAGATAAAAACGCTCTTTATGGTCGATATACGTGCTTATAAGTTATAACTTATAAGTATCAATAAAGTATTATGATTTAATTAAAATTTAGCTATATATCATATTTTCTACTAATTTATATTTTAATACAAATAAGTTACAAGATTAGTTGATAAGTATTAAACAGATACTTTAAATTACACTAATATCTGAACTTTGTAGTATGTATCTCAATATTTCTCATATAAGGTGCTGTAAAACTTTTAAAATCTCCAAAATGTAATATAGTTTATAAATTTATGAAATACCGTACTCCGCCCACTGTTTAAAGTTAAGTAAAACAGTAATTATACCGATTAATCTACTTTAATAGGCCATTTAAAACAATAGCGTAACCCATGACGTGCAGGGAATAATGTCTGCAATCATTCAATACCTAATTGAACAAATATAGTTAACGTTACGCGGAATTGAATCCTACTCAATAATTTCAACAATAAAAATTATTTCTATATGTATATATTATAATATAGTACTATTATTGTAGATATACCTTAATTTTCTTAATGTAAACAAATGTAAAAGATTTTAATATTTTCATGAAATTAGTATAAAAATATAGGTATATGGGTAAATCCAAAGTTTTATAATATACAATGATTCTAATTCAATAAATTGTGTAACAGTCCATATCAATAACAATTTATTATTATTATTATATTATAATAATACTAGTATTCTACAGTTATATTTGTTTATTATTTGATTTGTGTTAATTTATTTTTTTCGAGTACCAATACTTTGTATAATATAATATAATTTCAGCTAATTAATATCTATTTAAAGTTTGAATAATAAATAAAAAACTATACTTATCATTTTAAAATGAAAATGTAAGAATATTTTTAATTCCAATGAATTGAAACTTAGAAAAACCTTTAAAAACAATAAATTAAATTAAAACGATTAATATACCTATTTGGACAAAATAACAAAATTATGCTTAAAAATAAATAATAATCATTAGCTTTTAGTGCCTATTTCCAGCGGAGAGTCCCGGAGATAGATGGTGAGTATTGCCGATTTAAAGGAAAAAAAGCTTTTAGTGTCTAAATCAATTATGTACTATATTATATTGCAGCCTATGTATATTATATGACATGATTATTTTAGTATGGAAATTTATGTTGAGTTTAACAAGTTAAAAAGTTACTATACATATAATTCAAATTAAATAGTTATTTTTTTTTACTTAAATAAGTTTATTTAAGTAACTACTAATAAATTATTTTTAAGACTATACAATGTCTTAATTTTGTTTTAAAAATTAATTAAATGGTAAGTCTTTGTAAAATAAACAAAATATGACATTCATCTTAAATATTAAAGATGTATTAATGATAAATATTTTTAAATCAGTTATAAAGAAATATTACAAAAATAACTGCTGTTTAATTTGGTTACCCACAGAGACTTAAGGTATACAGCATAAATGTCATAACTCTTAAAGTCTTAACGAATCACAGTGTAATGAAAAAAAATAATAATACAGGAATCCGAATAGTACTAAAAACGCACATTTGACTTTAAATTGTCCAATAATTGAAAATTATTAATAATTTAGACTATACGTATATTATGTATTATTATTTATTCAATGTTTGATTTTTTTGTAGACGGAGTATTACCAACGACTCTACCTAGTCCAGGTTCATCCATTAGAGATGGAGCCCAGCGAATTTTACAACTATGCCAAAAGTCAGAATGGCCACCATTAGATCAGGCCCTAAAGGTGGTGGAAAAACTAGTGGCCGCAGGCGGAGAGGATGTGACGTCAACACCATTAGCTGGTGTTGTAGATCAGGTATAGTTATTGGCTTACTGGTTTTATTTTATGCTTTATTGGAGTATAAAGTTTTAATTGTACCCACGATGCGCAAATATATTTTTTATGGTTAAAAAAAAAACAGGGGTTGATGTCCATTCCAAAATACGCGTGGACGTTGGAAAACTAGCACAACCGGAAAAGCGTCATGGTCCGTCGACACGCGATTTACCCTAAAGGCCACAACTTGAACTTAACACATACATTACATGATTAAAGTAAATTGTCTAAATTGGGCTAAAAAAGTTAACAAGGAAAATTTATTTGACCTCAGCGTCCTAAACGCGACGAAATTCTTACAATTACAATACATTATATCTAATACATTATTGTATGTAAAGTAAATTATAGACAATTATTAATATTCGTATACATATTTAGGCATTTAACGAATTCAACCGCCTATACATTTTTCAATAAATCGATAGAAAAATAATTATAATAGTCATATTAATCGTTTTTAAGATTTCAAGACAAATAATAACCAAATTCATTGAAAATAAAACTAAATATACCTATATAGTTATACTATAAGCTAAACCACAAAATATATCCTATTGAGTTGATTATGGCATTAAAGATATTATGTCATTATTTATAAATGTATAATACAACGTTGGTTCACAAAAACGCATTAAAATAATAATAATTTACCGACCTATTTTATCATTTGACCATGTTACGTAGAAATCAACAATATCATATTGTAAGTCTAGAGACTTTGTTTTAATATTATATTATAAAGTATAGTGTGCACCGTACAGTGAAATCTTAAGTAAATCTTGGTTAAAAATTAATCATTTAGACGAAATAATTAAAATAATTCTTACTAAATTAAACCATTTTATATAATATAATGTTACGTATGTACAGAGCAATGGAATGACGCCTTTAATGTACGCAGTCAAAGAAAGCAAGACCACGTTCCTAGAACGTTTAATAGACCTCGGAACTGATGTTACAATTAGAAATATGGTAAGCATTGGCCATATTATATTATTATTTAGCCATTATTGGTTAACGCATTTATTACCATAGTTTGAAAACTATTTTTATGTACGATTTACTAAAACCTAATGGATGACTCATGAAAAAGAATTATTACCTTAAGCACAAAACTTATCATCAGGTTGCAAATTTATTAAGACTGTTGTATAGAATCGTAGATAGTATTTTTTATAAATATATTCCGGTCACGCGAAAATACTCGATCGTTCGTCTTCCATAAATTTAATATGACTTGCGTTAATATACATATAGGAAACTACGCCCCTATTTGGAGAGTATTCTATACTATTATTTGAATAACAGTGCATGTGTATACAATTTTCAGGAAAATTTTAATGCGTTGCATTTGGCTGCAACATATTCCAGAGAAGACGTAATAAAAGTATTACTGCCCAAAAAAGGCGTGGACGTTTACTGTCCAGGAGGTGTATGTTATTTGATTTTGCATTACATTAAAATATTATATTGGTTGAAAACATTAACTCATTGAACATTTGATTTTAAAGCCAAAACAACAAACGGCCGTACATATGGTGGCAAGTAGGCAGACGGGTACGGCGACGAGCATACTTCGAGTCCTTCTGGGGTCATGTGGAAAAGACATTCGTACCATTGCCGACGGGGTATTTTTTATATAATTTATTGTTATTTGAGCTATTATTAGAATCACAATTAATATTTTAATAATCGATAACAATTTTTTTGCGCGTTTATATAGGACGGTAAAATTCCGCTACTATTGGCTGTGGAAACCGGTAACCAGTCAATGTGCCGGGAACTACTGTCGACCCAAGCGGTGGAACAGCTTAAGTATAAGACCAAGTCCGGTGACATGGCCATTCATTTAGCGGCCAAACGAAAAGATATCGACATGATAAAAATACTAATTGACTACGGTGCTAGCGTAGACAGTCAAAACGTAGGTATCATTGAACATTTCGTTTGTTGTTTAACTGTTTTTTAATATACACGCATGCAGATATTATAATAAATATGTACTTACAACTTTGATCCTTGAACAATATAGGGCCAAGGGCAGACAGCTCTTCATATAGCTTCAGCCGACGGAGACGAAAGTTTGGTCAAATATTTTTACGGCGTACGAGCTAGTGCTTCTATAACGGATAATCAAGGTAAGCAGTATACTTGGTATGTTGTAATAATAATATTATAGGTATCTCTAATACACATACTATAGTTATTCCAATAAATAGATTGGACGTATTACCGGTGAATCGTTTTAATATATTGATTTTGATTTGCTGTCATTTAGACCGGACCCCGATGCATCTGGCTGCTGAAAATGGCCATGCAAATATCATCGAGTTGTTAGTCGACAAGTTCAAGGCTTCCATATACGAAAGGACAAAGGACGGTAGTACTCTCATGCACATAGCGTCATTAAACGGTCACGCAGACTGCGCAATGATGTTATTTAAAAAGGGGGTGTATCTTCACATGCCGAACAAAAGCGGCGCCCGGAGTATACACACTGCAGCTAGGTACGGGCACGTCGGGATCATCAACACGTTGTTGCAGAAAGGAGAAAAAGTCGACGTCACGACGAACGTACGCGATTTATGCGGCAGCATAAGCCGACTATAAACAATAATGTTTTACTAATATCGTCCGAGCTAACACATCTATAGTATTATGTTTGATTTTCAGGACAACTATACTCCTTTACATATAGCCGTTGAATCCGTTAAACCGGCAGTGATTGAAACGTTATTGGGATACGGAGCCGATGTTCACGTAAGAGGTTAGTTATCATTATTATAATATGTAAATATTACTATGATAAAAATAGACGGATATCGTCTATCGTATCCACCGTGATACTGCACATACACATTGACATATTGCACCGTTGTTAAACGTTTCAATAGGTGGGAAATTGCGGGAAACTCCCTTACACATAGCCGCTAGAGTCAAAGACGGCGACCGCTGTGCTCTTATGCTGCTCAAGTCCGGAGCCGGTCCCAATCTGGCCATGGACGATGGACAAACGCCCGTACATGTAGCCGCCCAGTACGGAAATCTCATAACACTTCAGCTATTACTAGACGACGGCGGCGATCCTCTTTTCAAGAACAAAGTGCGTTATAATATATATACTCGCAGGCCATAGTCATTTTATTTCTCTAATCCCATGTGTATAATCAACGGAATGTAGGTGGGAGAAACCCCGTTGCATTTGGCTTGTAGAAGTTGTCAAGCCGATATCGTCGGACAACTCATCGATTTTGTCAAGTCGAAACAAGGAGATGAAGTAGCCAATTCTTATGTAAATAGTGTGAACGAAGACGGCGCGTCAGCGCTGCACTATGCCGCTAATATAAAACAAACCGAAGTTAATCCGTCTAAACCAAACAACGACGCTAAAGTTATAAAATTACTTTTTGAAGCGGGAGCCGACATCAATTTACGGACAAAACAAGTGAGTTTCGATGTAAAGTGTTTAATATACTTGAATACATATATTTTGTTCGTATGAAATTAAAAAGAGTGTTACCTAGTAATTTAAATAATGATTCAATTTAATTCAGTAATATGATACTTAAGCTATTTATATAAATGGTTAAATGGTAACTACTTTTTGCTAAATGATATTATACTAACTATAGTAAGTACCTATCACGTAATACTTAAAGTTAAGTTATAAACGATAAACTGCTAAACATTTGTAACATAATATTAAATTGTTAACTTTACTTTTATATTAGATTTTTTATTTAGCTAATCATTTGATATTAAATGAATAACAAATCGTAATATTATCAAGATACTACTTGAAATCAAACACACTTAATAATAATATTGCTTAATTAGTCATCACGTGGATTATAAATTATAAAATATTATAATTTAAATATATGTACTACCCATATAGGTATTTACTTCTATTATTTATCTTTCTTCAAATAGGTGCGTGCAATAAAGATAAAAAAAATTTATCTGCAATATTATATTATTTTGTGTCTTTATGATTACCTATAATGAAATAAAACTATTAATTTGTAAAGAATCCAGATAGATATGTTAAAATTACTTACGATACTATTAAAAGAATAGAACAAGCTACAGTCTACAAAATAGGTAGTTGTTATCTATAAGTAGGAAAAATTGGTTATTATTTTATTATAAATATTTATTTAATGGTGTAGGTAACTGGTAAGCGTGAAAAATTCGTTTCAAAATTATTTCATAATAACGCTGTACAATCAATAATAGCACTGACACGAGGCCAAATGTAAATTACTTTGTGAATGTATTCTAAATGCTAAATTGTTATTTTTCATAAAAATTATGTAAATTGTCTATTCAAAATCGTGTGTACCGTTCCATTAAGCCTTTAACCAATAATCAAAATATATACATATGTTTTTACAGAATATTTAATCAATACCTTAACGATTTGCGGACATATACTTATTTTACAACTATAATAATAAATAATAATCAATCCTGTTAGAAAATCAAAAGAAAATCGTAGAATTTTTGTTAGAAATTATTTTAAGTTTAATTAAAAATTAAAATATATATTGCAATAACATAGATTATGTATTATTTTAGCACCACGAAACTGCTTTACACTTTTGTGCCGTAGCTGGTAATAACGAAGTACTTACAGCAATGCTGAATGGTATGTCACCAACCGAGATACAACAGTCGATGAACCGTCAATCCAGCGTTGGTTGGACCCCTTTGTTGATTGCTTGTCATAGGGGTCATATGAGCTTGGTAAATACCATGTTAAACAACCATGCAAGAGTAGACGTATTCGACAACGAAGGACGATCTGCACTTCATCTAGCTGCCGAAAGAGGATACTTGAAAGTATGAAAATTAACAACATCAAATATACCTATACCTATACCTATACATATATTATTGGCAATAAAAATATTCATAATATAGGTATGTGATGCTCTACTAACACATAAAGCGTTCATAAACAGCAAGTCAAGGGTTGGCTGGACAGCGTTACATTTAGCGGCTATGAACGGCTTTGCAGATCTTTGCAGGTTAACTTTTGATTTTATTTTTTTACATTAAACATAACTTACCTCTTATAGTTGAAATTGATTTTTTTTACTAAAGGTTTTTAATTCACGATCACAACGCTGTAATCGATATTCTCACTCTGAGAAAACAAACTCCTCTACATTTAGCTGCATCGGCAGGTCAACTAGAAGTCTGTCGTTTGCTGTTAGATTTGGGAGCGAATATAGATGCTACAGACGACCAAGGACAAAAACCCATTCATATTGCAGCACAGAACAATTTTCCAGAAGTTGTCCATCTATTTTTGCAACAACACCCACAATTAGTTTTGGCTAGCACTAAAGTAAATATTATATTATATATAATATTTATATTGTAAACTGTTCTTATTACGGCCCTATTTAAAATGAAGTTGCAAATTCAATTAGCATTGAAGGGTTAAATTTACAATACATATACTTTTTATTTTTTGTTAGAATGGAAATACATGCGCTCACATAGCAGCAATGCAAGGATCAGTTACTGTGATTATTGAACTAATGAAATTCGACAAAAATGGTGTGATCTCGGCTAGAAATCGTATCACGGAAGCTACACCACTTCAACTAGCAGCCGAAGGTGGTCATGCACAAGTGGTTAAGGTTTTAGTCAGGGCAGGAGCGTCGTGTTCGGATGAAAATAAGGTGCGATACTTACAAATCAGACGCTTTTTTTTTTTAAATTAATTACGTTTTATAAAATTTGACAATTCAATGTTCCAGGCAGGATTTACAGCTGTCCACTTAGCTGCACAAAATGGTCATTTGCCCGTACTAGAAGTATTACGTTCATCCCAATCGCTAAAAATTTCAAGCAAGAGACTTGGTATGACGGCGCTTCATATGGCTGCATACTGTGGTCAAACAGGTACACTATAAAAGAACAAATAATAAATGTTAATAAAACGTTTCAATCGTTATATTATGTTAATACTAATTTTAGATACGGTTCGAGAATTACTATCTCATATACCAGCAACAGTCAAGTCTGATCCTCCATCTGGAGTCAGTGTATTAGGTGTGCTGGGTAACGAATCTGGAATGACACCGTTACATTTTGCTGCTTACAGCGGTAACGAAAACGTTGTCCGATTATTGCTCAATTCGGCCGGTGTTCAAGTCGACGCATCTACAGTTGAATCTGTACGTTTTATTAAATTACTATACCTTATTGTTATCATGTTTAATGTTTATATGTGTACGGGCTCAAAATAAATAGTAAATTATTAAGCTATACCTTTATTTGTAGGGTTACAATGCACTGCACTTGGCATGTTTTGGCGGTCATGTGACTGTAGTCGGACTTTTGTTATCAAGAGCAGCAGACTTATTGCACAGTTCTGATCTCAACGGTAAAACATGTCTGCACATTGCCGCCTCTTATGGCCATTACGCCATGGTTGAAGTTTTACTAGGACAGGGAGCAGAAATTAACGCCACAGATAAAGTTCGTGTTTTTTTTTTTAAATATACTGTATTCCGATTTTTTGTGTGTACATTACGAATAAAATAAAATTAACAGAATGGGTGGACGGCCATGCACTGCGCTGCTCGTGCTGGATATTTAGACGTGGTAAAACTTTTAGTCGAATCCGGTGCCTCTCCAAAATCTGAAACCAACTATGGAGCTTCGCCGATATGGTTTGCAGCTCAAGAGGGGCATAATGATGTATTAGAATATTTGATGACAAAAGAACACGACACTTACAGTTTAATGGATGATAGAAGGGTACAACCGAAATCTAAATTATCTACTTAAAAACAAGCCAATAAAAATCGAACATTTTTTTTTTCATTTCAGTTTGTCTACAATCTAATGATTTGCAGCAAAAATCATAATAACAAACCAATTGAAGAATTTATTTTAGTATCGCCTGCACCAGTAGACACTGCAGCAAAACTTTCCAGTATATATATAAATTTATCAAATAAGGTATATTTACTTATTTACACAATACAGATTTTATTCTTTGATTCGTGTACCTACATACGAATAATTTACAATATAAATCACTTAAACTTAAGATTAGATTAAACCAGTAAACATATTGATACTTATAAAATTAAACAATACTTCTAACATTTATAAATTTATTAAATAAAATAACTAAATAATTAGGTGCACTTAAACTACGAACTTTTTTGTACAAAAAAGTTAGAAGAACGAAATTGTTAAATAGGTATATTTAATATTATGACTGGTTCGATTTACGTATAATATGATATTATATCAGTATTAAAAAAAATCAAACAAACCGTGGGCATTTAATCGTATAGGGATACAATTAAATTATACATTAATAGAATTTATAATCAAATATTTATACCATTAAAACAAATAAATAAGAAAAAGTTGGAGTAATTGACAATCAAATTAAAAATGAAATAACCATACAAAACCCATTTTAACCATGCAGTGTGTACAACTTAAGCTCACAAAATATGATGAAATATTGGCAATATAAAATATAATCGTATTAGGTATTTATAATAAATACTTAATGTTTTTATAAATGTCTTATTAACTTTTAACTTTTAAATAATGTTCATTTTATTTTTTATACATTTACACAAATAATAGTATAAACATAATATTAAAACTGGCATTTACAAAGGCATAAGGAACTCTTATAATATCAGTGTTTCCCTAACACATTTTAAGATATAAAGAATATAAATTACCAAAAAGGAAAATTTTAGATACCTAGCTATTATAACTAAACTCAGGATATAACAATTGTAATCAAAATTTTAGATTTGTATTTGAGTGTGAACAGCTTAATGTTCATTTCACCGGAGTGTTTTTTTTATCCATGATCTAAAAATACTAATCGTTGAGAAGTAAAAAATATTTATTCAAAGATAATAATAATGTATAAGTACCTATCGTGAGAAAAATAAAATAACTTTTAGAACCGCTTGTGTTTTATATATTATACATAATGAAAATTACTTGGTTATCAGTTTTAACCTGCCCTAAAGTAAATTTTTTTAGAAGTTATAGGTCATATTTAAAGTATATTATAATATAATGTTCAGTTTTCATTAATATTGTATGCCAACTAGGAAAAAGAGAGAGCAAAAGACTTAATAGCCGCGGGAAAACAATGCGAAACCATGGCAACTGAACTTTTAGCATTAGCTGCTGGTCAAGATTCAGCAGGTCGCATCCTAACAGCTTCGGATAGACGAAACACTGAATTTTTAGATGTACTTATTGAAAATGAGCAAAAAGAAGTAATCGCTCATACTGTTGTTCAAAGGTATCTACAGGTTAGTCATTAATAGTTATAATATATTATATGTATTAGTTAACAATTTAACATGTATTTAAATTTAATATAAGTTTAAATTTAGGAACTTTGGCAAGGAAGACTGAATTGGGCTGGATGGAAAACACTACTAATGTTCTTAGGATTTATTGCTTGTCCTCCATTATGGATAGTGTTTACGTTACCCCTTTGGCACAATTATAGTAAAGTTCCAATCATAAAGTTTATGTCGTACTTGACGTCTCACGTTTATTTGATGCTTCTATTACAAATGGTTGCTATCACGCCATATTATAGAGCAGCGCGGCAAAATTTATTTCCATACTGGTATGAGTGGTTGCTTTTGGTAAGTCATCAATAACAAAGTAATTTCATTTGCAACCATTTTTTTGACTTGCCTATTAATTTATTAGGTTTGGTTAAGTGGTTTGCTACTGTTTGAACTGACTAATCCAAGCGATAAAAGTGGACTGGGCTGGGTGAAGTTGGCTGTTCTCTTATGGAGTGTGATAGGAGTAGCATTTCATTTAGTTGGATTTTGTGGCCTCGTTTCCAACCCATATCTTCCTACAGTCATGTATCTTCGGAATCAAATGTTCGCCATATCATTTTTAATGGCGTGCGTTCAGATTCTGGACTTCTTATCATTCCATCATTTGTTTGGACCCTGGGCTATAATAATTGGCGATTTGATGAAAGACTTAGCAAGGTTCCTCGTAGTACTGAGCATTTTCGTGTTTGGGTTTTCTATGCAAATTGTAGCGATGAACCATCCTATCGCTAAGAAATTAGAAAGAAAACAAACGGATATTTTCGGAGAAGGTAATATCAATACACAAACAATACAAATTAAAAAAAAAAAAAATTCTACCATCCAACGTAGTTAATTGATTTATTTTTATTTTATATATAGTCCTTATGAGCCCAATAGATGCATTTGAATTACTTTTTTTTGCTGTGTTTGGTATGGCAACACATACCGAGTTGAGACAAGCTTCTAACACCGACCAACCTCCGTGGACAGTTTACTTATTTAAAGCTGTTTTTGGTATCTATATGTTAGTTTCGGTTGTCGTACTAATTAACTTGCTCATTGCTATGATGAGTGATACTTATCAAAGAATTCAGGTAAATTCAACATGATTAACGTAGTTCAAACGTAAAAAAGGGGATTTATTTATATAAATTACCTGTTGAAGGTATTAGGTGCATAATGATATAATATATGTCTCATATTAAATAATTATAGGCACAATCAGATATTGAATGGAAGTTTGGATTGGCGAAATTGATTAGAAATATGCATAGAACGACTACAACACCCTCGCCTTTGAATTTAATTACGACTTGGTTCATGTATTTACTAGAGATATGCAAGAAAAGAGGTAAAAATACGCGAAAGAAACATATTCAGGAAACACTTACGAATTTTTCTAAACTGTTCAATTCAGTTAAGCAAAAAAAGCGCCCAAGTTTATCACAGATGGTCGACATGAAAACAAAAGGACGAGTAAGTGCCAGGACTCGAATGGGCAATAAATGGCTATCAAAGGTGAAAAAGGCGCAAGTAGTTCCAAGAGGTAAGATAAAACGATTTTAAATCATTAAACTAAACGGTAGGACTTATTAAAATATTATAATATTGATATAACGTGCTGTGTAGAATCGATATCGGTTAGTGTCGTACATTTGAGTCCGTACGGATCGCAAATAAGCTTTGCGAGCTTGTCCAATCGTATCGAGACCGTCACAGACTGGGATTCTATTGCAAAAAAATATCGAGCACTGCAAGGGGCTAGCGAAAATGATGAGAGAGAAGACACCAAGGCTTCGAACGCATCAATGGAACGATTAACCAGGAGCAACAGTGAAGCCCAACCAGATCCACAACCGGTATTGGCAAACAACATAAAGAATATACCGTAAAGAGAAATTAATCATGTAAACGTGTAAATAATTTCATAACCATAATTTTTTACATTAATAAAGGTAAATGTGTAATTATATGTAAAAATTATTAAATGTACATTGTACATATAGTATGAAATATTTTAATTATTATTGATGAATGTGTGATGAATATAATATATTTTAATACATATTATACCAACTAAACATAAACTAATGTACATAATAAAATAAAATATGCTAAAAATAAATACATTTATATTATTTTACAAAATATGTTTTGGATTTTTTTTATAAATCAAACAAAATTGTTGAGTAGGTAACAATATTATAATATTACAGTATCTATTACCTAGGTACCTAGAGTACTTACAAATTACAATCTATTACTTCTAATAGGTAGGTATGTAATATTATATATTGTACATAGTTGCATAGGCATCACTAAAGGGTATCAAGAGGTACTTTACTACATTAACTCTTTTGGGGTAATAAGGATATACCATTATGCTACACCTAAAAAATACTTGAATTTTGAAAATGTATGGGTAATTATAATAATTATTCTTCTAATTATAACAATTACAGTGATTCATATCTATAATAATTGTGACATGTAGTATACTAATAAGTAGTATTAAGTAAAAGTATTATAGTTGAAACAATATTTGATTGTTGATGTTAGTTTGTAAATATTACGTGATAATATTAGTTATTTTTTCCTATGAGTCGTTTTTATAACATTTCTTAAACTATTATTAACACAACACATTTTTTATGTAGGCAATTTTTTTTTTGCAGAACTTTAATTCTAGTGACACCCAATTATTATTACATAAATTGTTTTAAATAATAATTTTATACGAAATACGATATATATAACAAATTGTTTTAATGGCAATTGTAATAAAGAGGTGATAGATAAATTCAATTCTATAAATATTTCTATATACCTTTAGGTAAAATCAATTTGACAAATTTGTCGAATTTTATAATTTTATTTAAGTTTGGTTATAATTTATAAGATTCTGATAATACAGCTAGCCTCAGGAAAAGGGGTATTTTAAACACGTTTTAACTGTGTTATCGGTAAATGTTAGTTTATGAGGTGACTCTTTAGTTAAGTCATTTGGGTTTCATATATTTTAACTGGTTAATCTGCACAAATAGCCATATAGAAGTGAAAGGAACTCATTTCATGTTTTTCAGCGGTATTGACAAACTTTTTTGAACATGATCTATCTGGATAACCTATATAGGATAATATATGAGCGTAATTCACATTCAGCTAAGAGTTTGTAATCGGAACACTTGTCCAATGAGTACTCTTCACCACACTTGACACTATAGCAAGGTTAAAACAACAATAATATATTATTTTGTATATTCGTAAGCTAGGTAAATGACAATAATTTTGGTATTCATTTTTCCAAAGTATTTATTCTAAAAAATGTAATATAGGTTTTATTTTAATTACATAATAATTTATTATATTTTTATCATACTAGGTTGTTAAAAAAACAAAACAAGAATTATAAAACTTTTTTTTTCTGTATTTAACACACAGATTTCTTTTGTTATTATTTTTATGTATATAAACAAGAAAAGTTTGTAATGAAAAAAAAAAATGAATACACAAATTGACAAAACAAAAAACAAAAAGAATTGAAAAGTATTGCAATACTTACTAGGAGAATCAATTGCTAGAAAAAATAGTTGATATTACTGATAAAATCTGGAAAAGAAATAATTTATATTATATTTTTAAAAAACCAATCAAAAAATTAAAGAAATTCTACATTTATTAATAATATTAAAAATTTGTAGTTATAATTTATAAGTTTAAAAGACTGAATATCTAACAATATTTTATAAAATTTCAAATTTGATATATAATTTGTTTACTCTTATGTTGAGATCATAAATAATTGTAATTGGTATTAAATAAAAACATTGAAAAATAGATGCTTAACATTAAGTTACAACTATTTTTGACTAACCTAATGTATTACTACTGTCTACTACAACAAATATTATTTGTTATTACGTTTTATCTAGATATTATAATATTTAGTACTAGTATTGATTATAGCATATCTATTCTATTATAAATGGCACTAGTCTCGTTATTTTTAAAAATAAATAATGGTAGAGTAGAAATATTAAATTTATAATAAAATGTAAGCATAAATAACTTACTTTAGTTAAAGTATTAAATGTTACATTAACATTTTTTTGATTAATTGTGTATGGTAAACAAATATCCAACTCATATTTTGTTTGTTTGTTCGTAGTTAACAGTAGACAATCTTCACCACATTTTAAATCAATTTCTTGTGAACTGAGCTATTGAGAATAATAAACAAAAAATAATTCAAAGCCATAATGTAAAATGTTAGTTTTTATAAAATTACCACATCTGGCATCCAAACATCTAAAATTATATTTTTTGGATTATCTTCTGGTTGTACATAAATTCTATACTCGGGTTTGACATGTATGTCTAACTGAGACAGTGATGCTTTTGAGTTTAATTCTTGAATCAAAGGTTTTTTTTTAAATTTTGATGGTCTAGGAGGTCGTTGTTGAATTCTGTGTTGCTGCAAAGATCCAATGCACTTTCTATTCTTTAACAAAATTGGATCTAAGACATAACACAATAAAAACGAAATTAATAACATAATATTTAAATTAGACAAGTTTAAGATTGTTGCTTTTAGGAATTTTATTCCTCTACTTCGCTATTTCTATATTTGAAACATCACAATAAAAGACCGATTGTACATTACTTTTAAATTTATTTATTTATACCATAAAATAATATTAAAAATTAGTAAAATAAGAAATACAGAAGACTATCATGAGTATTAACTTCTTAAAATAAATGATTATGCGTTTTTCCAGTACTCTACAGAGATTTAAGAATTCAAATAGCGAAAAGAGGGCTGTCTCTAAAAGGGTACACATAAGATAGTAAACGCTAATAAATACTTTCTGAGCTTATATCTATTTTGAATTTTTCAGCAACTCCCTCAATAGTAGCACAAACAATAAATGTTTGAAACAAGTCATCATTTTGACATTTATTGAAAAATTCTGAATTTACTGCTACATCATAAACAGGAACTTGTACATCAGCTATAACATAAAAATAAAATAAAAACTATTATTATTCATTACATTCAAAATAAAACACTTCTAACTTTGGTCAAAATATGTAATTAATTTATGACTGTGTTATAACTAATATTTTTGAGATTAAATTTACTTATACCTATTATAATTTTGTTTTAACCAGAATATATAATACTAAAACATTTAGGATAACAATAATTTTTTTCATTGAATTAACAAATTCAGACACAAATACAACTGAAGAACAATGATTGTGCTATTATTAATTATTAATAAGATTAATAAATAAAAAAAATTAATACAAATTTATTTATACATCTTTTATTTTTTATTGCACAATTGTAGTAATATTCAAATAAAAGACACAAATTGGCATTAAATTTTTGAATTGAAAACATTATCTTTACAAGTAAGTTGTACTTCTTACATTTAGTTAAAAAAAAAATAAATAAAATTTTAGACTTACATTTATCAGTTTCTAAGTGTTCTATACCAATACTTAACGGGATACAGAATTTTTCAGGATCTTTAGAATCTAAAACTTCTACAAGTTCTTCTCTTGTAATATCATCAGGAGGTGGAATCTCTGCATGGTGGCAGAGATTTATAAATACTTTTGACTTATCGGTTTTAAATAATTTTATACAAAGTCCTATAATTTAAAAAGATTTAGTCAAATTTTTAAATAAATTTAAGTAATTTTTAATAATGAAGTGGAAAAAGATTATTAAAGTCATACCTGGAGCTGGTTTGACCAATTTGCCTGATTCAGGATTGAGGAAACCACTTACAAACTGTTCGAATTCTTGTTCCTCGTTGCTCTGGAAATAATAATTAATAAGTTACTCGTTTAGAATCATTTGAAATATGTAAGTCAGTGTTCAAATATATTATAATTTATAAATACTTGAATTAAAAGGTTTTTTTCGATAATCGACTCGTCGACGTCTAAAAAGTTTTTGGACGACATAATATTACTTAATGTGATGTGTTTGAAAAAGTATAACAACTAACAAAATACGAATAGGATATCGATAAAGCACAAATTAACCAACAGAAAAAAATGATTAAACTAAATGACAAATTAGTGAATATTATGAATCATTGAATCAGTTTTAAACTCTTTCAAAACAGACATTAAATATTTAAATAATAAATATCCATATTCCATGAACTTCGAGACGTGAAGATAGAAATTAGAAGCCCCATGGATTTATACTTTGTACTTATCATTTCTTGATAAGGCGGAAATCACATTTTAGTATACTTAGTTGCCTATATATTACTTATAAGGAGTTATTTGAACACGTCTTGCAAAACCATACAATTATTATAATTGTTCAATATTATTATTGTACTGAACTGAAGTTGTCTTGTTAGCTCAATGCTTACAATAATTGTATACTATTGTATACTATCTTTTTAACATTAATTCAAGATATCATAAATAAAAATGTGTTTCGATTGATAAATTTATCTCCACTCTTCATTATTTCAAAATGTCCAACATTGGTGTTAAACAAAGGTGCCCTGGAGTAAATTTTACGAATCTAAAACATTCGACACCTACATTCAATAATAGGACAATAATTGAAAACCGCTAGTATTTTAGTACTGAAAAATCAGCGTATAAGATTGTAATATAATAATATTCAAAAGTCTATTCTAATAAAATGTTAAGATCTTGTGAATATTAATTAATATAACTATAATAGTCTAAATAGGTACCTACCTACCTAATAAAAATAAACATATTTAAATTTTATGTTTGATTACAATTAACGATACTTTTTTTTTAAAAAAAAAAAACTAATAATTTCAGTATTTGTTTTGTAATTTTATATTGAGAAGTTTTACACATACTTATGTTTAAGCCTTTTTTTATTTGTTTAATTTTACAATTTATTTGAATATCTGTGTTTAATTTTAAAATCTCCATTGAGGTCTTGGAGTTCATCATCTGCAAAGCTTTAATAAATATATATAAATGCGGATGTCTAAATCTAATTTAATGTTGAAACTTTTTATTCCAACCTTCTGATTTCTAATAAATTATTAGCCTTACTTTATCCTAATTTAGTTACATTGTGCACATTCTACATATATGGAGCAAACATAGATGGTCTCCTTTTGAAGTACATAA
The DNA here is from genome assembly GCF_020184175.1 of Aphis gossypii. NCBI lineage: Eukaryota > Metazoa > Arthropoda > Insecta > Hemiptera > Aphididae > Aphis > Aphis gossypii. Next base: position 39,748,128 of record NC_065530.1, on the reverse strand, counting down.
TTTGTATATTGTTAATTAACTTGTTTGACCAATCAACATAATTAACATAGTAATTCTGTGTTACATCAAAATATGTTAAAATATTATCTATATTATAATCATATGAAAAAATATCATGTAGGTTAAAGCTTATTCCTATAAAAATAAATATTTAAATTAAAAAATATATGTATTAATTTAGGTACTTTTTTTAATAGTGTTAAGTGGTAAAAAGCCAATACACACTGATCATTTGTACTGTTCTAAAAATTTTGAGTGCAGAAAGTTCAATATTTACAAAACCATCGGGTGTCAGTTATCTAAGTACTAAACTTTACAACGCACATTTTAACTTCAGAAACAATATTTTTTAGTTGTATTACAAACGTGAAACAATAGATGCATAGGTAACTAAAAATATTGGGAAAATTGTCTTTTTAATTCTTACTTTTTCAGAGGGTTTTTTTCTATTACTTATTTAGGTAGTTTTATTAGTCTATACTTTAGGTGAATATATATATTGTATTTCACTTTACGAACATAAAAATAAACTATTCTGACCGATATTATGATATAATATATGAACATAATTTTTCTATTTGGGGATTATTTAAATCATAATACAATATATTAAAACAAATTATATATATATTAAAATAATTGTATACATAAATAATAAAATATGCAAGATATATAACATTTTTACTATATACACACATTTAAGGGATAACATTATTTATACGGTTAATGTACTATATTAAAAGTATTTATAACGAAATATATAATAAAATATAAAACACCAGTAAGGCAGTAACACATTGGAGGACTATATCTTTTCAATTTCTATTCATTATTATGTCTACGAATATTAAACATACATTTTTAGTATTATATATTTTAACATTTATAAAATTATAAAATAATAAAAGTTTCATAAAATGAATTATTATTTGCTTTAAAAAATAGTACATGAATAATAATATCTTATAAGTGTATTAATTACATTGAACATAATTTTTATATTGAAAAATCATTTTGTTGCTACAAACAGGTTCGCCAATAAGACCTTTTTCAATATATGATTCATAAAGAGTTATATTTGAAGGACTAACTTCTGGCACAGGTATGTTAAACGAGCTATTGTATTTAGATTGACTATTTTGTGATACTACTAAAACACTTGCTGGATTAATTGCCATTAGAATATACCTGTAAAGTTGTAATAATAAATTATAGTTATGTAATCAAATTTATACAATCTATAAGTATAGGTGTTTATTTTATATGAATTGATATAATAAGTTTAGATTTTTTTCTTAAGTAGAAACTGAGTAGTTAGTATAACATTTTTTTTTTTTTTTTAAGAATTTTGTAATTAGATAATTGTTCTGTTAAATAAGATAATTCTAAAATATGTTTCAACATATTCTCATAAAAAATGCTAAACCACTATTCAAAATAAAATAAATTATAAAATATTAACTCATACAGTACTAATGCTGATATGTTGTTTAAATATCATCATTAATCATATAATAATAATAAAATTACTTTTTATAAATAGCAATTTCTGCTGGTTTTGTAACTGCTAGATTAATTCCATAGATACTCTGTTCAGTCTGTAGAGGATCAAATGTGATAGAATTATCTTTTGACGCGATACTCATTGAATCAATACGTTTTGAAAAAGAAATATCTTCATCACTTTCACCACTACCACAACTGAAGACAGACATAATTTAAAGAAAATATAAATACTAATTCTGAAGTTATAATGTAACAATAAAACTAAATTAAATTTGTTATATTATTATATTTTTAATAATTTATATAGAAGGTACCTGCTACTTGAGTTGATTGAATTTGTAGAACTATGACCTGTCATAGAAGGATTTCTAGTTTTATCAGAGATTTGTTCACGTTTTTTACCAGGTCTAATACGCATAGAAAATGGACTAAAATCTGTTACACAGTTTGGCATAAAATCTCTAAAAAAAAAAAAAATAATTGTTATTTATAAATTACATACATTGATGAATTACAAAAATTATACCTCACAGAATGACTAATTTCAAAAGCATAACTTTCAGACATTACACTGAATTCATCTGTTTTATAGAAGTTACTAAAGCTATCATAGTCCTCTATATTTAATGAAGTGGCTGGATATATTTCTAAGTATTTTTTTTTGTTTTCCATACAAGATAACGGCAAACAGTCCATAACACATTCATCCCACCATCTTGTCAACGGAACACTGCAAAATATTCAATTGTATTATATTTCTGAAACTAATAGTCCTCAATCAATGTACCATAAAACTATTGAAAGTATAAAGCATTTAAAATTTAGTAAGTATAGTACCCTAGGGTATTTAAAAACATTTAAGGGTGCCATGATTAAAAAAATATTGATAATCACTGATCTAGATAATAATATTACCCCAGAGCATTTCAGTACAATGTTATTTATCTCCGTACACAGACCTATACACAATATAGATAAAACACATTTAAATAAAATTGTTTTTTTATAAACGACTTTGATCTAAGATTACTTAAAAATATAAAAAAATATAGTTTGTATAAATGTGCTTTGCCTATGCTGTGCTGTGCTATGCTGTGCATGGCCGAGAGAGAAAAAAAATTATGTGCTGACAATAATACTTGATTATTTAAGAAATAATAAAATACAATCATTATTAACCAATCATTAGAAAGAAAAGATGTTGTTTCTGGATGATGTAAATAGTAATCAAAATTTTGTTCCCATATGGCAGGCTCATTTTCATTTGGACAAAATAATCCCAAAAATAGATTTATAGCATTTTGTTTTTCAGTATCTAGATATAACAAAACAGATTATTATAGTATAACAAGTTTAAACTTAGGTTCAAGGATAAGCAATAATAATTTAATAAAATTCTAACCAGAGAACGTGTTGCTATAGTAACGACTCAATGTTTGCATAATATCATTGCCTTGTGATGTCCAAGGAGCAGTTTTACGGTAAGTTTTTATCCGATGAATTAATTGAGATCCTCCATATTGTAAAGCTAAAGTATCTCCATGGTCTTCATATGAAGCTTCCAATAATCTAACACAATCAGTGTCATACTCTAATTGCGGTTTGTGCAATAATCCCAAATAATATAACTGAAAAAAAAGTTATTAATATAATTAGCAGTGGAATCTAAAATGCATTTCAGGTACCATTAATAATGAGTGGTATAAAACATTATATAAAAAGAGATGATTTCTCAGCATATACAAGGCTTACATAGTCAGGTTACAACATTTAAAAAATTGAAATATTTATATATTTCATGAAAGATGAAATGTATAGGTAAGTACTATAAGTATATAGTTATTTTTTATTTAATCCTTTTTCATATCTACTTATTTTTGTAGATATAACACTAGATTTTTTTTATTAAAGTTGAAGAATTCATAATCCACCTCAATAGCTTCTTTAATGTACTCTTACAATTTCTTCAATTTTTAAACAATATTTTTTACCTAAAAACTTCTTGAATCTAGGATGTACAAAATGTGGAATGTAAAGAGGTGTGTCAATAGGTATTCCATCTAAAGGAGATGAAGTCTTGAAAAATGCAAATAGTGTGAACTCAGATGTTGTTATGAAGGAGGGTAAATACCATAACCCAAAATTCCCCCCTAAATGATTTTTAATTTTCTTCTTCAATTTCCAGAGAGTCTTATTAAGCTATTACATTTTTTATAGTCATATTTTAACTGAGCTCAAAAAGTTTTTAGGAAAAATGTAAGTTCTTTAACACTGGTAATAAAAGTTGGTACTAGGCCTATTAAAATGTATTGATTTAAACAGTGATTATGTAAAAAAATAACTAAATATCTATGTATATTTCATTAAAATATAATATATAATTATCAATTTTAAAAATGATTGTAACCTTCCTTTTTGGAAGACCTTCATAATTATCACCGGAGTTTTGAAATGTAACCAAAAGTTTAAATAGCTCTATACACACCACTACAAAATGCAATTATTAATACAACATAGATTCATACTTGATAAGCTAGTGCACATTTTCCAATAACAAATTGAGCGGTATTAGTACGATCTAAACAATCAACACAATTTACTCTAATTATTCCATTTTGAAGTATAGTACCATTTTTATCTTGACCAAAAGTAGGTTTTTCTATAATCCGTGGACAATTAATATACATGCCTGTTTTAAAAATTGCCATACGCGCAATTTCATCAAGGCGTCTCATGACATTCACATTTTTACTGATGACACATATAATTTAAATATAAATAGATACCGACAAAAAATAAGTTATTAAAAATGTTTACCTTTTATTCATTCTTGCCATATCAAAATGTATATACTGAATATGATGACAAGGTGGTAAAAACTTATTTAAATACTTCACAGCTGATACTAAATGATCACTTAGCTGTGATTCATGAACCTTTTTTTCACGCTTTTTAACAAGATTTATTATAACTGTTGGGGAACCATATCTTTTATACAAATTATTGAAATGAGCACCTTGAAAAAAAAAAGATTGAACATAAATAAAAATATTTATTTACAGCTAAAATGGCTATAAAAGACCAAGAATTATGTTTTTTTTTTTAACAATTTTAACCATCATAAAGATGCTAAAAACTATGTTGTGTTAGTTTGTTAATAAGTATTGATGATTCATCGGAAAGAATGAATAAAACAAATGAATACCGAACTTAAAAGTTTAAATTAAAATATAATATTTTTTAATAAAAAAGAGATCAGATATTGTACAATGAAAGTTACTCACCAGGTATTTCATGGAATGGATCAATTAACTCAAATGATATTGTAGGTTTTGGTACCATTTTACTTATATCTTGGCTCCATAAACCAGGAACTGAACCTCTCATTTGAAGAAATGAACTTATATACATATTATTTTGACAACTCGCTCCATGATCTTGAACTATCTGTTCAGTTTCAACTTCATTTCCAACTTCTCCCTAAAAAATATATTATTAATCACTGCATACCTAACACATTCTATAATTTTATATTGTTATATGTATTAAATCAAAATACAAAAATTAATTGTAACCCTTATATCTAATACAAATGTATTAGATGTTTTAAGTTAACAACAACTTTGGAAACTTATTCATAAGTCATAACAAAAGAATTAATTACCCCTTAAAATAGACCAAAAATAAAAAGTAAACATTGCATATTATATTTTCTTAAATACTCTATCAAGTTTAAATAAAAATAGTTATATTAATACATTGTTTGTTACCCTTATTTATATTATGTATACGATTTATGAAATATGATGATTTTAAAATTAAAAAAAAACATTAAGAAAAGATGCTATCAATTCAAATTAAAAGTAAATTTCTATGAATATAGATATAAGTTTTTGAAAAGCCTTATATTGGTAAGATGTTTGTAAATATTAAGAAATAAAATCTTCAATTTTCTTGTTGGGAGGACTAAATGGGATGTCACATTAACTGTGAACACATAATTATTTACATTTTTATTAGCGCCTCTCTTCAGAAATCTTGTACCAGCATATCTATTTGATCTCCGAGCAATTAATGTGATATAAATTGGACGTCCAAAAATTGAAACATTTGATTGACTAATAAAACCATGCATTATATTTAAAATCCAATCTGGATGTAATTTGTCAAGTACATCTTTTAATAGATAGTCATTCCAAACAAATATTTTATTTGGACAACTTCTGGTAACAAATACGCTATCCCCAGACAAATCTACAACAAAATAAAATAAATTATATTTACTTTTGATAGGAATTTAAATAAAATAATTATAAAACAACACACTAAAGTTATTTTTAATGTAATTGTTTTAAAAAATATAATAAATCCATAGTACACTTTAAAAACACATAATATTTACAGCCCAACAGGTAATTTTTAGCAATCTCGTGGATTATTTCTGGGTAAAATAATGAAACAATAACAATAGTAATAAGAGACAAATTGTTTGAATGATAAACTAACCGTTTGGAACATTTTGTGCGATTGACATATTGACTTGTAGAGTATGTGTAACATCATAACTGTAACTAAATAAATAATAATACAAGAAAATTAAATAATTAATTAATATTACAATTTAGGTACTCAAGACAAATGTGTGAAGAAAAGGACACTTCTTTAAAATGTTACATAAATATTTCAAAATTCTAAGGCTATATTAATTTTTTAAGCAAAAGAGATGGATTTCTATCATCAACATTGCACACAAAGAAAAATAATTCTATAACATTAAATCAACACATTGATCTAGCCTTACCTAAAGTAAAAATTGCTGGATAAATCTACACTTTGAAAAATTTTCAAATAACGTGGTTCGTTAACATTAGGAATACGATAAGCATCATTAGGCAAGTATATCATAGACGTATCTTCAATTTTATATATGATTTCACGTCCTATTACAGCAACACGACGACGTTTTGTTATTAAAATCATATAATATCCTTCTAGTAGTCTCACAAAACCTTAACATAAATTATAAATGAATATGTAGGTAGTACACCGATACATTGATTATTTTAATTATAAAATTGTATTATTTTTACCAACTATGCCAAATGCTGATGCTATTTTATTTAGACTGGTATTCCTGTGCAATCCAACGTTCAAAGAATTTATCATATCTAGTTCAGTATACTCTACCCGGTCATCCACAATTGTCAGGTCATGACCCTCTGTTCGATCAATTTTAAGAATGCGATACTTTGTACGAGCATTATTGGATCCAACAACAAAATATCTCTGAAAATAAAATTCAATTAATATTTTATTCACTTGAGAGAAATGATGAGTTAAAAAAAGAATACAATAGAATTATGAAAGGTATACTTACGTTTTTAGATTCATATACTCCAATTTTTTGCACAAAATTTATGGCTGGAAGACATTTTATTTGGTATGTAGAATTAGATTTGTCCATACTTACTATTACTAAAAATTTGATTTAATTAAGAAACATGGCAAAATTCAATCAGTTTATGAATGAAAAATGTATTAACAACAGTAAGCGATCACGCTAATACGTTATATGATGTATAAATAATTAGTAGCTATACAATAGAAACTACTATAATATTATACATTAAAATTATTATTCGTGTATTGTGCCATAATTTTTAAGTTTGTATAATGTACCTAATACTATAATATTGTAGTGACGACTAGTAAATAGTGATAAGAAACATCGTAAACTCGGTTGCCTTTAAATGTATAACAGGCGCATAACGTTTATATTGCTAACCAATCACAAGATAGCGCAATACAAATGATTTTGGTTATTAAAATTTAAAAACACTTAAACATTACAGTAATAACTTTACTCATAGTCATCCTAACTCCGGGTGATCATTTTTCGAGCGGGTGCCGTAGGAGGTGAATAATAGCACGGTTTTTAATTTTTTAACGGTGTTCCAGAAGGAAGCGAAGCACTTAGCAATATATTACAAGGAGCTAGGAAAATAAAATTTTCAATACATGCTGAACAAACTCAAAAACATTTGAGATTTTAACCAAATGTGTGTTATATCTTTAGCGACACAGAACGTAAATAAAATTAATACATTTTTATTTTGCTCTATAATAATAAACATTATTTTACTGGACATCGACGACTTTTTAATTAATAATTTAGTATTGAAGTATGTAGTGGCCCTGAAAAGGGCCGTTTTAAATGTTAAGCCGATAGGCGAGGAGGAATTATTTGGAACTGGTGTATTTGGTCACGGCTTTTGTACCTTCACTGACGGCGTGCTTGGCCAATTCACCGGGCAACAAGAGACGGACGGCGGTTTGGATTTCCCGACTTGTGATGGTCGAGCGCTTGTTGTAGTGGGCAAGACGACTGGATTCAGAGGCGATACGTTCGAACAGATCGTTGACGAAACTGTTCATGATGCTCATGGCCTTTGAAGAAACTCCGGTGTCGGGATGTACTTGTTTCAACACTTTGTAGATGTAGATGGCGTACGATTCTTTCCTCTTGGGCTTGCGCTTCTTGTCGGATTTGGTGATGTTCTTTTGCGCCTTGCCGGACTTCTTCATTGCTTTGCCAGCGGATTTTCCTCCTGGAGCCATTTTTGATTACTATATGTTTTCGTTGCGAGTTGAACGTTAAACAGACGATATCAGAATGATGCTATACACAGTAAGGCGATGGTATATATTAGTAATCAAGGGCAATACGTCGTTTGTTCATTGGTCGACAGCTTATCAAGTATAACAGAACAAACTGAGTTCATCAGTGTTTATGTTATCGTAAAGAATATTAGTTTCTCCACTAACAAAATCATCATTTGTGTCAATTAAAAACAACACCGTTTAGTAGTAGTTGTAAAGCAAACGATGTTGTGTAGCGTCGTCATAACGGTCGAATTGGTCCAATCGCAGTATTGTTGTCTAGTTCACGGCTATATAATGAACGTCCAGCCTATGTTTGTCATCATTCAGTTTTGAAACGCAGTCGAAAACAGTCAAACGAATTTCCAATCATGAGCGGAAGAGGCAAAGCAGGCAAATCCAAAGGAGGTAAATCCAAGACCAGGTCGTCCCGTGCCGGACTCCAGTTCCCGGTCGGTCGTATTCACCGTCTGTTGAGAAAAGGAAACTACGCCGAACGTGTCGGAGCCGGGGCACCGGTATACTTGGCCGCCGTCATGGAATATTTGGCAGCTGAAGTTTTGGAGTTGGCCGGTAACGCTGCCCGTGACAACAAGAAATCTCGTATCATTCCCAGACATTTGCAATTGGCCATCAGAAATGACGAAGAATTGAACAAATTGTTGTCCGGAGTGACAATCGCCCAAGGCGGTGTGTTGCCCAACATCCAGGCTGTTCTCTTGCCCAAAAAGACCGAAAAGAAGGTCTAAGTTACAATTCCAACAAGTGATCTCTTCTATTATTAAAAAGGCCTTTTCAGGCACCAATTTTTTCGTTGTTTGATCAATATACTATGCAATTTTTTATTAATCTTTAGTCCCAAAGATTCGGATAATGAATTGAAAATTGTGTTCAATTATAAAACCCATTCAATAATGTAATTATTGTTTATATCAAATTTGATGCGTACTTATTATATTATGTATGGTTCCAAAATTGCATATATGAATATATAATTAAATTGTGTATCATATGGTTATAAATATTCGATCAATATAACTACATGTAAATAATGTAATATATGATTTGTGTTATATCATTATATATAATATACTATATTATATATCTCATTTTTACAAAATTTTACTGAAATTAATGTTCTATGTAATAATTATGAATTGTTTAAACTGACATAATTGTGTTGCGCATATAATTAATTACACCAGCATTATATGTCAATTATTTATATATTACTTTGTACAATTTTGTTTCTGAAATAATGATAAATTATTTCACAAACTTATATTTATGTAGCTATTAATTATTTTTCGAATACATATATTTGACTTTGGTAAAGCTTGTGATCTACTATTAATATAACTGTAGTGATGGGCTTAATCGAATGATTAGTTATTGCCATTAACGAGAGATCACTCGATCAAAATGGTTGAAATGTTTTGAACGAAAAATCGAGTAATAATATCTTATAATTGAAATTATCGAATTAGTTATGAAAATCGCTAGAAACCAAATTTTTAAATAATCCTATTGAATTGGTAAGAAATACAAATTATTTTTACTACAGTAAACTATTAGTTATTACTTATTATGCCTACTGGTTAATAGAAAACATTCGACGCGTTATAAATTAATTTATACATTTTAATTTTTAATAAATTACTTTTACATGTTTTATAAATATACAGTCACATAGATTCATAGATAGGTTAGTAATGATTAATAAAATAAAAACTGAATTTAAAAAACCTATTATTATATTATGTGTACATTGAACAATTCGATTCTAACTTGTCGCGCTGTAAATACAAATCGCAGGTCACCGCCGAAAATATCATTCGATAACGACTTTAATTCAATAATCGAGATATCTCGATAATATGAGTAACGTATCTATAATAAAAAATGCCAATGACCTATTCTTTAATTATATTATGGTATGTTATGAGTATACCTAGTAAAGCTTGAAAAGCAAAAAAAGATTAAAGTTCTTTTAATGCGAGATTACCTTTTTTTTTTTGCAGTTTGAAACCGACGACCGGGAGGGGACTGCTTTCGCATTGCTTCCTCTCGGCCAATGCGAGATTACCTATATGACGTGAAATGCAGATGAATTCAAAAGTATCAAATTATATTTTTGTACTTAGGTTTAGGTAGTTGACACAATACACAATATAGGTATCTATCAAAACAAAAATAAAAATGTAATTTAATTAAAAAAATTGAATAGCTATATTTAATACATTAATCGTAGATCACGGTGGACGACCCGGTAGATCACACGCTTTACCAATGCCATATATTTACATATTATACAGTATATTATAATAAATTTGTGATTACACTGAAAAATAAGAATACGAAAAATATAATATTAAGTTAATATGAGTTTTAATAACTCATTAAAATATTTAATATAATATTCTCAACGCTCCGATATGCTAAAGTTATTTTTAAAAAATTCACAAAGTAGGTATACAAATAAATAAAAATAGCAATGAATAATTAAAAAACATTTAAGTTTATTTGTGATTCTAGAAGTTAATGAAAAATCAAGTTATTATTTTTTTAAATAATTGTCAGATACCTACGCATAAAAAAAGTTGTTATTATAAATTAGTAGCAGTGAATAAATGAGTTGGTCCAAAATGAAAAGGAAATCAAACTGGATCCATAAAAAAATGGTAATAGAATAAATAAAGAAGCAATGCAAGGCAGCACAAATACATACAAATATGGAAAGCGGATATGTCGGAAGTATCTACACATTCTACACTAAAAATATTATTTAACCACGAACGTAACAAAAATAATAACGTGAGCATGAGCAACCGTTAACATGGACGCAGTTTGTTCGGGAAATTCGGTCTGTTAATTAATATACTATAACGATACTCGTATGAAATATTATTTTGTCTTATGTACATCTTGAAAGCGAAACGATTTTTTTTAATTCCCTCATCATATTACATACGCAACTTATATTTTACGTGAATAACTTAACACGTTATGGGTGTTGTAACGCAAATAAACAAACTATACCACTTATAGCAAAAGTAAAATTAAATTTGTGGCCCTGAAAAGGGCCTTTTTAAGGTAAGTGTTTATGTGTACATGTATGCGTTTAACCACCGAAACCGTACAAGGTACGTCCTTGACGTTTCAGTGCGTAGACGACGTCCATGGCGGTAACGGTCTTGCGCTTGGCGTGCTCAGTGTATGTGACGGCATCACGGATCACGTTCTCAAGGAATACTTTTAACACTCCACGGGTCTCTTCGTAGATCAAACCGGAGATACGTTTCACTCCTCCACGGCGAGCTAAACGACGGATGGCGGGCTTGGTGATTCCCTGGATGTTATCACGCAACACCTTACGATGACGTTTGGCGCCTCCTTTTCCAAGACCTTTTCCTCCTTTACCGCGTCCGGTCATGTTGATTTTATGTAGTTTCCAACTTAGAACTGCAAGACTTGCTACTGTGAACGCTGAACGTTGACTGATGCCTGGTTTACAAACGCCGTTTTATTTATGCGTTTTACGGCGCGCGCACGGCCAATCGAAGTGCACCATTCCATTTCTCCCACTTACCGATTATCGTCACCTGCCGACCAATGAAAACAGCAGATACGAATCCGTTTCGTGTATAAATACTAGTGGTTTCGTTGCATTGAACATCAGTGTTTTACAGTTTGACCGAGCAACAACAGCTAACTAACCAAAATGGCACGTACCAAGCAAACAGCCCGCAAATCCACCGGAGGCAAGGCCCCAAGGAAACAGCTGGCCACCAAAGCCGCACGTAAGAGCGCACCAGCACCGGAGGAGTGAAGAAGCCACATCGTTACCGTCCGGGTACAGTCGCTCTCCGTGAAATCCGTCGTTACCAAAAGAGTACCGAGCTGTTGATCCGTAAATTGCCTTTCCAACGGCTTGTGCGTGAAATCGCCCAGGACTTCAAGACCGATTTGCGTTTCCAGAGCTCTGCCGTCATGGCATTGCAAGAGGCGAGCGAAGCGTACTTGGTCGGTCTCTTCGAAGACACCAACTTGTGCGCCATCCACGCCAAGCGTGTCACGATCATGCCAAAGGACATCCAATTGGCTCGTCGTATCCGCGGAGAACGTGCTTAATTAAATTATCCGTTAAAAATATTAATATCACCCCCTAAAACGGCCCTTTTCAGGGCCACCAAAATTTTTAAAATTTACTGTAGACCGACCACCGGTTGATTTTTAAATGTAGTCGTCACCGGGTTTTATTCAACATTTTAATTCAAAAGTGTAAAAGTGCCCATAATAGGTGTTCAAGTTTAGGTCGTATTAAATAAAATATGTTACTATGTATTATATAAAAATAATTATAATTTATAACCCTTTTAATCCAACAGATAATAATATTATGAATATTATGTAAGATTGACTAACAAGCCGGTTCGAACAACTAGTGATGGGGAATAATCGAATGATTCATTCAAATGAATTACAATTAACATAGTTGAATCGCTTAAACTAACAAATAAAAGCTTCTCGAATAATAATGTGTGCACTCTAAATAAGATATATTGTTCTTTTATATAATTAATCGGTCGTGGAGTGCCACAGTAGACTATATACAATTTAATCATAATACAAAATTATATTATCTGACCCAACCTGGTCTATCCATACGACCGACGCGACCGCGCAGGTCCCCTCTCATCATAACACACGCGCGCGGCTATCGTTATCGATACCTAATATACCTAATAGAAATATAACAAAAATAGAATAATATTAAACAACAAACATTTAACATTGCTTTGAACTGGTCTATTGTAATGTTTACAATATAAATAATTGAATGATAAGTGAGAACCACTGAAATACAAAGACGTATACAATAGTAAAACTATTGTTTTCTACTATTGACTGTCGACTGATATAGTTATATCAGTAATAATTATTATTATTTATTATTTATGTCTTAAATTATGATTTTTAAATAACTAATTTATGTTTATGTGCGGCACAACCAATAATAAAAAAAAATATTATAATATAATATCAGATTTTCAAATCGTTTCAATCCAATATCTCCAAATATAATCAAATAAAAATTGCTCAAAACACATCATTAAATTGGGAAATTGGATTACGTAACCAAAAATTCTTTGAATCCGTCCTCCGTTGATAGGATGTCCTCAGTTTTTACAGCAGGAAAATATGGTAGAACTAATACCTGTGAGTAATGAACCTAAATCAATTTATTTGTTAAATTAAGATAAGTATTATTTTATAGTTTCAATATACAAAAATTACCATTATCAACACTCTGGCAGCAATTTGTTGTTTTGTAATTAAGAGGTAGGTATATACAAGTTTTTTTTATTTATAATGAAACATATTACTGTCTAACAAATTAAAAAGTTAATCATGTACTTTCATTTTCATTAAACAAAAAAAAAAAAAAAAACTAAAAAGTGTTTGAACTATATTTTATAGGCACCTGGCAAAAATGAAAATAAAATCCTTGATGATCACTTTTGAGGAATATTGTTTTGACTGCATTCGTCATTCCATATCGGGAAATTATAATAATAATCGGTTATTACTGTGAGTTGGCTTCGTATTAATGGTAACACATTTGTAATGTATGACATCAAGTCAATATATATTTTCTTTAATCTTTCCTGATAATATTGCATACACCATTGGAAAACTCTATAACAAAGTAGGTATGTGCATTATTACATAATTGCTTATTTTGTTTATTTTTATGATTTTTAATTATTTGCCATGGGCAGTGTAGATGCTGAAGTCTTGGTGGATTCAGGTGCAAAATTAACATTTTCTGAAGATTTGGAGCTGAGTAATACCTATTTGAGAGCTAATATTAATTTTCTTGATTATAATATTTATGACTTACCATATTTTTATAAATATTACTTGAAAAGTAAATATTTGATAGGTATCTTTTTTTTGTACATCCTCGAATGTCATATCCTGCTACCTGAACCTAATATTTTAATTAATAATTACTTAAATAATTATCATATCTTAATTTTGGTGCAAATATTACAAAAAATTAAACCTTTGATTTGTTAGTTTAAAGGGACCTTGATTTAAAATATAAAGTTGTTGGTATTTATACTACTTAAATTAAAGTATAAAAATTAATTTACTTATTTTATGGATTTTGCAGTATTAATGTAAATTGTCCATTAGTAATATGTGAAGGCCTTCAATATCATCAGGTGTTGCAGGAAATGACTTTTTCCTCAGACAACGCTTCCGTTCAGACCCTTGTAAAGGGTGCAGTAGTCTTGTGCAGCATTTGGAAAACTAGGTATTATATAATATTATATATAAGCCAGTGTTAAAATTAAAAACAAATTATTTACAGATTAATGTATACTCTTAAATTTTTCAGATAAAACAAATTAAAACTATTAAAGGATATTTATTTCATTTGTAGAATAGTTAAAAATACATATTATTATATTATTTAAAATTTTCTTCCATAGTTCCGTAATTTCTGATGGGCTCCGTAGAAACTATTTATAAAAAATAATATTAAGAGTTTCTTGTCTGACTGTTGGCTTGTTCTTGCTTCGGAGTCTTATCAAGCCTCTTTCGCTTATCATTTTACGGACAACTTTACTGCAGCTGCTGATGCTCCAAGTCACCAAGTCGGTTATATAATAAGTGATAGGCAGGAACTTGAGCGACAACTGCATCGGTCTGCACGTATCATTTTACCACTCGATGTTGCGTCTTCGACGTGAACAATGAAGCTGCTGTTTGTTAGAAAAGAATTTAGGAGCGTTAACAGAAAATAAACAATTTTTCAATTTGCGTTGGTTGCTTACTTAGAGCACCAGGCTATTGCCTTTTCACTCTGTAATATATGTATAAAGTTTTCATGATAGAAAATGGTTGGTCAGTTTAAGATACTAGACGTGATTAGATGATGTTTTCTACACGACTTCACGATAGTGTGTGTGCGGTGAGACAATTTTAGTATGCGCAATGACACACACACAAAATTAAATAACAACAGTTAATACTATTATAAGATAGAAACATTCATTATCATAATAATTAAATATTTATAATCATCCTTACTTGCTCACCCGTTTTTTTCACCGGGTTATTTTTCTGTGGTACAAAAAAAAAAATAAATAAATAAATAAATAAATAATCGAAACATTTGGATAATTTACCTATTTTAATATCTTGTTAAAATACATCTGAAGTACTAGAATACAATTTAATGAGTTGAGTTATCTTTAGAATTCAAGTAAACCTAATGTTTGTTTTAATTAACATTATGAATTACGTTTTTACAAATGTGGCTACCATTCGACCAGCAAGTCATCAAAACAGTTAAGAAATCAAAAATGAACATTTAAAAAATGTGTTTCAGATCATTATATTAGACCAGTCACAAAATGGAAACCCAAAAAATAATATTTTTGAATAATTGTGTAATAAATATAATATTCATAATTTTTTAAAATTGTATGTAGTGAGAGTCACTTTACCGGATTTCGACAGAGGACGAGCAGACCCAGGAAACATTATATTATTGCGATTGTGTCCATATTGAAGATGACTAGTGTTAATAAAAGATAAAATAATATATCATAATATATAAAATAAATTGTTAGTAAAGTTATGAGTATAATATTTAAATGATGTTAAAAGGAGGTAATTTTTTAGAATATTTTTATAATACTATTGTACACTTCATATAATATTTTAATTTAAAACAAATTAATATCAAAGATTAGATATTTTGCTGGCAATGGCTGCCAAAATAAATTTCAATGGTATAAACTTTAGGTTAGTTTATTATATCACAGATCAATTAATTAGATCAGTCACGAATTGGAAATAGACAAAAAACAATATTTTGAATTATTGAGTAATGAATATAATATTTATTATAATGTACGACACTAAATTATTGTCTGGATTAGAGTTTAGCTCCATTACACTAATCTATTATAATAGAGTTGTCTAGAACAGAAAAATGTTAATTTAAAAAATTTTATAGTATATAACTATTTTTAAGGCGTACTTCCATTACAGTGTATCATCTACCAGACAATTGATGTTGTAAAAAAAGTTATAGGTATCTACTTTGTTTATTTAAAACCGACTTTCGACCAAATTCTTTTTATAGTGTATAATTATAATTATTTTTTTAAGTTGAACACTATTAAGACTAGATATTTTATAGGTAAAGTCTGCCTCGAAACATTTCAATGGTAGAAACGTTAATGACGCCGTGCCGAACGACTAACCCAAAATCGTCAATTTTGAAAAGCCACCGTTCATCGGCATATGGGTCGATTGTCAATCTGCAAACACCCAATTGTTGGGAAACTCGTATAGAATGTGTTCAAAGTGGTTTTGTACATTTTCATTCGGTTTCGGTCACACGGTAGACCATTAAACATGGTGTACGAAAATCCGGTCGGAAGCGTGTGAATAACGATCCGTGGTGGTTTTGTGATACCGGATAGCGGTAAAAATGTTATAAGATATCATATGAAATTTAGTTGACTTTCCAAAGAACCCAAAACTAGATCTCTACGATAATTACTTGCCGAGAAATCGCGAAAAACGTTTGTACAACCGTAACCGCGTCGACGACTCGAATCACAGCGGTTTACTAGTCGGTACGGTACGGTGTATATAGTCACGAACCATTTCGTTCGACGTCGATAAGTATATCGTTTGCGTTTTTGAAACTATATACAATTTTCAATATCAACTTCAACATGACAGACAACGTAGTCGTTTCCGCTCCTGCTCCGGTTACCGCATCGCCAGCCGCGAAGAAATCCCCGGCCAAGAAGAAGGTGGGCGCCGCAGCGAAAGCTAAGAAGCCCGCAGCCAATCATCCTACCACATCGGTGATGGTCACTTCAGCGATCAAGGAGCTTAAGGAGAAGAAAGGATCTTCTCTGCCAGCAATCAAAAAATACTTGGCAGCCAACTACAAAGTCGATCCCGCCAAGTTGGCGCCGTTCATCAGGAAATTCTTGAAAGCCGCCGTCGCTAATGGCACTGTCCTTCAGACCAAAGGCACCGGAGCGTCTGGACACTTCAAATTACCGGTGGCCGAGGTTAAACCCAAAAAGAAGACCGCCGTTGTCAAGAAGAAGAAAGCAGTCGTCAAGAAGGTCAAGGCGCCGGGAGCTACAAAGAGGAAATCAACGTCCGCCAAAAAAGTGAAGCCCGCGTCCGGAGAACCAGCAGCTAAAAAAGTCAAGAAAGCAGTTGCTGCTAAGCCTAAAGCAGCATCCAAACCGAAGAAATCTCCGGCGAAACCGAAAAAACCGGTTGCTGCCAAACCCAAAGTAAAGAAGACTCCGACCAAGAAAACCGCAGCTCCCAAGAAGAAGTAGTAAATTACTTGTTATTCACTTCCCACAAATACCCCTTTAAAACGGTCCTTTTCAGGACCACCAATTTTTCATATCAACTTACAAAAATGTATTATTTCACGTTCAGTAGGGGGAAGAAAACCCTTAAACAGCCGAACAAGCGTTCTGTTGTTAAATCCTGATAACGGTCACCTACTGTTGGCCTGTGGTTTGTGTTAAAAGCACAATTGTAATTTATACCCGATTGTAAATTATTTGTTAATGTATTCGCCAATCGATGCAGTGAACGTTACTATTTTTTAACTATCCGTAAAATTTACTTACCGCATTTTTCCTTAGTAAATAAAAGTTTAACTTTTTTCTTAATATAAAATATTGAGAAAATATAATATAAATTAATTATTTTTATTTGTTTATGCATTGCTATCATAAATAGTATGCCGTCGACCATTATGTAATTATTATTCAAAATTCCATTTATATTAATGTTTAATTTTTATCTAGAAATTATTTTAGTGGTAAATGTTGGTTGCATCCCGATAACAACATTCGCAAGTTGCGGCCTGTTTTTCTGTTATGTATACGACGTTAATACCTAGCGTCCGATAGATAATGTGTTACTATTTTTACTAGGTATTATTGTATTACAATTGTTAAGAGTTAAGACGTACAACGAAAAAGTTGGAACAGAAAACTTACTGTCACCATTTTTTAATTAACTATTCCGAACACTGATAATAACAAAATATTTTAAAATACCTTGTTTTACAAACAGTACCTATTATATTGTAGTGTATGTTTCAATAGATTTGTATTTTATTGTTTGTCATACCAGTATACCACATAGATTATTAATTAATATTTACGTAAATCTTCTCGGCTTTCTTGTATAAGAAAACAGTTTGGATATTTGCAAACTACTAAATAGTAGGTAAAACGCCATTAATCTGGTCATATTACTATACTTATAATGCCCATGATAAGGCCTGACGGTATAAAACAAAACGAATAACACTATTCGTATTATTGAATTGGATACCTAACATAACCGTAGGCAGACTTTGTGTGGGCGGTGAAGGTAGTGTATTGTGTAAAATATCTTTATAATAACTATAAGTTATATCATTAAGAAATATATATAATTAAAAGTAAATCTATGATAAATTATTCATAAATTCAATTATCTATCAAACTAATGATTATGATGTTAAAATAATTGATCGACTGTAATTTCATTGTTGTCCACGGTATTTATTTATAAATACGCGATGACCATTGCTCATTGTACCTGACAAAAATTCCTAAAAAATAATATTATACAGTGTTATCTATTGATTAATTAGGAATAATATATTGGTGATTAGAACTTTTAAATTAGATAACGGAAAAAAAGTAATTAATTCGCCTTGATCATGCAAAATGTAACCGCAGGTTTTTAATACAATACGTGTTATTAAGTAATTAACAATAGGTTAAGAATTTAAGATGGGGTAAAATTAATAAGTGATACGGACCACTGATTGATGAGGTGTACTGCAAAAACATAATAATTTTTTAAGTCTCACACATTTAAAAGGGATCACCTCTTTACACGAGTAAGTTACGCTTGGTGAGATTAAGTGTTTTATAAAAACAAAGTTGTATTATGTTGCGTGATGGCCCTGAAAAGGGCCTTTTTAAAGGGATAAGGGGACGAGTTAATGGACGATTTAAGCACGTTCTCCGCGGATACGACGAGCCAATTGGATGTCCTTTGGCATGATCGTGACACGCTTGGCGTGGATGGCGCACAAGTTGGTGTCTTCGAAAAGACCGACCAAGTACGCTTCGCTTGCTTCTTGCAATGCCATAACGGCAGAGCTCTGGAAACGCAAATCTGTCTTGAAGTCCTGGGCGATTTCACGCACAAGCCGTTGGAAAGGCAATTTACGGATCAACAGCTCGGTACTCTTTTGGTAACGACGGATTTCACGGAGAGCGACTGTACCCGGACGGTAACGATGTGGCTTCTTCACTCCTCCGGTAGCTGGTGCGCTCTTACGTGCGGCTTTGGTGGCCAGCTGTTTCCTTGGGGCCTTGCCTCCGGTGGATTTACGGGCGGTTTGCTTGGTACGTGCCATTGTTGGGTGATGATTGTGTGTTGCTCGAACGAACTGTAAAACACTGATGGTCCGTTGCAACGAAAACCACTAGTATTTATACACAAAACGGATTCGTATCTGCGGTTCTCATTGGTCGGCGCGTGAACGATAATCGGAGAGGGGGGAAATGGAATGGTGCACTTCGATTGGCCGTGCGCGCGCCGTAAAACGCATAAATATAACGGCGTTTGTAAACCGGGCATCAGTCAACGTTCAGCGTTCATAGCAGCAAGTCTTGCAACACTAAGTTGGAAACTACATAAAATCACCATGACCGGACGCGGTAAAGGAGGAAAAGGTCTTGGAAAAGGAGGCGCCAAACGTCATCGTAAGGTGTTGCGTGATAACATCCAGGGAATCACCAAGCCCGCCATCCGTCGGTTAGCTCGTCGTGGAGGTGTGAAACGTATCTCCGGTTTGATCTACGAAGAGACCCGTGGAGTTTTAAAAGTATTCCTGGAGAACGTGATCCGTGATGCAGTCACCTACACCGAACACGCCAAGAGGAAGACCGTTACCGCCATGGACGTCGTCTACGCGCTGAAACGTCAAGGACGTACCTTGTACGGTTTCGGAGGTTAAACACACACACGTACACATATTAAACACTTCTCTTAAAAAGGCCCTTTTCAGGGCCACCAATTTTATTTGCTAATATCAATATTTTCATCACCACCACCAAGTGTGTACCGACCTACATTCGACGGTAAGTTGGTTAACTGTTATTGTGATAAAAAAAAATACGTTAATAAATTTATGTTTTTCATTGCTGTCTTTACTCGTAACATTTTTATACATTTTACTAATATTATTACTTATGGGTCATAATAATGTGTATAATAGACCGGTACCGCCCAGCATTGATCTTTTGACCATTTATTTTATGAACATTTTTTTTTTTTTACCGCGCAATTTGATTTCCTTTTCATTCTTTACCTACTATATCATCATAAATTTACCACAATACCAATTTTATTATCAGTAAAACGAACTTATTGGATCTTTGAAAATATTTTATATAATTTCCTAATATATCTTTTGTATTTTTTTTCAGTGTAATCATGACGTAACCATTATATTCTGTATGATATTATGTTCGTTATCATTATTTCAGAAAAAATACAGTATTATAAAATATTATTAATTATTATGCTGATACAAGTTACCCTTAATGACTTTACTCCAAGGTAGGTTTACCTATTGTGTTTACTATGGTCTGATTGGTAAATTATACAATTTTGAATTTACCAATTTATATTGATTGTACTAATAATAAACTAGTATAAATTATTATTTTGTAGGAAAGCACAGCTATGAACATTTTTAATACCGATTATTAATCATGGCTTTTACATCTCGTTTCATTTGGGATAATTTTAAACTTTTCTTCAGCCTCGTTTTCAATTGTTTTGTTATGTCATTATTGAACTTCTTAATAATTAGATATGGAGGTATACAGTTTTTTTCACACTCATATACGTTCTTCTACTGAATTGAAAAAATCACTAACCCGTCGTTGGTGTCGCTAATATTTTAACACCGTTATTGTCGTGTTAGCGCTTCGATCACTTATTAAAATACACGTTTGAGCATACAAATTCATGTACCGCGGTACTGACAAAATATATCAATATTGAACTATTAAAGCATAATAATAAAATATCAAGATAATATGGCGATCAGTGATAGCACGGGCCACTGGGGCGAGCACAACGCCAAAATATACGGTATTATTACGTATACGCCAATATTGGACTTCAAATAACTTAATCAGTTAATCTATAATATTTAATGTTTTTCCGTAAATCACTCAATCTAAATATAAATATATAGTATTGTCAAATTCGAATGAAAATAAACCAGTGGTAATTATGTGAGCGAAATATTCATAGCGACACAACGACTGAACGACGGGCTAATAATTAGTACCATCAAATTACATTATTAGGACATAATAATTATTGTGAAATATCAACGTAAACAATTTATAGAATATATTGTGAGAAAAAGTAATAGTGTTATGGATATCTTATATTCGCAAAGATTGATTTGTTTTTGTAGAACGTTGTTGGAGAGATGGGTATTAAAAAAATTTTATATGCCTACATTTTATTATAGAATATTTGGTGGCCCTGAAAAGGGCCTTTTTAGTAATAGGATCATATCATCAAAGTGTAATTAATGAAAATTTAGACTTTCTTTTCGGTCTTTTTGGGCAAGAGAACAGCTTGGATGTTAGGTAACACACCGCCCTGGGCGATTGTCACTCCGGACAACAATTTGTTCAATTCTTCGTCATTTCTGATGGCCAATTGCAAATGTCTGGGAATGATACGAGATTTCTTGTTGTCACGGGCAGCGTTACCGGCCAACTCCAAAACTTCAGCTGCCAAATACTCCATGACGGCGGCCAAGTACACTGGTGCTCCGGCTCCGACACGTTCGGCGTAGTTTCCTTTCCTCAACAGACGATGGATACGACCGACCGGGAACTGGAGTCCGGCACGGGACGACCTGGTCTTGGATTTACCACCTTTGGATTTGCCTGCTTTGCCTCTTCCGCTCATGACTGTAATTTCGTTCGACGACTGTGTTGAACTGTGTTTCAAAACTGAATGATACTCTAATCGGGCTGGACGTTGCTTATATAGCCGTGAATTAGAGAACAATACTGCGATTGGACCGATTCGACCGTTATGACGACACTACACAACACCGTTTGCTTTACAACTACTACTAAACGGTGTTGTTTTTTATCAACATAATGATAATGTTGTTAGTGGAGAAACTATTATTCTTAACGATAACACACACGCTGATGAATTCAATTTATTCTGTTATACTCGATAAGTTTTTGACCAATGAACAAACGACGTATAGCGCTTGATTACTAATATATACCATCGTCTTTCCGTGTCAACGCATCATTCAGATATCGTCTGTCAACCGTTACGCTTACAACGACAACGCAGAATAATATTCTAAAATGGCTCCAGGAGGAAAATCCGCTGGCAAAGCAATGAAGAAGTCCGGCAAGGCGCAAAAGAACATCACCAAATCCGACAAGAAGCGCAAGCCCAAGAGGAAAGAATCGTACGCCATCTACATCTACAAAGTGTTGAAACAAGTACATCCCGACACCGGAGTTTCCTCAAAGGCCATGAGCATCATGAACAGTTTCGTCAACGATCTGTTCGAACGCATCGCCGCCGAATCCAGTCGTCTTGCCCACTACAACAAGCGCTCGACCATCACAAGTCGGGAAATCCAAACCGCCGTCCGTCTCTTGTTGCCCGGTGAATTGGCCAAGCACGCCGTCAGTGAAGGTACCAAGGCCGTCACCAAATACACCAGCTCCAAATAATTCATATACGCCATTAATACATTTACTAAAACGGCCCTTTTCAGGGCCACCACTTTTATCCAATAATATCTATAAAACTACCTTATAAATGATATACCTATGACATTTATTAGTGATGGAAATTATCGGGATAGTTCATAATATGAACTAATAATTAATAATAATAATCAACTTATTAATATTTCGTAGTTATATTTTTTATTTTAATAACATATACATGTCTTATTATTATAAATTACTATGTGATAAAAACAACATAATATTTTTAAAATAAAACGATTGACGTTTCACTGTGTTAGGTTTATAACAAGCAACTGTTTTATTATCCACTTTTGAGTATTTTCTACATTATCAGCCAATCCAAATGAAGCTTTTTTTAAGTTTCAATCAAGAAAGTTGATTTTGCTACTATACCTACTATTTTTTTCTAGAGATCCCAAACGCCTCGCTACGACATCTAGTAATGTATTTTGTAGTAATATACCTGCTTGAGTATCTGGTTTTATACTTTTTACTGTGTATTAAAGACCTCTTATGTATAACAATATATTTAATTAATATATTTAACAATATTATTCAATAAATCTAGTACTTAATATGTACTATACTATACTATACACAGTGCCGTAACTACCCTCCGTGGCGCCCTTGGCGAATTTTATTTTGGTGTTTATTTTTGTTCTATTTCATAGGTAATTATAATTTTATTATAAATATAATAATATTACATTTTTACGTGTTAATCAAAATATTGCTATGGCATATTTTTTAAATAATCGAGTTTTAAAACTAAGTTACAAAAAAAAAAAATATTTTTAACTCAAACGCGCCTCTTATATTACTGCGCCCATGTCGCCGACATAAGTTATTTTTCACGCATTTCGTCAAAATCCTGTCATTTTATGTTAAAAACTAAAGCAAATAATATTATTCATATCATCTTCTAAAATATTATCTATTATATCTTCTTCCTCGCTTCCTTCAAATTTTGAAGTATTATCATTATCGATTTGTTCCAGTAGATTGCTAGATTGCTTATAATAGTGTATTGAAGACCTCTTATTCAAAACCGTAATAAGAAATAATTGGAAATTGATAATTTTTTTTTTTTGTTTTACATGTTTTTCAAATTTTAAATACGTAAATTCTATTAATATGCCCGTGAGATCATAATTAAAATGTCGATAACCATTTCATTATTTGCAAAATTACTAGTTGTTTTATTAATAGAAATGAATTATACCTAATACCTTATAGAAATAAAAGTTATTAGAAAATACCATAATATATGACAATACGGACAAACAACGATAATTTTATAGACCTAGCCCCCTGAAAATACTCGAATGCGCTATAATATGCCTATATATGTATCTTACATTTCTAGATCGTTCGTTAAAATGTGTTGCTATTTTTGATACTAAAATTAAAATTTTCAAGTATATAGGACTTATACTTTTTGAATAATAACAAATATTTAAAATCGTTTGAGGATAAATCGTTATCGTTACGCGGTTTCGTAAAAATTTAAAATTCAAACGCACTTAAAATTTTTCCTATAATGATGCTTCAAGTTTTACAGCTACTTGAAGAAAAACCTATAGAAAGCGTTGTGTTGTATTTTGAATCCTTAGTTTTAAACACAAACAATTTTATGATTTTTCAATATTAAAATTACTTGCACAATTTGGCGTTTTCAACAGATTTCGTAAAAATTTGAACTATAAACGCTTATAGATAAAAATTGTGACAAACCATTTTTAATTTTTTTTATCTACAATAAAAACAACT
The DNA here is from genome assembly GCF_020184175.1 of Aphis gossypii. Classification (NCBI taxonomy): domain Eukaryota; kingdom Metazoa; phylum Arthropoda; class Insecta; order Hemiptera; family Aphididae; genus Aphis; species Aphis gossypii. The sequence continues at coordinate 39,723,289 of NC_065530.1, read as the reverse complement.
CGTATAAAAGGAACCTTGTATTAAATTTTCAAGTTTTATTTCGACTAGTTATTCTGTACACAGACACAAAAAAAAAATCACATCATTGTAAAATCAATACATTCATCCCTATGTTCAGAATTTAAAAATTTGATGTTAATAAAAGCATATGTATATAAATATTATATAATAGCCATAAAGTATGTATAATAAAATAATTTATGTAAGTAATTTCAGCAATATATATTGTTGTAATGAAAATGGTACTATTTTTATTTTGCATGTTTTTGCATATATTGAATTTAATGCATCTTTTGGTAAAAAAAATGCATATTTTTCAATTTTTTATTGCAAACAAATCCTAGCCCTGATTATATTACCTATATTAATTAGTTATACACACTTTCTCAATTCCTAATTCCAACTAAATATTTACCTATGTTATATTTTATTTTTTAAAAGAGGGCCTAAAACGAAAATATTGCTTCCGCACTATCATATATTTTATAAATG